>NC_069008.1:8796270-8798324 GCF_001194135.2 Octopus bimaculoides | reverse complement strand
GCGTCTCGGGCGGAAGAGAGTCTATCCATAGGCGTAGGAGTGGCTGTGTGGTAAGTAGCTTGCTTACCAACCACATGGTTCTGGGTTCAGTCCCACTGCGTGGCATCTTGGGCAAGTGTCTTCTACTATAGCCTCGGGCCGACCAAAGCCTTCTTAGTGGATTTGGTAGATGGAAACTGAAAGAAGCCGGTCGTATATATATAATATATGATAATGATGATGATAACAATAATGATGATGATGATGATGACGATAATAATGATAATGACAATGATGATGGTGATGATGATGTTGATGATGAATATGATGATGATGATGATGCATGTATCTTTTATCTTTTCCTTCTGCCTTTTAGTTGTTTCAGTCATTTTCTGTGGCCATGCTGGGGCACCAAATTGAAGAAGTTTTAGTTGAACGAATTGACCCCAGTACTTATTTTTAATTTTATAAAGCCTGGTACTTATTCTATTGATCTCTTTGGTTGAACTGTTAAGTTATGGGGACATAAACACACCAACACCAGTTGTCAAGCAAGTGGTGGTGGTGGTGGAGACAAAACAGACACAAAGACACTCACACACACACACACACGCACACACACAAACATATATATGTATAGCAATAAGAAAATGGAGGGGAATATGTGGTACTCATCAACTTGCAGACATTGTATTATGTCAATTTACCTGTTTATTTTTCAACTAAGAGGACAGGACAATAGAAACAATATACAAACACATATGACATATTATGTCATATCAGTAATAAAAAAATTAAGAAGGACATCTAGTGACCGAAGAAGAGACAGTGTCTTACAGCTGTTTCAGCCTAGAGGTGACATGCCTCAATCTATCTATATAACTCCAGTAAACTGGAGTAATTGATAGATCAATAATATATATATATATATATATATTACAGAGATGTACTTGCATAGCAAGTGACCTGATCTGAGATTGTGTGTTGAAACAAAAACAATTGCAGCGTATAAGGTGTTTATAAGCCATTTAAGGAACACGCAAAAATCATTAGATTCACTTCAACATTTAAATTCAATTTGTTGAAATATTTTCGTCGCTTTGAAACCATGACCTGTTCACTGACAAAATTCTGTGCTGCATCTCACATACACACACACACACACATATATATATATGTATAATGGTCTTCATTCTGTTTCCATCAACCAAATCCACTCACAAAGCTTTGGTAGGTGCAACGCTATAGTAGAAGACACTTGTCCAAGGTGCCACTGAGTCTGAACCTGGTAACATGTGGCTGGTAAGCAAGCTTCTTACCACACAATCATGCCTACACTTATATATATATATATATATATATATATATATATACACACACACACAATGGGCTTCTTTCAGTTTCCATCTGCCAAATCCACTCACAAGGATTTGGTCATCCCAAGGTTACAATAAAAGACAACTGCCCAAGGTGTTACACAGTGGGACTGAACCTAAAACCTTGTAGTTGAGAAACAAACTTCTTACCATACAGCCATGCCTGCACCTGTATAGAAGTCTGCTTCACAACATACATTTTTTGGATTGTTTTGGCTTTGGAGGATGTTACTCCTTCCACCTGGCACGGTGTGGAAGAGTGATAGGTGTATAGATGCCAATTGGCAGGGTGAGGAAAGGCTAGATGATTACCATTGTTGATGTTGCAGTTGCTGTTGTTGCTTTTATGGTAGTATTTAATGATATTTCTTGGAGGAAACCAGTTGCTGCTACAAACCAGACGCATCCCTCAAAGTATTAGATTTCACTCAGCTTGTTATTTTTTCTGTCTGTATCTCTGTATATGTACACTACGTACGTGTGTGTATGTGCACATGCACATACACATGCATGTGCACATGCATGTGCATGTCTTAAAACATACATATATATGTGTTTGTGTGTGTTTGTGTGTGTGTATGTATATGTATATATATATGTGTGTGTGTTTATGTATATATATACATATATATATGTGTATATATGTGTGTGTATATATATATATATATATATATATATATATATATATATATATACACA
>NC_069008.1:8792939-8796260 GCF_001194135.2 Octopus bimaculoides | reverse complement strand
CACACATATATATATATACATACACAAACATATATATATATATATATATATACACACACACATACACACAACACATGTACACATACTCACACACACACACACACACACACACACACACACGCACACACATACTTATAAAAATACTAACAAAATAGAATAGATAGAGTAATCTTGTTTTATTGCCCAATTCTACAATCATTTTGTTGCCATTTCACCAGGAGGTCATTGCTGAAATACTGGGGTTGATACGTTCGACTGAAACCCTTGAAGGTAGTGCTTCAGCCTGGCCAGTGTCAAGTAACTAAAGCAGGTAACAGAATATCTGGAAACCACAAATTCAAATTAACTTGTTCAGAAATGGGGTGAATAAAGAGAACAAAAAAAAAAAAGAAAGAAAAAAGAAGCAAAGGAAAATAAAAAGCAAAATAAATGTACGAAGAGATAAAGCAGATAATTTAACTTATCTTTGTGTTTGCTTATTTCCATTTCATTTTTGTTAACTTCATGAACTCCATTTCTGGGTCGGTCATTTTGTGGTTTGCAAAGGAACAGTGTTTATATCTTGTTATATTACTCTACAGATATTCACTGATTTCTTGATATATTTTCAGTAAAATGATTGGTTTTCACTGTAAAATTGTGTCTGATTGCTGATACCCTTTGACAGGCTTTCAAAAGCAAACTACTTGGTTTGTATCCAATTGAATTATTTGATATATATATATAAGATTATATGTAACAAAGTGGATGACAG
Source organism: Octopus bimaculoides (assembly GCF_001194135.2). Taxonomy (NCBI): domain Eukaryota; kingdom Metazoa; phylum Mollusca; class Cephalopoda; order Octopoda; family Octopodidae; genus Octopus; species Octopus bimaculoides. The sequence continues at coordinate 8,795,506 of NC_069008.1, read as the reverse complement.
GGGACCAAGACTCCTGGCGGTTTGCTGTGCTTGACAAGACACATCTAGCTAAGTAAAAGTGTGTTTGTCTTTGCATACAGGCTGATCGTGTGCAACCCTTTCCAGCTGAGCATCCCTAATCTTGTGGGCTTGTAGGTGCTGGTGCCACATAAAAAGCACCCATGCCAGTGCTGTGTAAGGGCACCTAGTACACTCTGTAAAGTGGTTGGTGTTAGGAAGGGCATCCAGTCATAGAAACCCTGCCAAAACAGACAGGGAGCCTGAGCAGCCCTTCACTTGGTTAGCCCCTGTCAATCCGTCCAACCCATGCCAGCATGGAAAATGGACATTAAAGGATGATATGATGATGATGAAGATGATGATGAAGATTGGAGAATGAATGGGAGAAAGGCAGTTTCCCCCATGTGATTAGCTATCCTGGTTGACAGCAGTATGATAAGATAAGCCAATCAAAGATAGGAGAGCATGGAAAGCTCTTGGTCCTTAGCCTTTGTATAAATCAAGTTTTTAATTCGATGCAGATTTGTCATCCTATATGTGTTGTGAGAATTTTTAAAGATCTGTAGTTTTTCTAATGGAGAATACTGCTTACTACATGTTACAAGGTACTATCAAAAGGACTAGTTATATTTAATAAAAAATAACTTGTTTACCTAAGTTTTAACAGCATCTCCTTTGAAAGAGTCACCTTGCATAGCAATACACCAGCCCCTTGTGTTCCTACCACTTTTGGAATCCAGCTTGGAATTTGTTTTCTGTAAGCAATTCGAGGACCTTCTGCAATTCGCTTTGGATCTCGACAATGGTGTTAAAATGGTGGCCTTTGAGCAGTATCTTCATCTTGGGGAAGGGATGGAAATCCACAGGTGCTAAATATGTTGAATAGGAAGGGTGCGGAAATGATACCATGTTGGTTTAGGTAAGAAACTCACAAGTGAGGAGTGTTAGGTGACAGGGTGCATTGTTATCATGAAGAATCCAATACTTCATGTTCCACAGATCCGGTTGCTTTCACTGAATGTTCTCCCTCAAATGCTGGAAAGTGTTGCAGTAAAACTCTCTATTGACAATCTGGCCCTGGGGGATGAATTCTCGATAGACAATATGGCAGATATAAAAAAATGAGTTGTGGCTCTGTTGTGCCTTCTTCGGTCATGGATTTGAAGGGCTTTTCCGTTGTGGTAACTACTGCTTTGTCTCAGGGTCATACTCAATATCTCTGTAGCAGGCTTCTCAAATTTAATGCAAAATTTCATGTCGGCTCTTTGTTCTAACTTCCTGTCCATGACAAAATTGTAGACAAAAGCGTACACTTGACCACAGAGACACAAATTTCACAGCTTGTAAAGTAAACACAACAATGTAACCAGGTACACTGCCTCATGAAGGTCACTGCTGGCTCTCACTGTGCATTGGACCATGTGCTACCATCTGTTGGTGCATTACAGACCTAGTCCAGGAACTTTTTGATACCACCTTGTATATGACACTGACATTTACCATGTAAATTCAGGCACCTCCTTTTTACATGGTTCTTAGTTAATTACAAATCTCTTCCATGGAAGTATTTGAATGCCATTCTAGAGGTGCAAACATCTTAGAGTCTGTTCCTTTATATAAATAAAAATTAGGAATTGGCATCACATGTAAGTTCTACATATTTCAGATGTTTAATTATATCTGAAGTAATAACCAGTAATAGTACACAATATCCGAAGCTCATTAGTTCATGATCCACTTAAGGCTAGTGTTTTAGAAAACATACTTTTACTTCATTAAAGGTCTAGTATTTTAAACTGAAACTTTCAATCTAGGGTGAGGATAGGATCAATCTCATAGCAGTTCCTATAGCTGTATCAAGTTTCCAAATCTTCCGCTCACATTCTTTGCACTCAAAAACTATAGTGACCTAACAAAATAACTCTAGGTAAACCTACACACACTTACTTCACTTCAGATCACATCAGTGGATGGAACTTGAATAAAGTTGCATAGACTAATAACCAGTTGAAAGTAACTGGATGCAAATGCAATTGCACGGTGTCTATGCAGCAGAAATGTGTGTCAGACATGTTTAAACCAAATATGCTGTCTAATTGACTGTAGAAATAAAAGACATGCAGATGCACTAATCCTCATATTCATTGTAATTGTCATCGATGTATATGTATCTCTGTGTGTGTGTGTGTGTGTGTGTGCCTGTGTATATCTATATATATAAAGATGAGAATGTGTGTGTGTCTGTCTGTGTCTGTGTGAATCCCTAAAACTTGAGAACTACACAACCAATTTCATTCAAATTTTACATATGCCTTACTTAGGGTCCATGTATTGTCTTAGGCCAAAATTTTTTTTAACTTCTTGCCTAGTGCGAGTCCACGGCAACATCATATCTCCTCCACTATTTCAGTATTACGTGTCAAAAGGGAAACAATAACATCTCTCTATTGTAATGATAGATATTTTCACTTTAATAGTTTCACTTTAATACTGAAACTATTAAAGTGAAACTATTATCTCACATATATATATATATACAGGCATACAAACATATATACATACATATA
>NC_069008.1:8780155-8782015 GCF_001194135.2 Octopus bimaculoides | reverse complement strand
GAAAGTTGTGGTGAATGAGTACAGCAGGGTTCGCCACCATCCCCTGCTGGAGCCTCGTGGAGCTTTAGGTGTTTTCGCTGAATAAACACTCACAACGTCCGGTCTGGGAATCGAAACCGTGATCCTATGACCGCGAGTCCGCTGCCCTAACCACTGGGCCATTGCACCTCCACATACATACGCACATATACATTGCGCCTCCACATACATACATACACATATACATATACATGCATGCACACACATATATATATAACTGGCACTCTATCGGTGATGACGACAAGGGTTCCAGTTGATCCAATCAATGGAACAGCCTGCTCATGAAATTAACATGCAAGTGGCTGAGCACTCCACAGACATGTGTACCCTTGAGATTCAGTGTGACATAAAAGATGACTAAGCTGGCCCTTTGAATTACACTTACAACTCATGTTTACCAGCTGAGTGGACTGGAGCAATGTGAAATAAAGTGTCTTGCTCAAGGACACAATACCTTGCCAGGAATTGAACTCACGAGGTTATGACTGGGAGCTGAATACCCTAACCACTAAGCCACGCTCCTTCGCTTTCTCTCTCTCTCTCTCTCTCTCTCTCACACACACACACATGTATGTATGTATCTTTGTATGTACATCTGTTTATATGTATGTTTGTATGTGTGTGTGCTTTTTTTCTCTTGACATTGTATCATAGTTGTAAATGATTGTCACTGTCACACAAGCAATGCCATGACATTTCCAATATTCTGTGAGAACATGTCTGACTGTGGGCATTTATCATCTTGCTTCGTTGTCAGCAGCAGCAGCAGTGGTTCTGTAAAGTTTTTCCAGCCAGTTGTTACAGAAGCGACTAGACTTTCAGAAAACCCATCTCCACTGCTAATTATGTCACCTTGGTGATGGAAGCTATCCACTTCTTCGAGTGTGACAGCCCAAGCATTTATAAGAGTCTCTTTATGAAGTGCTTATTACTCCTGTGCATCTGCCACATACAAAACCTGTTTTCTCTGTTAGCCAGCTTGTAAATTCCACTGCATCTCTTGTGCGTCCATAGCCTGCACTTGGTACAGCATATGAATTTCCTACCTACTCCTTTTCTGCATATTGAGCAAGGTCATTTCCCTGACAGCTCCGGGGCCCTGTCTTCGTTTCTGCTGATTAAAACATAGTCTTAGCTTTGTTCACTTTGAGGCCTCTCTATTCTAGGTTTTCTTTCCACACCAGGAATTTTGTCTTGAATTCTGCATGTGTGTGTTCATCTATCTATCTGTCTGTCTGTCTGTCTGGCTGGCTGGCTGTCTGTCTATCTATCTATCTATCTATCTATCTATCTATCTATCTATCTATCTATCTATCTATCTATCTGTCTGTCTGTCTGTCTGTCTGTCTGTCTGTCTGTCTGTCTGTCTGTCTGTCTGTCTGTCTATCTATCTGTCTGTCAATCTATCTGTTTGTCTGTCTGTCTGTTAATCTATCTACTTGTCTATTTACTTCTTTGTCTCTCTTTCCTCTTTTCTCCCTATTTCTCTCTCTTTTCCTAGGTATGGTTGTGTGGTTAAGAAATTTGCTTCCCAGCCAGGTGGTTTCGGGTTCAGTCCTATTGTGAGTGAACAGGTCTCTTCCAATAAAGCATCATAAGTCATGTGAATGGATTTGGATGTGTATGTGTGCATGCTTAAGTTTCCTCGTCTTGACATCACAAACAATATTTTCATCTTTTGTTTCCAGTCTCTCAGGAAAGCAATGGGAAATACTACCTTGCAGGGGAATGGAAGGTCCACCTGGCCTAAGCAAATATGGAAAGGTGGACATTGAAAACGATGCTGAGGATGATGTTTTATGTATGTATGTATGTATGTAT
>NC_069008.1:8778661-8780093 GCF_001194135.2 Octopus bimaculoides | reverse complement strand
TGTATATATATATATATATATATATATATATATGTGTGTGTGTGTGTGTGTGTGTGTGTGTGTGTGTCGTGGGGATGTTCAACAGTCTGATCACTATACCTGATGTCATGATTCACTTGAATATCCCCCACGTGATCAACAGAATCTGACCAATTCCAACTTGCTCCAACAAAAATACCATCTGTTTGTGCTTTTCACTCTGAGCCTATCCACCACTATAATTTCAGCACACTTCAACTACTTTACAGAGAGCTTTGGGGATGCAGCAGAGAGAGCATTGAGAGACACAATAGGAGATGGCTAACAAAGATGACAGGCAGCAGCTGACAATAGCTGATAACAACTACAATGAATGATTGGCAACAGCAACACAATGATTAGCAGCAAACTCTTTGATTGTTGCTGTACAAAAAACAATAACATTCAAACTCTGTCAATGATTTGTCATTTGTAGTAATGTCAGCATTCAGAGTTTGTAAATGAGAAAAATTAAAATATTATTATCAGAAAGTGCAACAGATTTCATCACTTTCTTCTTTGTATACATATACCCCCCCACCCCCACCACACACGAACTAAAAACTTCTTAAGAAAATATGAAACTGCAATGTTTTCATCAATTTCAATGTCATGATTAGTGAAATGCAAAGCTGGTTGGCTGTCATAATATTCTATCCTTCAAAATATATCAAAAATATATAAATTGTGTGCATTTTTCTTCTTTTATTATATATTTTTTCACTACAACTACTACATGGGGAAAATCTCTTCAACAAAATTCTTTTTTACTATATATATATATATTCTCCTTGTTTCTTTCTGTGGAAGAGCATAGGCTCAAAATGTTAAAGACTTTTTCAATTCCCGAGCGTTATACTAATACATCTATTTTTTTTCTACACCACCTGTCTTCGTCTGTTGTTTTTTTTTGTGAATTCTCCCTACACACACAAACACACACACACACACACACATATATATACACACACACACACACATATATATATATTTGTACATACATATATATTATTAAATAAACACAATGTAAATTTTTATGGACTACTAATAGTTTCATGTGATGGAAACATAACAGGCAGCATTTTTTAACACATTTTGTGTTGTCATGCAATCCTCAGACTGTGGTAATGATGGGAAGACAGAAAAAAATGAGAAAAGGTGAGAAGGAGGTAGATGTAAAAGGCACCAGACGTGCTAAAAAATGCAGTCCATTAGGTTTTTATCACATGAAATTATTAGTAGTTTATAAAAATATATACTGTGTTTATCAAGTAATATTTATCTCTTACCAGGTGGAATACTTTTTTTGTTAATCTTACCATAATGGGACAGTACAGGTGTTTTCATCCAAAATGGTGACGAACACCATCCATCCATCCATCCATCCATCCATCCATCCATCCATCCATCCGTC
>NC_069008.1:8772656-8777056 GCF_001194135.2 Octopus bimaculoides | reverse complement strand
TATATATATATATATATGATGGGCTTCTTTTCAGTTTCCATTTGCCAAATCCACTCAGAACGTTTTGGTCAGTTTGAGGCTATAGCAGAATAGAATTGCCCAAAGTGGCACTAGTGGGACTGAACCCGGAACCCTGTGGTTGAGCTTACCACACAGTCATGCCTGTGTCTATATATATTATACATGTAAGCATGTGTTTGTGTGTGTGTGTGTGTGTGTGTTTGTGTTTGTGCTTGTCACCACTGTTTGACCACTGATGTTGGTTTGTTTACTTCCTTGTAACATAGTAGTTTGGCAAAAGATACCAATAGAATAAATACCACCGCTGCCATCACCACCATCATCATCATAAACATCATCACCACCACCACAAACACCACTATTACTACTACTAACACTACCATTGCAGCCAGCACCACTGCTGTTATACGTGGTATCACCACCACTGCCACAACTACTACTACTACTACTACAGGTATCTATTCTGTTGACCCTTCAGAAAGATTGAAAACAAAAGTCAACTCCTCAGGATTTGAACCTGGGAAGCAGTCGATAGTCCATACTGAATAAATAAACAGGGGATGTTTTGGTATCTGCATTCTGAAAGTCTTTAGGTCATTCACCTGTCTTCACAACTGAGAGTAGTAGTAGTAGTAGTAGTAGTAGTAGTAGTAGTAGTAGTAGAGATAATAAATACCTGGTATGTGTGGACATGTGTGCGTGTGCATGTATGTGTGTGAGCAGATGCGGGTGCATGTAGGTATATATATATATATGTATGTATATGTATATATGTGGAGGTGCGTGGCTTAGTGGTTAGGGTGTCAGCACCATGACCATAAGATTGTGGTTTCGATTCCTGGACCGGGCGACTCGTCATGTTCTTGAGCAAAACACTTCATTTCACGTTGCTCCAGTCCACTCAGCTGGCAAAAATGAGTAACACTGCAATGGACTGGCGTCCCAACCATCCAGCTGGGGAACACATATGCCATTGAAACCAGGAAACTGGGCCCATGAGCCTGGCTTGGCTTTAAAAGGGTGCATTTATTCATTATTCTATATATATATATCTATTAGGTTGTCAAGTATGAAATTTGTTGAAAAGAAAAAAAAAGTTTGCTAATGTCTTATAAATACAAGAAATAGTTTTATTCATTAATGGCTGAAACAAGCAAAAGAATAAAAGATTCTAATTATTAAAGAGAAAAAAATTATCAGAAAAGTCATTTCTATTCATTTTCTCAAATATATAATACTGTGCCAAGGACTTTCTATTTCTTATTCTACTGTGTGTTTGTGTATTGATATATAAGAGTAAGATCCAGGAATCCAAGTGTAGGAAGTTTGTAAACTTCAAGCAGTCCGTGGCAGGTACAGAAAACATTTCAAATCACATCCACACTAAGTTAACTTGGGATTCTCAAACAACGATGTAACCTTCATGTAATTAAGGTATCCTCAGCCTGATGAACAGCTAGCTAAATACTCCTCATTCAGTAGTTATTATATTGGAGGATCAGCTCTTAAGAAACATATGTTGCCTGGATTTTCTCCATTCCACTCCTTCAATTTGCAGATAAATACATGTATACATATATATGCATACACACACACACACACACACACACATATATACAGCAAATAAGTAACAAGGGTGTCAGGTATTAATGCAATACGGTCGTTTCAGGCGGCTCCATTTAATCAAACAATGCAAGCATTATATTAATTTGAAATACAGTGCCATCTTCAGTTACAAAATACAAAATTTCAACTGTCAGGATCGTCCATTATAATTTTTAGCAAATATTTCCTAAAATTGCATTGTTTGATTAAATGGAGCCACCTCAAACAACCATATTGCATTAATACCTTGACATCCATGTTACTTATTTGCTTTTTATTCACCTTACTTCGAGCCTTACGGATAATACTTGACTCAACTTAAGTACCTAATTCAACTGAATCTTAATTATTTATATATATATGTATATATGCCTGGTACCTTGCTGTACTCAAGAAGATCCAGCACACCCTGTAAAGTGGTGTTAGGAAGGGCATCCAGCCATAGAAACCAAACCAAAACAGACTGAAGACTGGTGCAGCTCCCCGGCTTGCCAGCTCTGGTCATACCATCCAACCCATGCCAGCATGGATAATGGACGTTAAATAATGATGATGGCAATGTCTATTATGGTAGTTTGACCTTAGAGTCCCTCATAGCATGAAACATTCATGTATAGTAATGCCCTTATATATATATATATATATATACACACACACATACATGCACATACACAGACACAGACACACACAGAGACACACACACAGACACACACAGACACACACACACACACACACACACACGCATATGGAAATGATGGGATAGTAGGGTGGAGAAGAGGAGCTAGTAGGTCACCTAATTCAATTTTTGATTATCAACAACCTTTGTACCAGAGACTTGGCTGTTTACTGTTTACTAATGCACATACATTACTACTACTACTACTACTACTACTACTACTACTACTACTACTACTACTACTACTACTGCAGTCCTTCATCTCCATGACCAAAGAAGGCACAACAAAACCACAACTCAATCAAGAGCATGCCCATTGTTTTTTTTTTCAGCATATACGGTATTGTGCATTGAGAATTCGTCACTCAGGACCAGATCGTCAAGCAAGACTTCGGCTATGTTCTGAAGCAGTTGAGGGAGGACGTTTGGTGGAAACAACCAGATATGTGGAGCACAAAAAACTGGATTCATCACAACGACAATGCACCATCACCAAACTCGCCTCACTTGTGAGTCTCTTATCAAAACCAGCATGGCATCACTTCCACACCTACCCTATTCACGGGATTTAGCACCTGCAGATTTCCGTTTCTTTCCCAAGAGGAAAAGGCAGCTCAAAGGTCAACGTTTTAACAATATTGTTGAGATTCAGAGTAAATTGCAGTCCTGTGTTAGTGAGGATGGGTTGTCTCCCCAAAACCAATTATTTGTGGACCTGGAAAGGAGAATAGAGGATCTATCCCTTGGGCTGCTATTGGATCATAAGGACTCTTCTAGGTTTAGTCAGGTAGCGCTTAAAATGATTGCAGGGTGTGAAGATTTCTTGGCAAGCATTCAGTGACCCAAGTTTCATGGAGTCTTTGAATATCTTAACTCGCTCATCTATGCAGAGCTTGCAGCATACACTCCTGTTGATGTAGGGTCTCAGTTGTTCTAAGATCTTCCACCTGATATCGTATGGGGTCCCTTCATCTTTGTAGTGTCACACATGGCTGGCCAGGAATGTAATGACTTGTCTTTCTGGGACCCTGAAAGAGGACCTATGGTTGTACAAGCATCGCTTGAATGCCATACCAGCTGATCTGATGTATTTCTAGGCTTGGGCATTGGTTGTGTTTACATTACTGGTGCATCTCCTATTGGCTCGGGACCTGGGGATGTTGTTATTGCTACTGGTGTTGTTGGGGCTGCTGTCAGTGCTGGTATCATTACACTGCGCAGGTCTGGCGATGCCACTGTGGCTATTAAATGCTGTGGTTGTCATTGTGGTAGTCATCTCTGGCCATAGATTAGGCGCAATTGTCGCCAGTGGTGATGTGAGTGCTGTTGATGGTAATGTTGGGTGTATATATTTATTTATATATGTGGATGGATCTAAATATGTATGTCTGTATGAGTGAATGAAGACCTGTACATGGTAGATAAACATCATAGAGATAGCGTCCAAATTTCCTTGGAAAATGAAGAATGCATCGAACAATTTAGTCTTAGTGTATGGTTAGACAAGAGAGTCATGCATGGAATGCCTTTCACATTAAGTCTTATTAAGGGAAGAAATAGGTGTGAGCAACAACAATACAATCAGTGTTACCATCTTCTTCCTCTCCCTTATCATCATCATCATCATCATCATCATCATCATCATCATCATCTTTAGAATTTTAATTATCGTTATCACCATATTCATTATTGTTGTTGCTGACACTACCATCATAATTAACATCATCAACATCATCATCATCATCATCATTATCATTACTGCAACCGCCACCACCTTCACTACCACTGTCTTCACCACTGCCATCATCATCACTACCATCATCATCACTACCACCATATCATCACTACCTTCACCATCACCACCACCATCATCTCTCCACCACGGTCACCTCCACTATCATCACCACCACCACGACCACCATCACCTCCTCTACCTTCACCACCACCAACAACAACAACAACACCACAACTACAACCACCATCACCACCATCACCACCACCACCACCACCACCACATCCAGCATTCCAACAAATATCACCACTATTAACAACAACAACAACACCAACAACACAATAATGCAACTACTACAACCGAAAG
>NC_069008.1:8771964-8772493 GCF_001194135.2 Octopus bimaculoides | reverse complement strand
CACCACCACCACCACCACCACCACCACCACCATAAGTAAGTAGTACCACCACCTGTGGTACAACTGCTATGAACTGTAGCAAGATAAGACTTCCAGCCAAACCCTACAAGTAAATGTCACAGTCAAACTTTGAACCGAACAAGGAGTCAGGGTGGAAGAAGGGTGGATTGGATGGATGATGTAGGATTATTCATCTTTCTGTTTAGAACAGGTAGTAAATTCATTGCATGTGTGTGTGTGTGTGTATGCATGTGAGTGTGTGTGTGTGACTGTGTATGTGCATAAGTGTATCGTTATGTTCTCATACATACACAGATATAGATAGATAATTACACACACACGTGCATATAATATATACCTTAGATACCAATCTATCTTGATATATATATATATATCAATCAATTTTTTTTCTCCGTGTTTTTCTCCTTGTCTCCGTATTCTTTCTGTTGAAGAGCGTAGCTCGAAACGTCAAAGACTTTCCGTATTCCCGAGCGTCATACTAATATATCCTTTTGTTATTTACACCACC
>NC_069008.1:8767054-8770173 GCF_001194135.2 Octopus bimaculoides | reverse complement strand
TATATATATATATATATATATATATATATTCTTTTATTTTTTATTCCTTTACTTGTTTCAGCCATTTTGACTGTGGCCATGCAAGAGCGCCACCTTTTAGTCGAAGAAATCGACCCCTGGACTTATTCTTTGTAAGCCTGGTATTTATTCTACTAGTCTCTCTTGCTGAACTAAGTTAAAGGGATGTAAGCACATGAACATCAGTTGTCAAGTGATGGTGAGAGGACAAGCACGGACAGAAACACACAGACATACATACACACAGACACACACACATATATATATATATGACGGGCTTCTTTACAAAAATTTTGGATAATCCTATATCCTAAGATTTCATGCTCTGTTATAAAGGTCACTATGTATATGAATTTTTCGCAAATATATTTGTCAGTGTATCTCTATTGAGCATTGCAAAGTAATCTTTATTACAGAACATGAAATTTTTGTAATTCTTGTTCATTACCTCACATTCAACCTGGAGTTATAAACAGAAAACAAATTTAGAGTGGATTGTAGGTATTTGACGTCTACTTCTTGCATATAGGTGCTGGCATTCCAGCGCCCATAATTATATTTATACTTTTATAATTATATACTTAAATATATATATATCTATGTAAGAACTATGCTGGAAACATAAAACTTCTCTTTTCCTTCTCTGAGCATCTTATTAGTACATTACTTGTGTTATGTTTGTTTTTGTTTTTTTTCGTTTTCTCTGTGTCTTTCTGAATTGAATATATATATGTATATATATATATATATATATACATTCAGATGAATATAGTACGTAAGTTGAGGCACCAGAATTTAGTACGGTATTATCCATACAATTTCAAATTAAGGTGAATAAAATCAAAATAAGCAGCAAGGATATCCAGAGGTAATGCAGTACGATTGTTTCAAGCAACTCCATTTAATTGAACAATGTAATCATTACATCAATTTAAATGCAGAGCAATCCTCAGCTGCGTAAATGCATAGAATATAATTAAATTAAAACAGATGGACACAGTATAATTTTACCTAAAATCTCCAAGAAGGTAAGGAGATAGAGAAAGAACATGCTGCCTTCACTTCAGCTTAGAAGCTACTAAAGTATCAAGAAAGACTTGTTACAGATTTTGCTTGTCACTATTTTATGGGGTCATTTTTAATTTATAAACTAGTTTTATCAAATCTTTGTATATCTATGATCTGAGAGAACAAAGAGTCGTGTCTGTTAGGATTGGGGCTGAGGGAGTCAACAGAAATCATAGTGGGTAAGTCATAAAAAACTATCAAGATTTATTAGAAGCAATATCAAGAGATTTGGTAAAGGAAACCTTAAATCAAGATGTTAGCTGACAATTAAAGGAGCTGGCCACTAGCAGACCAATGATTATGAAAACCAGGGAAATCTTATCATGTAGTACTATAGTTAAAATATTTTAAACAATATTGCCATGTTGTATAAAGCAGAAGATTATTAAGAAGAATATTATGACAAAAAGGATAAAAAGTTTTTTTGAATACTTTTGAGTATTTACCAAACTCTTACCACAATAGAGGGATGAAAAGAAATTATCTAGAAATATTTTAATATTTATACATATTATATACTTAAATACTAACTTATCAGATGGTGTCTGTGAATATTGATCAATTGGTATATTATATCTGGTATAATAACTGGTATTTAATAAAGGAGTACTGAGGTAACAGAACATGCTAACTATATGTTAATTAAATTATAAACTAAGCAGTTTATTTTAAGTAGTGAATATACTGGTATAGCTTTATATAAGCTAAGTATGAGTTTATAGAGGTACAAAAATTAGATTTATTTTATAAATAAATAAAGGCTATTATAAAATAATAAAAAACAAGAGAGGGATAAATATAAAGTTAAAATTTAGGGTTATCAAGAAGATTTAGCATTGAGGCGAAAGAACAAATTTACTATATATTAATTAAATTATAATCTAAGCAGTTTAATTTTAAATTGTGAAGATACCCTTGTTGTTTTATATAAGCTAAGTATGAATTTATAGGGGTACAAAAATTTAGCTTTATCTAAAGGCAATTATAAAGTATTAAAAACGTATTAAAATGATAGGGTAGGGTAGAATACCATAGAAAAGGATATAAAACAGCTTAATCACTAAAAACCATGATGAAATATATATACAACATAATAACATCAATAGAGAAGATTATAGAAAATGTATAATAATTCAAGTATTTAAAACTAAAAATTGTTTATTTGCTTATTTAGCTTATGTCTATAATGATTGATATCCTATGTTAACTAAAGGAATATTGATGTTGTAAGACATTCTAACTATATACTGATTTTAAACTAAGAGGTATATTACAGGTATTAAATCACAAGATCAATAAAGTACTACTTTCTAAAATATTTAAAGGTATGGGTGACCCTATGTACACATGATACCCTAAGATCTAATCGATTATTAATCAGGTTACTTTTATCTTTATGCTTAAAAATTTCATTTGTTTCCATAGAACACAGTCCACACCCATATTTGCTATTTCTATAAGGTTGTTCTTTTCTTATTATTTCCCATTTGAGGCTAAAGCCAATTCCACTTCCTTCAATTCCCAAATCTTACAGGATAATGATGTACAATTTGCCTTATGTTTAAGTTTAAAGGACAGCACGTGGTTGTATATATATATATATATATGTATATATATATACACACGTATACGTATTTATATATACATATATACATACATATATATGATATGTATGTGTGTGTGTGTGTGTTTATCACCCACTACTGCTTGACTACCAAAGTTAGTTTGTTTATGTCCCCTTGATTCAGTGGTTTGGCAAAAAAAAAATGGCTGACTGAATAGGTACCAGACTTAGATAAGTACAGAGTGCAATTTGTTAGACTAAAATTGTTAGAGGTCGTGCCCCAGCATGGCCACAAACCAATGACTGAAACAAGTAAAAGATGAAAGAGAAAAGATTACAAAAAACTTGGATACTTAGTGATACCTGGAAAGCTGAAAGGAAGAAGAAGCTAGGAAGAGAGAGAGAGAGAGAGAGGGAGAGAGAGAGAAAGAGAGAGAGAGAGAGAGAGAGAGAGAGAGAGAGAGAGAGA
>NC_069008.1:8766210-8766913 GCF_001194135.2 Octopus bimaculoides | reverse complement strand
AGAGAGAGAGAGAGAGAGAGAGAGAGAGAGAGATGCAAGGAAATAGAGAAAGGGATTCAGGGAGAGAGAGCGGGAGAGAAAGAGAGAGAAAGATAGAGAGGAACAAGGATATTTGATGGCATTGCCATCCTATTGGCCCCAGAAAGACAGTTGCAATATTGAATTGTGTGCGGAATGGGAAGGGGTTGGGTTGCATGATTAGTAACACATGTAAGGCATGGGAGGAATAGACAAAATGAAGACATGTCTAATTCTGAGGAAACTGGCAACGAGAGAGCATGAGAAATACTGTAACTTTATATTGCCTAAAAAAGTTTCTGACATAAATTTCACGGACACATTGATATTTTATGTAGCATGTTTAGTGAAAAAACATCGTTGTTCAATACACAGAAGTGTTTGAACACTGAGAAAAGTGATGGTGAAGACTTTACCTCATATACGTGTGGAGTGAACAGAGAGCGTGAGAGATTTAAACTGGATAAACTTTCAGACTCGTTCAAGCAGTAAGTCCCTGACCAAAAGTCAGGGACTTACTGCTACAAAGGACACAGAAGTCAGAAAGAAAATTCTCGCAAAGCTGGAAATGAACCAGGATATCACTCTCCAGAAACTATCAGAAGAGTGTGATATGATATTAAAAGTAAGGCACGACACAGAAGAAATCCAATGCAGAGATTGTTTACAGATAAAACCAGCGTGG
>NC_069008.1:8765441-8766181 GCF_001194135.2 Octopus bimaculoides | reverse complement strand
GATGATGATAATAATAATAACAATAAGAATAATAATAATGATAACAACAACAACAACAACAGCAAAAATACCTTAGGAATGAGAACCCAGGTTTGAAATTTCCCCAAGACACCTGATGAAGGCTGGAGGGTATATCAGCTGAAACACTGTGTTAACAACAAACAAGATGAGGATAAATATCCGTCAAATGTAAATAATGTAAATAATGTAGTCAACAGGATGTCTGAAAGTTTAAACTCAAAGAACACCTGAAATGTTCAAATGTCTTATTTTTGTACAAGGCCTTACAACAAGCAAAGATACAGAAATTTGGGCAAGAATTCTTTCTAAATTGAAACAGGCAAACCAAGATCTAACCTTACAATCCATTGCAGAAGAATGCCAAAAGATGGTAAACCTGAAACACGATGTATAAAGAATTCAAGAAAAGGATTCCTCAAAAATACAGATATGCTGACTAGAAAAGTTCAACCATAAAAGAGTGTCATGTCCTAATTCATGTTATGGGGGCATACATTTCAGAAAAGACTGTCCATTTAAAAATCAAAAATATTACAGATGCAAAAGAATTAGTCACAAGAGTTCACACTGCAAAACAAAACAACGAAGGTCAAACATTAAAAATCCTAGTGTGCTCTCAGCAGAAACGAAAATCAACTCCCAAATAAGAAAATTCGTACACATAAAAATAAATGAAATACATATTAAGCTTCAATTGGATACTGAAAGTGATATTTCAA
>NC_069008.1:8759889-8765006 GCF_001194135.2 Octopus bimaculoides | reverse complement strand
TGTAAAAATGTAAATGGCTGTCCCTCTAAAAATTATTTATCTGAAGAATTAAAGAGAACATTTAAAAAAATGTTTCTGCAAGTAATCTTGGACAAATTAGGTCTATACACAAAGACTGAAGCAAGTTTTGAATTAGATGATAATGTTACACCTGTGTTCAAGCTTGATAGGAAAGTGCCTTTTGTGGAAATAAAGCAAGGGACAATGAGTTGGACAGATTGGAAAAAAACCGGAATCATTGAAAAAGTGGATTACACGAAATGGGCAGCTCCAACTGTATGTATAAAAAAGAAAAATAACACAATTAGGTTGTGAGCCAATTTTTTGACTGGTTTAAATGACTGTTTAAAAATGAACTATTATCCACTAACGAAAATATCTTTACAAAACGAAACAGAGGGAAAATATTTTCAAAACTCAATCTGTCTGGCTCATATCTACAAATCAAAGTAGATAAAAAATGCTCAAAGATGTTAATGGTCAACATGCACAGAGGTCTATGTAAATGCAGTAGACTACGTTTTGGACTGAAATATTTCAACAGATGATGGATGCTATGTTGACAGACTGTCAATTTAATGTGTTAATCAAAAGCAAATCATGGAATGAGCATATTGAACACGTGAAGTGTGTCTTTAAAATAAGTAAAGATTATGGTTTCACAATCAGTGAAGAGAAGTGTGAATTTTTTTGCCTAAAGTCAAATACCTAGGTCAAATCATAGATAAGAATGGAAGATGTCCTGGCCTGTTGAAGGCAGACACAGTCAAGAATATGCCGCCTCCAACAAATATACTGACATTACAAGCTTTCCTTGGCCTTGCAAATTACTATCAACAGTACATTCCAAGTATACAAAAATTGAGAGCATCATTAAATGATTTACTAAAAAAAGAAGTAAAATGGAATTGGTCAGTAAAATGCCAACTATGGACAGGGATATTGAGAAACTGGGGAAAGCCAGTAGAGGTTGCACGTTGGCAACCAAAGCACCACCAGTAAAATACCAACCATGGCCAGTGACTGAGAGCCCATAGTCCAGGATACATATCAACAATTTTGGACCAATGAACAGTGCATACTATCTAATCATTGCGGATAGCTATACGAAGTGACCAGGGGTATGCAGATGTAATAAACCCACAGCAAAGACAACACTAAAGTTCCTACTCGAGTTATTTGCTCAATACGGTGTTCCAGACACATTAGTTTCAGATAATGGAACACAATTCATAGGATATGAATTAAGAAATTTCTGCAAAATACATGTCATAAAACACATCTTTACCCCCCACCCTATCACCTGAGGTCAAATGGGCTGGTTGAAGGATTTGTTCAAAAGAGCTCTAAGAAAAGCTAGGAATGAGCTAGATAATGATGAAGCACTAACAAAAGTTTCGAGAGTATATAGAATAATCCAAATCCAAATAGTAATTCAGGGAAGTCACAAGCAGAGTTAATGTCCGTGTGTAAAATAAAATCGATCTTTGATAAATTATTGCCAGGAAAAAATACATATAAAGGAAAGACAAAAAATACATTTGAAAGAAATACAAGAAATATTACAAAACATTTTGAAGTAGGAAATAAAGTTAATTTAAAAAATTACAAGAATGGTAAAAAAGTTTGGGAGGATGGCTGTGTAATCAAAAGATTAGGTAACATGATGTATTTAATAAAAGGACAATGTTCAGAACATAAGTGACACCTTAACCAGTTAAAGATGAGACATAGAGAAGAACAAAGAGTAATACTAATGGAAGTCCTCTATATGTTTGATGTGCCAGCACTGAGAGATATTGAACCCTGTAGGACTAGCTTCAGAAAACAAAAACAGACTGAATATCTGGAAGTAATACCTAAACAAAAAAGATATTAAATTTTCAAAAACCCCCCCAAACAAACAAGAGAAACAAAGCAACAAAGAAAGAAAGAAACAAAAAACAAGCGTGCTATCAAGAAGGCTTAGTACAGCGGAAAGAAAAAGCGCTGTGTGCAATGAACAATACTACCTTAAAAGTTGGGCAAAATTAAGATACAACAGCTAAAAAAAAAAAAAAAAAAAAAAAACGTGGAAGAGGTGCTGGAAAGTAAAAAAGAATAAAATAAAAGAAATTCTATTTTCTCACAGTAGTCGAAAATGTCAAAAGAAGAGATGTGATGAGAGTTATGATGCCCCTTTGCAGGAGATAGACTGGTCTGAGTAAAGTATAAATAATAAAAAATATGAGTGATTTCAAAAGCTCAGAGTTTGGAGTCAAGTGAAGTTTGTATTAGTTCTCAGTGAAATCAGATGTTGGTTTGGTTAGTTCACAAGGAATATTGATTGTTGGTTCGTAAAGAGATTTGTTAGTTTGTTACATTGTTTTTACTGTTGTCTGGTTATCTTATTTATGATACATAACAATTATCATACAGCACACACACACACACACACACACACACACACAGAGGCTTCTTTCAGTTTCTGCCTACCAAATCTAAATCAACTCAAGAAGCTTTGGTCAGCCCGAAGATACTTGCCTGAGGTACCATGCAGCTGGACTGAACCGGGAACCATGTGGTTAGGAAGTAAACTTCTTACCACACAGCCATGTCTGCATCTGCTATACAGTAATAACATGTGTCAGTATGCGTGTGTGTGTGTGTGTATGTATGTGTGTGTGTGTATAATGTGCATGTATAGATGAATGTGTGCATGTTTATGCGCATCTGCATGCAAGTATATGTTTATGAATCTATACTTTTGTGCCTAAATAAGGTGTGTGTGTGCGTTTCTGTGTGTGTGTGTGTGTGTGTGTGTGTGTGTGTGTTTAATTTGCATGATGAACAAAAGTAAATCTTACAATCTGTTTGTTGTTTTGTTCTTAGTTTTTTATGAATTGTAAGTCTTGAAATAAATAAATAAAAGTTGAAAATCCTGTCACACGTTACCCAGCATAAAAACAAATAGATGACGTGCACTTTGCAGCTGCATTGATTATTATTGGTTTCAAATTTTGTCAGAAGGCCAGCAGTTTTGGAGAAAGGCCAAGTTGATTATATTAACCCCAGTTCTCAACCGTAACTTATTTTATTGACCCCAAAAGTATCAAAGCCAAAGTCAACCTTCTTAGAATTTGAACTCAGAATGTAAAGACAGATGAATGCTGCTAAGCATTTTGCCTGGCATGTTAATGATTCTGCCAGCTCACTACCTTAATATATTGCATTCAAATCTTGGTGCTAGGCCAGCAAGTTTTGGGGGAAGGAGTATGTGGATAACATCAATCCCAGGGTTCAATAGGTACTTATTTCATCGGTCCCTGAAATGATGGAAGGCAAGGTTGGCCTCAATGGAATTTGAACTCAGAACGTAAAGATGAACAAAATGCTGCTAATTGCCTAGTGCGAATGAAAGTGATTCAGAAAACGATTATAATAATGATATTTTTTATTATAAATGAGCTTGACATTCTTTTTACTTTACATAAAATATTCTTTTCATTCTAATGTTCTTTTATTGCCATTTATTTATGATAATTATAAATTTTTTAGGTAGAAGATTTTTCTGGGAAAGAATTACGATTTATAACTTTGCTATTATGGGAAATTATTGTTCTGCTTTATGAGTTTTCACTTTACGAGCAGTCTCCGGGAACAAATTAACTTCTGTATCAAGGCATTACTATATGTATGAATGTGTGTCTTTGTGTCTGTGTCTGTCCCCCACCACTACTTGACAACCAGTGTTGATGGGTTTATGTACTTATAACTTAGCAGTTCGGCAAAAGGCAAACGAGATCGATAGAATAAATATCAGGCTTAAAAAAGTCCTGGGATCAATTTGTTCAACTAAAACCCTTCAAGGCCAGTGCTCCAGCATGGTTGCAGTCAAATGACTGAAAGAAGTAAAAGAATAAAAGAATATATTATATATATAGTTGAAGTTTACAGAACAACAAAAGACAAAGACAGGTGTATAAACAAGAAGCAGGTGTATTAGTTTAATGATTGGGAAGGTGAGAAAATCTTTTATGTTTCGAGCCTACACTTTCCAACGGAAAGGAACACGTGGAAATAAACAGAAACACAGACATACAAAAAAAAGTAGTACTCAACATATTTGGTTGGTGTTAACATCCATTTTAATTGCAGTGAGATATAAAGCAATCCATGAGGCTGGTGTGGCATATGTCACTTGCATTTCAAAATGTAAATTTGCAGTTGTGAGATATGATATATTAAACAACTTGTTTGTGCCCTCGTTGCCAATGTTGTTTTTTTATTTTTTAGGTTGAAAATAGATTCTTGTACAAACATCACTCAATACAAAAATATATTCATATTGTCAACATTACTGTCATGATCTTGATCATGATGATTATCATTGTCATCGTCGTCATTGTGACCACCACCACCACCACCACCACCACCACCACCACCAAAGATACATCGGATGCTCCAGAAACACCTTCAAGCAGCATTGCTATAATCACAGATCCTCATTCAGGATCCCAGAGAGACAATACGTCATGTCCTTGGCCACCTCATGGAAGATCGTAGAAGAATCAGGGCCCTACATCTGCAGGAGTAAGTGTTGCAAGTTGTGCATGGCTGAACAGGTGAGTATATTAAAGAACTCCCTTGACCCAGGGAACATCTTAAATTTCAGGGCAGAAGTCTTTGGACCCTGCTTACACTTCAGGAGATTCCTACTGATGTCCTGGGACCCACAAACTGGCCACGTCATCTACAGACAGCATTCAACAAGCAACTACAAGGTCTTTTCTCCCTCCACTTTGAAGAGAGGTTATAGGCCACTGGCCATTAGGGTCTGAAGAAACCCAGGGTAACCCCATAGACTGGCCATAATTATCTGATAAAATATATACATATATATATGTAGAGAGAGAGAGAGAGAGACATAGAGAGAAGGAGAAGAGCAGTTAAAGAACTTATCTCCATGTATGTTGAATGATCAATGTTTAAATAAAGCATTGACAATTCTATGGTTTATTTAAACAATGATCATTCAACATGTATGGAGATAAGTTTTTTAACTGCTCTTCTTCCTCTCTCTCTGTCACTATACATAAATATATATATATATATATATATATATATATATATATATA
>NC_069008.1:8753975-8758937 GCF_001194135.2 Octopus bimaculoides | reverse complement strand
TCTGGGTGGAGTATATGCAAATTTCTCAGCAGCTCGGCGTAGTTATTCTCTTTTTCTCTAATCTTTATGTATGTATGTATGTATGTATGTATGTATGCATGCATGCATACATGCATGTATGTATGTATGTATGTATGTATGTATGTATGTATCTATCTATCTATCTATCTATCTATCTACATATGTATATGTATATATATGTATGTATATGTACATATAAATATATATATATATATAGATATATAGGCACAAGAGTGGCTGTGTGGTAAGAAGTTTACTTACCAACCATATGGTTCTGGGTTCAGTCCCACTGTGTGGAACCTTAGGCAAGTGTCTTCTACTATAGCCTTGGGCTGACCAAAGCCTTCTGAGTGGATTTGGTAGATGGAAACTGAAAGAAACCTGTTGTATGTATATGTGTATATGTTTGTGTGTCTGTATTTGTTCCCCCAACCATTGCTTGACAACTGATGTTGGCATGTCTCTGTTCCTGTAACTTAGTGGTTCAGCAAAATAGACTGATAGAATAAATACTAGGCTTACAAAGAATAAGTCCTGGGGTCAATTTGTTTGGCCGCATGGCCACAATTCAATGACTGATGCGAATAAAAGAATAAAAGAATATATATACATATATATATATATATATATATATATATTTCAGGTCATTAAGAATGGAATGTCTGATTTTGAACTGAAAGTTTATTTTACTTTATCTCAAGAATAAGCAATGCAGTTAATCAAAGTATGCACCTAAATTGTCAACACAATTTTGCCATTTTATTGGTAACCTATTTGTCATCAGCAAAGAAATGTGGAGAGCAAGTGGGGATGAAATCACAAAAGGCTGTTTTTGATTCTTCTTCAGAGTTGAAGTTTTGTCGTTGCAAAAATTGTCTGATGCCTGGAAAATGTGATAGTTAATTGGTGCAAGGTCTGGTAAATATGGTGGATGAGAGAATACTTTCAAGTTCAGTTCCTGTAGCTTGAGTAGTGTTCTTTGTGCAACATGTGGTTGCGCATTGTCTTGCAAAAGAATTGGCCTGTCTCTATTGACCAACCTCGGTTATTTTATTGCAAGTTCACTCATCATTTCATCCAATTAGTTGATGTTTACATCTGCTGTAATTGACTTACCAGGTTTCTTGAATCCGTAGTGGATGAAACCAATGCTGGACCACCAAACAGACACCATTAGCGTTTTTTGGTGAATATTTTTTTTTGAATTGTGTTTTGGCACTTTGTCTCTATCCAACCACCATGCAGAACGCTTGCTATTGTTGAAAATAATCCATTTTTCATCACACATAACAGTATAATGCAAAAATGGTTTGCTTTTATGCTTTGACAGCAAAGAACAGCAAGTTTCAAGATGACGTATCATTTGATTCTTGTTCAGTTCATGTGGTACCCACTTGTCAAGCTTCTTTACCTTGGCGATTTGTTTCAAATGGTCTGATACAGCTGGAATCGAAATATCAAATCTTGCAGCTAACTCACACATAGTTTGAGATGTAGCTGCTTCCACTACAGTTTCCAGCTCATCATTATCCACCTTGGTCTCAAGTCTACCATGGGGCTGATTTTCAAGAGTAAAGTCACCAGACCGGAACTTCTCAAACCATCAACATACAGTGTGCTCATTTGCCACATCTTCACCAAACACCTCATTGATCTTTTGAGTTGTCTAGGATGCATTGGTTCTATGACTGAACTCATATTCATAAGTAACATAAATTTTTGATCTATCCATAGGTTCACAAAAATTGATTTACAAGAGAAAACTCCCAATATAATATATAATATATATTATAGGATCAATCAATCGATTATGATACAAACAGTTGGTTAGCAGTTGGTTAGCGTTGAGCATAAACAAGGCTTATATAGAAAACAAATGAATCAATAATAGATCAATAAAATTTATAAACCAATGCATTAAAATATTTTATCCTCAAAAGAAATCAACAAATGTTACTCGAAATGTGATAGCTAAGTCAGTAAACGAAAGGGAGTCAAGTACTACAGCTGTTTCAAAAGGAGCACTGAGTGTGTATTATGTAACATTGAAAATGTTTCATGGCTTTCTGATGTCCTTTCTCACTGGACATATATGGTTATTCTGTTGAAAATTATTTGTTGTTATGCCATATGTTACAAATGTTACAAATTAGTGAATAAAACACACACACATATAAACACCTTCACATACACACACATGTACACAAGTGCACACACATGTACACATGCACATACACATATTAGGTGGTGCATGTATTATGTGATACACTAGACCAGAATGTTTTAGCTCAGGTCCAGTGGAAGAAACCGCACCAAATATATATTAGAATATCTGCGTAAACAAAAGGCTCAATTGTTAAGGTGTTGTGTTGTATAACGTTTGATAATGTGTGTGTGTGTGTGTGTGTGTGTGCATGTGTGTGTGTGCATGTGTGCGCATGTGTGCATGAGGGGCTACTTAGCTTAATGAGGCAGAACACTTTGCTGGTATCTGAGAGATAGAGGGTTCAATTTTCCGTAACTGCCTGTTGACAATTTTTTTAAAAGAAAATAAAAATAAGGCAGTGATCTGACAGAGTCGTTAGCATGCTGGGAGAAAAATGCTTTGTGGCATTTCATCTGTCTTCCCGTTCTGAGTTTAAATTCTGCTGAGGTTGACTTTATCCTTTACTCTTTCAGGGGTTGATAAAATAAGTACCAATTGAGGACTGGGGTCAATGTAATCAACTTACCTCAACCACTAAAATTGCAGGCCTTCTGCAAAAAATTATTATTATTATTATTATTATTATTATTATTATAATTATTATTATTATTATTATAATTATTATTATCAAGGTGGCAAGCTGGCAGAATCGTTAACATGCTGGGCAAAATGTTTAGAGAGATTTCGTCTGTCTTTCTATTCCAAGTTCAAATTCAGCCGAAGTCACCTTTACCTTTCATTCTTTCGGGTCTATAAGATAATAGCAGTTGAGCCCCCTAGGGTTGATGTAATCAATTTAACCCACCCCACTCGAAATTGCTGGCCTTGTGCCACAATTTGAAACCTGTACATGTGTGTGTGTGTGTGTGTGTGAGCGTTTTGTACAATAATTTATAACATATGATAGCATGTATGTGATGCCTGTCATCAGGGTGAAATTATGAAAAATAGTTTAAGTAAATATAGTTACAGCCTTCCCCACCACCATATTAAATTTCATAGTAACAGTCTCTTGGCTGAACTTGGTATAAATAATTTTACACCAAATTAAGTCAACTAATAGGAATTTGTTTTTATTGTGTCTGGGGAAAGTGATTCTCTTTTAGTGCCTTACTACTTACTTAACACAATCACTTAACACGCTTTGCTGTTTGTAAATGGCTTTCAATTACATTTAGGTTAACCTTAAAAAATACATAACAAATAAAAGGATTATATTTCAGAAAAAGACAAAAAATTATCTCACAAAAATATGAAATTCATGTATAAATTTCATTTTATCTTTTACTTGTTTCAGTCATTGGGGTGTGGCCATGCTGGGGCACTGCTCTGAAAGCTCTAGTCAAACAATTCAACCTCTGCACTTATTTTCTTTTTAAGCTTGGTAATTATTCTATCAATCTTTTTTTTGCCAAGCTGTTAAGTTACGGGGATGTAAACAAACCATAACTGGTTGTCAGAAACACACACAAGCGCGGTTGTGTTGTAAGAAGCTTGCTTCCCAACCACATGGATCTGGGTTCAGTCCCACTGCGTGGCATCTTGGGTAAATGTCTTCTGCTATAGGCTCGGGCCAACCAAAGCCTTGTGGGTGGATTTAGCAGTCAAAAACTGAAAGAAGCCCATTGTGTGTGTGTGTGTGTGTGTGTGTGTGTGTTTGTGTGTGTGTTTATCCCCCACCATTGCTTGACAATGGCGTTGGTATGCTTATGTCACCATAACTTAGCAGTTTGGTGAAAGAGACTGATAGAATAAGTACAGAGAATAAGTCCTGGGGTTGATTTGTTTAATCAAAACCCTTTAAGGCAGTGCTCCAGCATGACAACAGTCATTTGACTGAAACAAGTAAAAGAATAAAAGTACACACACACACACACACACACACACACACACACACATATCTTTCACTTGTTTCAGTCATTAAACTGTGGCCATGCTGGAGTACTACCTCGAAGGGTTTTAGTTGAACAAATTGACCCTAGTGCTTAGTTGATTTTCTTTTTTTCAGGTCTAGTACTAATTATATTGGTCTCAATTGGTGTGCTACTAAGTTACAGGGAAGTACACAAGCCAACAACGGTTGCTAAGTGATGGTGGAGAGATCAGTACACACAAAACACATAAGCCTATACACACACACATACATACATATATGTACAATATTATATATCACATGAGGAAACACAACTAGATCTCATAATGCCGTGAAATGGTTACATAACCAAATGCCTGCAAACCTAGAGAACTAAATTGCATGGAGATAAATTATTGTGATTACAAATAAATGCTCCTCTGTACTCCTTCTTGTTAACTACAACTTATTCAATTACATATATATATATTATGCGGGCAGCAGAACTTGAGCCAATTCAGTGTCACTATACAAAAAAGATCGCCACAGTCCAACAAATGAACTACAGGGAGCGACTGAAGGCACTAGGTCTCTACTCCCTGGAGTACAGGCGGGAGAGATATGTAATAATATACATATGGAAAATACTGGAAGGACTGGTATCAAACTTTGGCATCAAGTACTACACAAATGCCCGCACAGGTTGCCACTGCATGGTACCAAGGGTACCGTCCATTGCATCTCACATAAGAACAAGGTACTGCAACAGCCTTGGTTTCAGAGGACCTCAGCTCTTTAATGCCTTGCCAAAACATTTGAGAGACCTGCAAGACATGGATATAGAGGTCTTCAAAACAAAACTTGACACTTTTCTCTCCACGAT
>NC_069008.1:8751322-8753448 GCF_001194135.2 Octopus bimaculoides | reverse complement strand
ATGTAATAGCAAGACAAAAACGAAGTGATGGGGTAACTTACGAGCAGAGATGTTACATGGTCAGTGACCGTTAGAAGGTTTTATTATGAACTCCCTGAAGAGAAATAAATGAGGAACCCCATCAGCTCCTTCTTCTTTGTGAAAGAACTATCATTTATTTTGAAACATATGTAGGAATTAAAGGAACTTTTATGGACATGCGTTTTGCTCCATTTATTATTATCTATCTATCTATCTATCTATCTATCTATCTATATATATATATATATAAGTTACAGGGATGTAAACACACCAACACCTGTTGTCAAGCAGTGGTGGGGGACAAACCATAGATATTGTCACATAGATCTGATATTTGAACTGACGAAAACTAAGGTATTTCCTGGTCCAAGAGAAGAACCCTAATCATTGAAACATGGTCTTGTATCTTTGTGTTTGAAACAGCTCGACTGTCCCAGATATAGAATACGATAAGAAGTTCTCTATTGTGAATATGGGACGAATTTCTTTAGAGGGTCAGCAAAATAATCATATCTGAAGTAGTCAACATCACACAAACACTCACTGAACACGTAATTATGTAGAGGTAGAAACACAGGCCTCCACATGTGTGTGTGTGTGTGTGTGTGTGTGGGTTAAGAGTGGGTGGTGGTGGTGGTGGGTTTGTAAGTAATAAACTATGAAATATCACATATTTTGACCTGGTTTTTATCTAGTTTATCTTAATCTGTCCTGAGTGATTAAATAGTAATAAGTGTTAATGTTGTTGTTGTTGTTGTTGTTGTTGTTGTTGTTGTTGTTGGTGGTGGTGGTGGTGGTGGTGGTGGTGGTAGAGGTAGTAGTAATTATGGTTGTGGTAGAAGAGGTGATGATAGTTACTGGTTATGATGATTGTATAACAAGAGTGAGTGGACAAGTGAAAGAAAGTGTTACTCAACATATTTGACACAAATTACACATATTTTTTAAATAACACATACATATTTGTGTGTGTGTGTGTGTGTGTGTGTGTGTGTGTGTGTGTGTATGTGTGATCTCACACACACATATATACGTATGCATATGTACATATATATGTGTATATATATATGTGTGTGTGTATATATGTGTGTGTGTATATATATGTGTGTATATATGTGTGTGTATGTGTATATATATATATATATATATATATATATATACATACATATATATATATATGCATATATAATTAGAAGGAAAAGAGGGATTAAAGAACACAGGTAGATAGCAATAAAGCACTCATCATTAAAAGAATTTGTTCAATAATTAGACACCAGTAAATGAAAGCAGAATACAGATCCCAGGTAAATCCTCATGACAAGTAAATGCAAATATCCTTTTGTAGAATTTATATATATATATATACAAGATTGACCCTTGTGAATTACAGGTACAACTCACTTTTGCCACCTGGGTGGACTGGAGAAGTACTGTGTAACAATGCATCACTGGTTTTCAAACTCACGAAATACGAAATTTGTAAAATACTATAATAAAGTCTATAATAATATATTTTAACAAAGATTTTATAAAACCATCTCCAATGGTATCTTTATCTTTTAATTAGCTTTTGTTATTCATACCTTGACTTATCCTTTTATTTTTTATTTTTTATCCCTTTTTATATCTGTTATACATTTTATGGCATTTGCAATGTGAAACTTTTATTTTTATTTTTTCATTTTATAAATTCCTTATTAAAATTTTATACAAAAATTTCCTGTCTTTTATTTGTTTTTATTCTTTTATCTTATATTACACTAGCAGTATAACCCGACCTTGTCCGGGTGTGACTTATTACGCCATCTACGATAAGTCTTGCTAGGTGAAAATCAACTAAAAAAGAAAGCCTTACAACGAAAAAACCTTTATGATGTAAATAAGTTCATAATTCAAAAGACGATGAAATTAATAGGGAAAGTCTGAAGGCTGTTTTGCATAACATTATTAAGTGTACGTAAATTTCATCCGTCTAATTGGCTATAGAAATACTTGTGCAAAACAACTTTTTGCGCTGCCCTGATTATACATAGCAGGGTAATCCCTTTTCGCAGAAGCTAGGACGGCAATTTGTGATGAAGCAATTGCTGGCGATCTGTTGGTAC
>NC_069008.1:8749832-8750867 GCF_001194135.2 Octopus bimaculoides | reverse complement strand
AAGTTATAATAGATGGGAGGGTCGGTAGTTTTCACACATCTGTAATTTTTCAGATTAACACCCACACGATTACCCAACCCTAATCCTAAACCTAATCCTAACACTAACCCTAACATTAACCCTAAACCCTAACCCTAACCCTAAAACCCTAACCCTAACACCCTAGTGAAAATCGTGGTATATTTACAAAACATTGACGAACATGAGTTATATTTTACTGAATGATTGTGTACTTGCACGTGTATGCGTTTGAGAGAGGAAGAGGTAGAGAGAGAGAGAGAAAGGAATAGAGGTAGTTAAAATTTTTCTTATGACGGCGTCTCTTCACTGCCTATTACTTCATTAGAAATCTAAGGATGCACATACGCACATAATAGAGAAAAATGAAGCAAATATGGACGACTTGCTCCGAAACACCACCGAGTGGGGAACACTTTTCAAAAATAACCTGCATTTGTTTCCTTCAAAATTCCTACATGCTCGAAATGTACATGCATCAAGGTATATTTGTAGAAAATTTCACGAAAAAATATTCATTTTCCTGAAATTTAAGAGGAATTTAAGTGGAATTTCCGAAAATTGTCCCAAAACACTTTCACCGAAAATTTTTGTATATTCGCAATCTACATAATAAATAATATATGCATAGAAAATTTCAGAAAAAATATTCATTTTTCTGAAAGTTATGACCTTCTAAAGTCGGTGGGTACAACTCTGTAGTTATGCCACATTGACGAACGTGAATGATTGTGTTTACTTGCACATGTATGCGTTTGAGAGAGCGAGAGAGGAAGAGAGGAAGAGGGAGAGATAGAGAACTGGAGCAATGTGTATGTTGTTGTCACAGATTACGTATGTGTGGTTGTGTGTGTTTTTACGTATCAATGTTATGAAAAATAAGTAAAGAATACTGAGAAGAAAGTTTAATCTATGACGTTGTATGTATCACTTTCTCTCTCTGTTGAGCGCGTGTGTAAGAACGCTGTTCCAGGTAGAAGGGAAGAAATATAAAATTTGCTAGAAACAACAGCCAAA
>NC_069008.1:8747728-8749705 GCF_001194135.2 Octopus bimaculoides | reverse complement strand
TATATATATATATATATGATATTTCTACGTATATATGTGTGTGTGTGTGTGTGTGTGTGTGTGTGTGTGGTATTGTTATACCTTCATATATCTCTTCATGGTTTTTTCATAATGCTGGTAATTTCTTATATAAAACTATTTTTTTTCAAGATTTAAAAAAAAAATAAGTTTACCTGATATAGAAATATCTTATTTTTTGGCCTTTAATCTCTGGTTTTGATTCAATGTAAACTGTGTACTCCTACTCTGATAATATCTTAATTTAATAATAGGTTCATTGTTGAATAGATTTAGCATGACCAACTTAGCCATATGCTAGGAAAATGCCTTATGAACTGTCTCTTATATATTAAAGTAACCAACTTTTAAGGTTTAGGTTGATTTATCTGTCCTTTTACTCTCACAAAGTTCTAATATCCTTTTCTAAATTCTAATATATAAATTTTGCTAAATTAGGATATACCCCGTTACCCTCATTTTTAATTCCTACACATAGAACACATTTTGACCTCTTTTGGTTTCCAATTTGTTCCCCTTTTAGTTGATAATCGTAATTTGTTTAGCCTCCCCTGTCCTTCTTCTTTCTAGTTATCACCTATTCTCTATCTGTCGTTATCTTACTAGCAACTCTGAGACATATCCTTTTATGCAGATAAGGGCTGGATATATAGTCCTAGTAATATAGCGGCCAGGTGAGAGTATCTGATGTTAATTAATTTATCACCACCAGCAAGAACTTAACTGTCAATTCCCAATGGATTTAATTCTAAGGGGTTGTAGACAGCATGCTGCATTAAGTCTTTTGAATGTGATAAAGATAAACATAAATGTAGCTATATCCACCATTCCTCTTTCTTGACTCCCCATCATTTTTCCTCTTCCACTCTGAATTATAGTAGGCTTTAGATATACATTTTCTTCCCTAAATTCATTCTGCCACAAAAATAGCAAGGAGAAATAATGTAATTATGTTTGTCTCTTGTACTGATGAAAATTTGCTAAAAAAATAATATCCTGTTTGTTGGAAATCTATATGGTTGTCTGCTTCCAAGGAGAACGGTTTATTTAAAACTGATGTAATATTTTCATTCATTGATTAAATGGAGCCGCTTAAAATGGCTGTAATGCACTGATACCTGGACATCCTTGTTACTTATTTGCTTTATATGAATTAACAAAGGTGGCTACACACAATATAAAACCTACGTTGTTAGAAATGAAAGTTAAAAACCCTTAGAGCCACAAAGAAGCACATGACTATGCTCTGACAAGGGAGATAACCATCCCACAGTGAGTGAGATCACCATACTAGTCTAATTTTGCTTAAAATTAAAGCTCATCAGTGGTGACTACTCCATCACTGGATGGTTTGGCTAAATCCCAACTGTCAGTATATAGTATTTACCATATGAATCAATGGCTGACTCAGCAAAATGGTGTTGTGAAAATTATAAAAGAATTAAAGAATATATATCTGCTTGTTTCTCTGGAGACTGTCAGAATGATGTAGATACCTCTGATGAAATTCCAATAAGGTTCGAAAATCGATTAAGGTTGTTCATCATTTTTGCAGTCTGTGGAGAAATGGCTAAAATCTGCTCTGTTTATAATTATACCATATGTTACATATATATATGTAAATATCATCATCATCATCATCATCGTTTAACGTCTGCTTTCCATGCTAGCATGGGTTGGACGATTTGACTGAGGACTGGTGCAACCGGATGGCTACACCAGGCTCCAATCTAATTTGGCAGAGTTTCTACAGCTGGATGCCCTTCCTAACGCCAACCACTCAGAGAGTGTAGTGGGTGCTTTTACGTGTCACCCGCATGAAAACGGCCACGCTCGAAATGGTGTCTTTTATGTGCCACCCGCACAAGAGCCAGTCCAGGGGCACTGGCAACGATCTCGCTCGAAAACCCTACAAGGCCAGTCAGGCGGTACTGGCAACGGTCACGCTCAGGATGGTAC
>NC_069008.1:8744876-8745757 GCF_001194135.2 Octopus bimaculoides | reverse complement strand
TATATATATATATATATATATATGCATATGTGCATGTATGGATGTATACATATGTATATGCATATATATATATCATGGTATTAATCAAACTATTGGATGGTGTTATCCACTGGTGGCTACAATGCATTTCTATGTCTTTTTTCAGGTTTCAATGACCAAATGTATTCCATTATAAACCCAAACACATTTTCCCCAAACAACATTTTAATTCACACTGACTTACTATTTGGCAACCTGGATTAACTGATACCTGTCCACTTATTATCAAACTTCACCCTTTGCTAAGTATATCAGATGTCTGGCTTATCTTCCAGCTACTTGATATTGTTCTTTGCCCCAGTCTTTCTTCCATTCTTTCCTCCAGGCAGTTCTCTTAGTTTTTATGGCTCTATATACAGCTACTATTCAACTACTGAACAACCTTCTGTCTGTCTAGAACCTTACCCCATTCACATGTTTAGTCTGTTGTTAGAAGGAGGTTGTCTTGTGCACACACACACACACACACACATCACATCACATACTCACACTTATATGCATCATCATCATCATCATCCTTTTGTGTCTGTTGTCCATGCTGGTATGGGTTGGATGGTTTGACTGGAACTGGTATGCTGGAGAGCTGGACCAGGCTCCAGTTTGGTTTGGCTTGGTCTCTATGGCTGATATATATATATATATATATATATATATATATATATATATGCTTGGAAATGAATGCATGACGTTCAATCATATTATAACATAAATAATATATATATATAGGCATATGTACATATATGTACATACTGATACACATATACACACACACACACACACACACATATATACATACATACATATATATATATATATATATATATATATATATATATATATAT
>NC_069008.1:8739868-8744726 GCF_001194135.2 Octopus bimaculoides | reverse complement strand
ATATATATATATATATATATATATATATATATGCATATAAGGGCATCAGGAAGGACGTCACAAAACATAAACAACATGAAATATGACGACAAACTTTTTTTGTGAAGAACGAGAGAAACAAATGGAAAACAAGACAAGTAACATAAAGAACGACCCTTCATCGGTTTGCTTTCTGATGCACATTCTTTTCTGCACTCCCAGCGAGTAGAGATTCTGTATAATGTATAGTTAACAAGTTTCTTGCTTGGGTAACTTCTCTGGTAACTTCTAAGGCCTGCTTTACTAAGACAGACACACCCACACTTGTTATATGTTAGACTGGACTGTGTGCTAACATACTCAAGTGAATTCACATTAAACTCTTACAAACATCTCTCTTGAGCTGTTCATGTTTGATACCGCTTTGTTTCAATTCCCTTCCCTCATGATGCACTGCTTTCCTCCACAATGAATGACCTAGAGCAAGATTTTCCCATCTATTTTCTGAGATTTCGACCATCTCAAGTGTATTCTTGATGCAGTCCTCATATCTTAACTTTGGTTCATGTTTTTGTCTTTTACCCTGAGCTAACTCATTATACAGAAATTGCTTAGGGATTTGATTATCTTTCATCCTGACCACTTGGCCACTCCATACATACATACATGCTAGCTATCAACTCGTAGACAATTATGACCATCACAGACAAATTATCTTATTCTAAATGTTAAAGACAATGGCTGTCAGCAATGCCCATGCTGGATTTAAAGAATAAAAGTTTGCACAACACGGCTAAGACTTTCACCTGCAAAGCGAAGAATTCCAGAAACAAGGAAGAGTAAGATCTCTGGCTTCGTGATGAGGTGCATGTTATTTCAGAATGTTTTGCTTGTAGAGAGATGTCTTGACAAAGACTACAGGTTTCTCACTCCCAGCTGTTGGATGACTGTCAACTCTACTGAGTTCATCCATCCTTTGACAAGTTTTGTTTTCTGTCCTGCAGGGTGCCCAACAAACCCCACTTTCCTAATCAAGATTTGGTTGATGTGTTGAGTTAGTCACAAATGGTTCAAATATACAAATTGTATTGGGCTGCATGCTACTAGTAACTCTAGGAGTGACCTGACATATACATGCATGCATACATACATACATACATAAATACATACATACATACATACATACATACATACATACATGCATGCATACATACATACATACATGCAGAGACCCCCTTCGGTCATGACTAACTATGGGATTGCCCCTAGAAAGCTCCCCTCCAAGGCACAATTCCGGGCAAGGTTGTTTATGGAAGACCAGCAGTCGACCATGCACACCAGCTTCCCCTCTCCATGCCATTAAAGGAAAACAAAGACCAAGAAATAATATTCAGCTGAACCTTTCAGGGGAGATGATAAAGGACTGAGATACCTGGGGCCTGGCCATACTCCAGAAGATCCATACTCTGCTGCAGAAGTGTTAAGATCAATTCTTTTAGTGGTGTAAAGAACTTGTGGCAGTGCCATATATAAGTGCCTGTGTGGTGCCACATAAAAGTGCCTGTGTGGTGCCATGTAAAAGCTCCCAATGCACTCTGTGGAGTGGTTGACATTAGGAAGGGCTTCCAGCCTTAGAAATTAAGCCAAATCAGACTGAGGTCTTGTGCAACCACCCATTAAGCTGGCCAGCTCTGGTCACACCGTTCAACCCATGCCAGGATGGACAACGGACATTAAATGATGATGATGAAGAGAACTTCTCTTAAAGTCTGAATGAACAGTTCTCCGTCCCCTCTTCCTAACCCCACCATCCCCACCTGTTTTTATATCTGGTGATGGGGCCACATAGTAAAAAGCACTCAGTCCCCTCTGTAAGGTGGTTGGCATCAGGAAGGGCATCCAACTGTAGAAACCATGCCAAAGCAGAGTATGGAACCTAGTGTGGCCCCCGGCCATGCCAGTTGTTGTCAAGCTGTCTAACCCATGCCAGCATGGAAAAGAGACGTTAAATATTGATGATGATAATGATGACAATGATGATGATGGTGGTGATGATGATGATGATGATGATGATGATGATGATGATGATGATGATGACTGCTGTGAAAATACTTATATGTATAGGTGCAGGTATGACCATGTGGTAAGAAGTTTGCTTCCAAGCCACATGGTTTTAAGTTCAGTTGCACTGTGTGACATTTTGGGCAAGTGTCATCTACTATAGCTGACCAAAGCATTGTGAGTGAATTTGGTAGAGGGAAACTGAAAGAAGCCTATCATATGTGTGTGTGTATGTGTGTGTGTATGTATGTATGTATGTATGTATGTATGTATGTATAGATAAATAGACAGATAGATACATAGATAAATAAATAGATATTGAATGGCTGCGTGGTAAGAAGCTTGCTTTCCAGCCACATGTTTCTGGGTTCAGTCCCACTGTGCAACACCTTGGGCAAGTGTCTTCTACTATAGCCTTGGGCCAACCAAAGCCTTGTGAGAGGATTTGGTAGATAGAAACTGAAAAAAGCCTATACATATATGTATAACTATATATATATTGTATATGTGTGTGTGTGTGTGTGTGTTTGTGCCTGTGTTTGCCCCCCCCACTCCTTGACAACTGGTGTTGGTGTATGTGTGTGTCTGTAACTTAGTGGTTCAGCAAAAGAGATCAATAGAAGAAGTACCAGGCTTGAACAAAGAAGATAAGTACTGGGTCAATTAGTTCAACTGAAATTCTTCAAGATGGTGCCCCAGCATGGTCACAGTCTAATGTCTGAAACAAGATAAAGGATAAAAGATATGTACCTATGGCTATTTATACATTACATGTGTATCCAGGTGAGATAAGTGTATACGTGTTGTTTCTGTGAGACCAAGCAACTGTGTGTGTGTGTGTGTGTTTGTGAGTGTAAGAGAGAGAGAGAAAGAGTGTGCGACAGACAGAAATCTTTATTGTTGCAGACATGTTTTTGTAGAAAACTGAGTTGAGTTAACTTTCCACCCAGTGTAATCTCTGTGGCATGTATTGACATGCCATTGTCCATTGACGTTCTGTTTGAGGCATAACATTCAAAGTATTTATGAAGTTAAGAGAACAACAGGGCAATGTTGATAACAAAGGTTAGTGTGGCAGCAGGTTGGCCCCAGATGTTTAGTAGCACAACTTTGTCTTGCTGTTATTGATGGAAGGCCATTAAATTAATTTGCAAGTGCAGATAGAGATCAGCACTTCTTTACAAGGACAGTTGCATAAAGAAGTGCCAAACTCTAATTGTGGAGGGAACCTGTGGAAAAGATAAACTCAGGAAGACGTGAGATATGAAGTAAATGAGTCTGACGGAGGTGATTAGAAGTGACCAAAGCTTCTGGTGAATTAATGTGCTTGACAAGACATGTCAAGCTAAGTGAAATCGTAGTTGTGGCCATGTGAAAGGCACCTGTGCCAGTGGCACTTGGGAGGCACCTGTGCCGGTGATTTGCAAAAGACACCCATGCCCGTGACACACAAAGGCACCAGAGCTGGTGACATGTAACAGACACCCGTGTTGGTGACACATTAGAAGCACTTGTACCAGTGACATTTAAAAGCCACCTGTGCCTATGATACATTAAATGCCCCTGTGCCAGTGACACGTAAAAGACATCCAGTACATTATATGGAGTATTTGGTGTTAGGAAAGACATTCAGCTCTAGAAAGCAAGCCAAAACTGACAGGGGCCTAGTGCAGGTCTCCAGCTTTCGAGTTCCTGTCAAACTGTCTAACCCATTCTAGCATGGAAAGGGACATTAAATGATGATGATGATAATGATGAGATGCAACATTGATTTTCTGGAACCTTTGGTTCTTAAGCCATTCTGTAAATTGCTTTAATGATGTAAGTTTATTAATCCTGTACTGTGCAAGGCACTAACCTGTGCACAGTGCCAGTAGACTAGTCTTGTGGCTATGGGGATTTGAAGTTCCTGCTCATAAATTAGTATGGATTATAAAAGTTGGTGTTGTACTTATACTTGGGTGTCTTCATTTGAATGGGGGACAATGGCACAATTGTTGGCATAAAGTAATTCATGTGATGTGATCATTTTTATTCTTCAGTCTTTTGATATTAAACAGCTTACTGAGGGTAGCAGTGAGCTGGCAGAATTATGAGCAAGATGGACAGGGTGCCTTGTGGCAATTCTTACAGCTTTACATTCTGAGTTCACATTCTACTTCCGTTGACTTTGCCTTTCAACCTTTCAGGCCCAAATATTCTACCTGTCTTATGTTCAAACCAGTTTGATCTGGCCTCTCACACCTAACCTACAATGTCATAATAAGAAAATGTTTAAAACAGTTTATATATCTCCTTCTGTGTGTATATATATATATATATATATATATATATATATATATATATACTACCGAACACTTTTTGTTGAATACTCTCTTGTAAACTGCTTTCAACATTCTCTTATTAATATTATCAATGACTGTCTAACTGTATTTTAATCCTTTTGTGACAACCAATCCTTAACACTACCAAAGCTCATACAAAGCTTTACATTTTACTTTTGACAATCTTTTTCTAAAAAAGTGAAACCGGTCAAGTGAATAAACATCTTAAAATTGCAGTTTCAAACCCTCTTTCATATTTTTTCATTTTTTTATCTTTCATTTTATCTAGTTTCAGCTCATGAGCTGTGGCCATGCTGGGGCACCACCATTTGGTGTTTCTACACAATTTTACTTCACGAATTTTACTTTAGGAATTGACATTTGGTGCATGAGAGAGTTTGATGCAGCTGCTCTCATCTGCACCTCCTGCCGTGAAGTTAGTTCATCTGGGACACCTGACAGGAAGAGGTCCAGCCTCATCTTGAAGACACCTA
>NC_069008.1:8736523-8739672 GCF_001194135.2 Octopus bimaculoides | reverse complement strand
TCGTCTACACTCTAAGGAATAGAGTCTTAATCTCTTGAGTCTTTCCCAATAGCTTATATGCTGCATAGAGGCTATCTTCTTCGTGTAGCTTCGTTGGATTGCCTCAAGTTCTGAGATTAATTTGACACTGGTTGATGACCATAGCTGAGAGCAATAGTCAAAGTGGCTTAGAACAAGTGTCTTCCAGAGCACCATCATGGTTTCCTGATCTCTTGTTTTAAAAGTCCTAAGAATCCATCCGGTCAGTCACCTACATTTCATTGACAATTTAGCAACATGAACATGAAAGGATGCATTATTACTCATGTAAATGCCCAAGTGAAAGTGCCCCTACCACCATCAAGGCGAAAAACCATGGAGGTGAAAGGGCCAAGAAAGAAGAATTAAAAGCAGGAAAAACTAAAACTAAAACAAAAGATGAAACAGCCAAAGAAAGAAGCAAACCTGACTACAAAAAGGATAGAAAGAGACAGCCCACACGAATATGCAAATTCTATTTGAAAGGTGTCTGCTGGCATGGAGAGGAAGGTGCAGGCTGCCGTTTTGTGATGTATATATATATATATATATATATATACACCAAGAACCATGGTTAGGAGAGAAATTTAGGATTTCTCAGTTTTCTGTCTTCCCAGCTGGTTTGCACACCATGGCAACACCGTTCTTATGTTTTCATTATTCTGTGTAATGTCCTTTCTTTTTTATTTCAGATCCTTCAGTTTTTGGGGTGACCCATGCTAATAGCATCCCCCCCTCTAAGAACAATGGGACATAAAAAAGGCTTTAACAATGAGAAAAAGTCTGTCATCATCAAGGAAAGTGTTAAAGACACTTCTCTTCATGTCATTGCGGAGAAGTTAGGTCAACATATTGACACAGTCAGATGATTCCTGAAGGGCCTTTGCCAAGGAAGAAACGATCTGATTGTGGGACCTCCAAGATTTTGACACCTAAGGATTTAAGGTATATTGGCTGCAAGTTACATGGGAAACCCGAACAAACAAGCAAAGCCATTTTCACTGCTTCCAGACTTCCTCATGTACTGAAAAACCACCAGAAATTGCATCCAAGGGACCATGGCTTCCATGTGAGAACCCCTGATACTGCCTCCTTTAACGCCCTGTCACAGGTGTTTGAGACTTCAATGGGCCCGAAAGTACATGATGTTAGACACGAGTTGTGTTCTGTTCACTGACAAAACCAGGGCGACCCTCAACAGCTGGGCAAATGTTGGGTCTAGAAATAATACATTTCTAAATCTCTCAGAGAGATTTATGCAGTAGTGATACGATGAAGTAGTTGTATGCTGTCAACTTAACGTGACAGTCCCCTGAAGGGAATAATACTACTGTTGGTTAGACCTAGAAAGCGGTGCAGCTTCCTAGGTCTAACCAACAGTAGTATTATTCCCTTCAGGGGACTGTCACGTTAAGTTGACAGCATACAACTACTTCAAATGTTGGGTCTATTTTGGAGATGAGTGTCACCAATGCTTACAACATCAACAACAGGATGGAGAAGTCATGTTGTAGGCTGGTATTATTGGGAATAAACTTGTTGGCCCAGTCAGGGTGCCTGAAGGGGTTAAAGTAACTGCAGCCACCTACTGCAATCTCCTGAAGGAGGTCTTGGATCCCTGGCTAGATGACATACGGCTGTCACTTCTTAGGAATCTCATATTCATGCATGACAATGCTACTTTCCACTCTGCTGGGATCACCCAAACATTACCAGGGTCTTACGGCATACAAGGTGAAAGGTTGATGGTATGGTCGCCAGCATCTCCAGATCTTAACCCCATCAAAAAATTTTGGTCTATCATTAAACAAGATGTTTATGCCAATGGACACCAATTTACGTTGAAAGATGTCTTATGGGCGACCATCAAAGCTGCGGCAGCAGAGACAGTCCAACCTTCTACTATTAAGAAATTAGCAGATTCCATGACTAATAGGGTTTTTGAAGTTATCGGTCGAAATGGTTAAATAATTCATTATGTCAATAAATGCTATATTATTATTATGGTTTTCTGTTAAATATATACACAATGCATGCTTAATATGTATCACTAACCTTCATTTTCTGAAAAAAAATATCTAGATGGGCTATTTTC
This sequence comes from Octopus bimaculoides, assembly GCF_001194135.2. NCBI lineage: Eukaryota > Metazoa > Mollusca > Cephalopoda > Octopoda > Octopodidae > Octopus > Octopus bimaculoides. The sequence goes on along the minus strand of NC_069008.1, from coordinate 8,737,559 downwards.
ATTCAACAGCTATGAGTGTGGTTCACCCCAAAACTGAAGAATCTGAAGTAAAAACAGAAAGGACTTTACACAGAATAATGAAAACATAATGATGGTGTTACCATAGTGTGCAAACCAGCTGGGAAAAGTTTTATCAAAATCGATTCACAGAAAACCAAGAAATCCTAAATTTCACTTCTAAGCTATTAGCATATCTGTGTTTGTTTGAGTCTGTGTTTGTCCCCAACCGTCACTTGACAACTGGCATTGGTATGTTAATTTCCCTGTAACATAGCAGTTCAGCAAAAGATACTGAACAAATATGTAGCAGACTATTTAAGAAAAGAAAGATACGTACTGGGGTCAATTCATTCAACAAAAAGTTCTTCTAGGAGGTGCCACAGCATGGCCACAGTTTAATGACAGAAACAAGTAAAAGATAAAGGATAGCAATTTCCTTTGGCTGGTGGTGGTGGTGGTGGTGGTGGTGGTGGTGGTGGTGGTGTTATTTATCAGTTTGGGACTCCCCAAGCTCAGACATATGCAGAAATGGTGCAGATTCTGAAGAACTGGGTGTGTATTGCATAGACTGGTGGTCAGCCATGGTCACTGGTGCAAAAATACCATCCAAAGACAATGACTACAATAAAAACTGGCCATCACTGTAGAAAGCAACAAGGTGTAAGCATGGCTAGGTTAAAAAAACTTGCTTTGAAATCATATGGCTTTGGGTTCAGTCTCACTGCATGGCACCTTGGGCAAGTGTCTTTAACTATAGCTGCAGGCCGACTAAAGACCATTGAGGAAATCTGGTTCAAGGAAACTTTGTGGAAGCCATTCGTAATTGTCACTCTGTTGGTTATGAGGACAAGGGTTCCAGTTGATTCAATCAAAGGAACAATTAATGTGCAAGTGGCTGAGTACTCCACAGACACAAGTACTTTTAACTTAGTACTCAGGGAGCTCACTGTGACACAGTGACTGACATGGCTGGCTCTATGAATTACAGATAAAACTCATTTTTGCCAGCTGAGTGGACTGGAGCAATGTGAAATAA
>NC_069008.1:8735243-8736513 GCF_001194135.2 Octopus bimaculoides | reverse complement strand
GATAAAACTCATTTTTGCCAGCTGAGTGGACTGGAGCAATGTGAAATAAAGTGTCTTGCTCAAGAACACAATGCACTGCCAGGAACTGAACTCATGACCTTATGATTGTGAGCAGAATGCCCTAACCACCAAGCCACATGCCTTCACTAAGCCCATCGGACACACACACACACACATACACAGAGGCATACATGTGTGTGAGTGTGTGTGTGTCATTGTCTGCTTCTTACCCCACATGGGTTGGCAATGCATGTTTGTTTGTTTATGTTGCCATAACTTACCAGTTTGGTAAAAGAAACTGATAAAATAAATACCAGGCTTAAAAATAAGATTTGTTGAAAAACACAAGAACAAGAGAACCATCTAAAATCAACACGCACGAATAATGTGGATCCCAAATTGGTTTGCATGCAACCCATTCAAACTCATCCCTTGATAATAGTATTGAGAAAGTGGACAGCTAAGATTATTTGGCAGATTTCTGGTTTAAGCACCTAATATAACCCCTCAAAACTTTTTTTATTTTTTGGTATTTCCTGAAAATGTTTGCGAATTTGTGTCCTACATACAAGAATTCATACTATTATGCAAAAAAAAAAAAAAATTTTTATAAAAAAAGGACGATTTAGCTGCTATTTTAGCTCATCTCATGACCACTTCTTCGTTTCTTTATCACTCTGATATGTATCGATGTTTATCAATATTTTTCTCCCCAGAAACACATTTAATGGAATGATGATGCAGCCAAGGGTGGTCCATTGCTGGGATTTAAGCATAAAATTCGGACTGTTCGTATTTTAAACTCTGATTTTAAAATAATTTCGAAAAGGAGTGGAACTTTTAGGATTTATGGTGGGGAAGGGTTAAAAATGACAAAAAAAATTTATAACCTCATAAATTCTCGTGTGTAGAACACAAATTCGCAAGAAAATTTCTGAAACTTCCCCAAAATAGAAAAAGTTATGAGGGTTTATATGGGGTACTCAAACCAGAATTCCGTCGACTATGTAACCATTATCAGAATCGTCCGAAAATCAGAAAGAGTGAAACGCTAAATAATCGTTTGTGAACGTTATGCTTTCAGTGAATTATTACAAGTACCTCGTTTTTTCCCTCCCTCTTGAACACACGTGTTTCCATACCCCTATTCGTAATGTGTGTTATATTTTCAAGACCTCTCTTGTCTGAAGTTAAATTAAGGTGACATTGAAGCTGTTTTTCTTTCCCTCTCTCTCTCTCTCTCTCTTATATATATATGGGTGTGTGTGTA
>NC_069008.1:8728436-8735233 GCF_001194135.2 Octopus bimaculoides | reverse complement strand
TATATATATATATATATATATATATATCTATATATGTATATCGATGTATGTAAATATATGTATCACACTCCCTTACCCCCCTCGTTTCTGTATCTCTATTTCCTTCCCCTTCTCTCTCTCTCACTATACGCTTTTTCTATTTATTTCTCCTCCTCCTCCTCCTCCTCCTCCTCCTCAATCTCATTAATCCTTCTGCTTCCTCCCTCTCGCATTCTACAATTCTCTCTCAATATTATACTCGCTCTTCTCTTTTATCTCTTTGCCTCACTTTTTCTTTTTCTTCCTCGTCTTTGCATTTTCTCTCTCTCTCCATTCACTCCCACCAATCTTTCTCTATCTCTCCCTCCCTTACTCTAGCAATTTACACTTTCTCTCTCTCTCTCTCTCTCTCTCGTAGCTTTCCTTTCCTATTTACTCTTTCCCCACTTTCATTCTTCCCGTTTACTCTCCTCCCCTTCTCACTCTGTCCACCTCTTTTTACTTTTCTACTTTCGATATTTACTTTCTCTCTCTCTCTCCGTCTACCTTTTTACTATTTTTCTATCCACTTCGTCTCTCCCTCTCAATCTCATATCCAGTTTCCTTCTTTCCTCTCCTCTCCTCTTCTCTCTCTCACCTCTTTCTTTTACTATTTTTCTATCCACTTCGTCTCTCTTTTTCTTTCTCTCACTCTCTCTCTTTTCTCCCTTCTTACCTCACTTTCTTTTAGTATTTTTCTATCCTTTTCGTCTCTCTGTCTCTGTGTCTCTTCTCCTTCTCTCTTATCTGCTCTATCGCTCTCTTCTCCAACCCTTTTCCTCTCCAACTCCCTTACTCCAGTCCTAATGTTGCAATGTCAAAACAATACGCGGCAAAAGCCGATGATGTCTGCTGCTGCCGCCGTTGTTTCGCTCACCTTCGTCCTACTGCAGTCAGTACCGCTGCACCCAAACATTCTACTGCTGCAGCTAGTGTCCTCACCATCGCCTTCATAACTACAGTTCTGCTGCACTTCCAATTCTTCCTCTTCCTCTTCCTCATCCTGCAGTCTCCCCTCTCTTTTAACTTCTAGTTGTTACTTCTCCTCCTCCTCCTTCTCTAATTGCTGTTGCTGCCAATACAACTGCCTCCCTTCTAACTCCTCTCCCTCCCCTCTCTCTATATATTATTCATTCTGCCGATTTCTCCTCTATCTTTCTCTTTCTCTCTCTCTCTCTCTTATTTTACATATTCCTTCTTTCATACCCATTGCTTCACCTTTTATTATTTTTATGTCTTGTAATAATGTTCTTTCTCCTACCTCCAACACATCCTCCTACCATCATTCTAAATGCTGCATCTCTAATGCCTCCCTCTACTTTCTCATTCACATTCTTTCCTCTCTTTCTCCTCATCCTTTCTACTATTCTTGCGCAACCCACATGCTAAGTTCTGCTTCTCTAAAACTTCCTCTTTTTAATTCATTATTCTTTCTCTCTCTTCTCTGCCCCTGCTACTCTTGCATAACACACTCTAAGTTCTGCTTATCTAAAGACTTCCCCTCTTTCTATTTCTTCATTCTCTCTCCATCTCGCCTGCCCCTGCAACTCTTGTGCATCCCCTACGCTGCCTTCTGTTTTTCTAAAGAACTTCCCTCTTTCACTTTCATAGCTCTTTCTCCTCCTCCCCGCTACTCTTGTGCAACTGTTACGTGCACTCCCTCCCTCTAAAGAGTCACACCTCTTTCTCACTCACATCCTTCTATACTTCCTCACCCTCTTACTGCTCTGTCAACTCCAATACCACCACTACCAGATCACTTCCCCTCTCTCCCTCCCTATCTTTTCTTTACTCGATTACTCTTTCTCTTTCTCCTCTGCCACTGTTACTCTTGCGCAACTCACATGTTAAGCTCTGCTCCTCTAAAAATTTCCCCTCTTTATAATTCATTGTTTTTTCTCTGCCTTATTCCATCTCTCTTTCTCCCCCCCTCTCTCTCCTCTTGACTCCCTTTTAACTCTTGCTCCTCATCCCCTCCTTTTCTCTGTTCTTTATGTAACTGGTATTTTCCACAACCATCCACATCTCCACCAAGCGCTTCTTCTTCTTCTCCTCCTCCTCCGCAACACTTATCACCCTACCCCCCTCTCCAACCGTTCCTCTGCTGCTGCTTCTGGTGCTGCAGTTTGCGATTTGGCATTGTCTGAGGAGTCAAAGAAGACAAGAACCACAATACACGGCGTTTAAGGGGTCCCAGCTATTCCGGCAGTTGATCCTTAATGGTTTTTTAAAGACACGTTTATAAAGGAACACTTACGGGACAAAGAACAGACGGGTCACATTTGCAATACATAAAAATACGTACATATTATAATTCATAAATCTATTTCTACTTTTTGTCCTCAAACAACTTCGCCAAATTCTTTTAAGTACGTCAGCAAAAGTATTGAAGTGATGTCGACTCTGAGAGTTCTAAACCGGCTTGTGGGCCGCTACCATCCGAAGATCGCATCAAATGGGGTATGTGGGGCTAGCAGAGCCAGTTGGGCGATCACTAGGGGTTTCTATGCCGGCACGATGGAACCGTTCCACCCGTACCCGGAACGCGAACAGAACTGGGTGTCCGCCGAAGAAGCCGTCTCAGTCGTAAAATCAGGTAAGTTACGATATATACACACGTATATGTATATATAGCATGTATATATGATATGATGTGTGTGTGTTGGAAACTGATACCTTTGCTAACTATCGTTACTCCGAGTTTCATGTTTCCATTCTTACCATCGGAAACGAGCCCGAAAGAAAAAAAATCCCCCCAAAAAGCAAGATCAAAAACCTTCTAAGATTACTGGTTTCAATTTTCAATGTATGTATTAATTATTCATAATCGGCAGTAGAGTGACTCGAGGGCCGGGAGTTCGTGTATGCACACACGCACACATCGATTATTCTTCTCTTCTTGTCGGTTTTTTTTAAACAAGCATAAAACAATAAATACATATAAATACATACGTACACACGTAAATACATATATATATTCATACATACGTACACATTATAAATACATAAATATATATCTATGTGTATAGACGCCTCATACATTCATACATACACACACACACACATATATATATATATATATATAGCCACATACCTATAAATTTGTATATGATATATATATAGCCGCATATCTATAAATAAATACATAAATGATGATGACGTGAAAGTGGCTGAATATTCCTCAGCCGGAATTAGTATGAACAGTAGTGTGTGTGTGTGTGTGTGTGTGTGTGTAAGAGAGATAGAAGGCTGGCCTTTTGAATCACATGTACAATTCATTCCTTCTATGCAATTTCTGTCAACGCAGTTTCATTCACAATGCTTGGGTCGACCAGAAGTTACGTTATAAGCCCGAGAAACCGTATAGGGTGTTCAAATCCTGGACCTTCTCATGGTTGGAAAGTGAAATTGTTAATCATTCGGCTCTATCAGCATCTAATTAAATATCTCTGATAAATAATTGTTTCAAATTTTAAAACAGGGCCAGCAATTTTCAGTGGAGAGGGTTAACCGATTACCCGACCTCAGTACTCAACTGGCCCTTATTTTATTGGTCACAGACGTATGAAAAGCAATGTTGACCTCCACGTAATTTGAACTCAGAATCTAAAGAGCCCGAAGAAATGCCGCCAAATAGTTTGTCCAACACGCTAACGATCCTGTCAGCTTGTCGCCGCCTTCTAATGCTTTCTTTCTTTCTTTCTCTCCCCTCCCCCTCTCTCAAATGGATCTCGAATTTTACAATAAATATTGAACTATCTGATCAACTAAGCTGCCTGCTCACTGAATTACTGTTACTGCATATATGGATGAATATTCCACAGACATATGTACCCTTAATGTACTCCTGAGGCCAAATCGGAATGATGCAGCGCGTGACAAGGCTGATCGTTTGAATTATGGGGGTAATCCATTCAATGGGCTTCCACACTGTTTTCATGTACCCAACTTCTTCCCATAAGGCTTTGACTGCCCTGAAGCTTACCCAAGTTCCCATGCAGCAGGATTGAAACCAGGATCTTGTGATTGCTAAGCAAAAGTAAGGATTTGCAAAGCAAAAGTCTACCTGCCATGTAGTCTCGCATATCCCTTGTCCTCAGAGTTTGGTGATAGAACAGAAGTTTGGTGACATCCAAAAAAGCCCTTGACCATATCTGGTATGTGAATCTCCGATTAAAACTGTAGCCCTACACCCACTCTTCTACGGTTTCATCCATCTCATGTCTGTTTGATCAGTGTTTTCCTATCTAGTTGCATTATCATGATGTGTGTGTGTGTGCTGACGACGCTCTCTCTGCCCAGGACCCTTTCAATTCTAGTGTGTTGTGCTGTTTTTCCTCCTCTTCCATGCTCTTCCTCCAATGTCAATGATCTCCCTCCTGGCTCTCACCACCAACAATGCCTTCTGTTATACAGATGTCCTCACCGTTCATTTCCCTTACTGTTCTCTCCGTAGCAATATAAGCCCCTGACCAAATCAGTGCAAGAGACCCTATAATCTTTTAGCTATATAATCTTTCACACGGCACCAGCATGGGTGTTTTTTTTATGTGGTACCAGCACCTGGAAGGACAGGCTTGTATGCATGGATGACAGTGATTTTACTTAGCTTGACGTGTCTTATCAAGTACAGCAAATCTTGATATCTGTCAGTCCCTTGTCATTTCTTCACCACTTTGTCTCACGTCTTCCTAGGTCTACCCCTTCCACAGGTACCCTCCACTATTAGAGTTTGGCACTTCTTTATGCAACTGTCCACACTAATTTTAGTCATTAGACTGCAGCCATACTGGGGCACTGCTTTGAAGAATTTTTGGTCAAATGAATTGACCCTAGTACTTATTTTTTATTAGGCCAGGTACTTAGTCTACCAGTCTCTTGTTGCTAGGTTTGCCTCGATCCTTCAAGTAAATATATATATATATATATATATATATACTGGAGTAAGCACATGAAATGTGCAACAAGGTGGAAAAAAGAGTACTCAAATACCAGAGGTAGAGTAATATGCTTTATTTAAAAGCAGCAGAAATATAACAAAAGACTGTTACTCGGAGTTTCACATTCCCGTTCATCGGACAGTAACAAAACTGTCCGATGAATGGGAATGTGAAACTCTGAGTAACAGTCTTTTGTTATATTTCTGCTGCTTTTAAATAAAGTATATATATATATATATATATATAGTTTTAGGGAAAATAACCAAGTTTCAAAAACTCATCGATGAAAATCCACTATCACATATAGAAAAATTAATATTTAAAAGCACAATAAATGAGTATAATATATATATATATGTATGATGGGCTTCTTTCAGTTTCTGTCTACCACATCCACTCACAAGGCTTTGGTCAGCCTGAGACTATAGTAGAAGACATTTGCCCAAGGTGCCATCCAGTGGAACTAAACGTGGAACCATGTGGTTGAGAAGCAAGCTTCTTGCCACACAGTCAAACCTGTGTCTATGAAAATTTAATTACTACTCTATAGATTGAAAGAATAATGAGTAGCATTAATTGAATTTTTGAAAGTTCTTGGGTTCGCATCAGAGATGTTAACATCATTTTTTTATTAATAGCAACTCACAGCATGCATAGATCAGAATTGGGCCCATAGATCCATAAGGTCCCTGGGCAAACTGCTCAGTGAGCCCAAACCTTAAAATGGCACTGGTTTCCATCCGTTAACTTTCTAAACCCAAATTTCCTCCATGTGCAATCTACCCTCAACACCTTATGCCACATCTGCCTAGACTCCATGAATAATTTTGTCATGTAAGCCACAATCGCTACCCCTATCAGAAAACATGAACCCTTTCGATACCAACTGGCCTCAGGCTACCCCTTGTCCTATGATACAAACTTCCTATTTTGAAGTGATTTAAATTAAAAAACCTTTCTTCAAATTTTCGTATTAATTTTTGTCCCAAACACCAGCTTAATTAGGACAAAATTATTTCGATAATTTCTTCATTATTTGTAAAATCAATTGAAAGTAAGTTAGTGCCTTTCAAAAGGGTAAAAAAAGGGTTGATTGACCTCACCCCTATTACACATGAGCTGCACACACTTAGACAAATCACAATTGCTTCTGGTCAGGTAAAGGTAAAGTTTCCTTCTTGAGTCATATCGACTCATAAGGGCCAGTTTCCCCAGTTTCCATGGCCTGGACTGGACGCTGGTTTCTTGCAGAATTACTCATTTTTGTCAGCTGAGTGGACTGCAGTAACATGAAATGAAATGTTTTGCTCAAGAACACAAAGTGTCTCCCAAACCAGGAATTGAAACCACAACCTTATTATCATGAGTTCAACACACTAACCACTAGTTCATGTGCCTCATTTCACTATCCCTCATGATGTTTTTATAACCAAAGCTACAATTCGGGAACAGGAGGTTTACCTTCAGAGTTAGTTCAATCAACTGAACTAACGAACTCACTGAATTAGCATAGAAGTGACTTTGCATTCCACCATCATCTGTACCCTTAACTGGTTTGATGCCAACCTGCTATCTTTGGTTCTAAGAGACAAAGCTCCCCCTCTTAAAGTGAGATAAAATAAAATCTTCCATAAAAAAACATACATATATGCATATTTCATTCCATATTGGATACCTCTGATGAGTGCAGGGTTACATAATTGGATTGTTACCTAACACTCTGTTGAACCCCTAGCTCAAAACTGATTGGCAAGATCGACTATAATGGATATATAATACTGTACACTTTGGATAATATATATATATATATATATATATATATATATAGGTGCAGGCATG
>NC_069008.1:8725754-8728301 GCF_001194135.2 Octopus bimaculoides | reverse complement strand
TATATATATATATATATATATATATATATATATATATATTTATATATATATTTATATATATGTATATTATTTCAAAAAAGTGATTCAGTTCCATGCAACTTCAAACTCTTTTAAATAATACGTGTAACTCCTACTAAATACACAACAGTTTCTATATATATATATATATATATTCCAGAGTAAGCACATAAATATGCAACAAGGTGGAAAAAAGAGAACTCAAATACCAGAGGTAGAGTAATATGCTTTATTTAAAAGCAGCAGAAATATAACAAAAAGCACCAGAAATAAATATTTATTAATGTGCAGCCCTTGACTTTTTCCATACTGGTGTTTTTTTAAACCTAATATTTACATACTACTATTATTTATAGCTTTATCTTCTTTGAGTACCACTTATAAAACCAGTGTGTGTGTGTATGTGTGGGTGGGTGCATGCGCGTGCACGTGCACGTATCTTTTGCTTATTCTTAACTTTAAAGTTCCACTGCTGCTGCTTTATCGAATTAATTACTTGACTAGAATTTTTAGAACATGTTTTAGTTTACTAAACTAAGGTGAACACGTTTCATTGAAGGAAGTCTCTGATTGGATGTTTTCAAATCCGTGAGGAGAGAGGGAGTTGCAGTCGAAAGATGAAAGTGTGAAAGGAGCCCATTGTATACGTGTGTGTGTGTGTGTTTGTGTGTGTGTGTGTGTGTGTGTGTTTGTGTCTGTCCCCTATCACTGCTTGACAACCAGTGATGGTTTGTTTACATTCCCATGCTCAATAGAGTAAGTACCAGGCTTTAGAAAAAAATAAGTACTGGGGTTGATTCATTCAACTATGCCCCAGCATGGCCACAGTCTAACGACTGAAACAGATAAAAAATGAAACAGACCTACAGAAAGTGAGTGGTGAATTTCAAGTATTACGGAGTTAAGAGTAATTTAGGTGCAGGTGTGGCTGTGTGGTAAGATACTTGTTCTCCTCCAACCACATGGTTTTGGGTTCAGTCCCACTGCATGGCACCTTAGGCAAATGTCTTTTACTATAGCCTTGGGCCAACCAAAGCCTTGTGAGTGGATTTGGTTGACAGAAACTGAAAAAAGTGGCGAGCTGGCAGAAATGTTAGCACGCCGGGCGAAATGCTTAGTGGTATTTCGCCTGCTGCTACGTTCTGAGTTCAAATTCCACCAAGGTTGACTTTGCCTTTCATCCTTTCGGGGTTGATTAAATAAGTACCAATTATGCACTGGGGTCGATATAATCGACTTAATCTGTTTGTCTGTCCTTGTTTGTCCCCTCTGTGTGTAGCCCCTAGGGGGCAGTAAAGAAATAAGAAACTGAAAAAAGCCCATTGTATATATATGTATGTGTGTGTGTGTGTCCTTGTGTCTGTGTTTGTCCTCCACCATCACTTGACGACCAGTTTTAGTGTGTTTATGTTCCCATAACTTAGTGGTTTGACAAGAGAGACTGATAAAATAAGCACTAAGCTTAAAAAAGTAAGTCTTGAGGTTAATTTGTTCAACTAAAATTCTTCAAGGCAGTGCCCCAGCATGGTCACAGTCAACTGACTGAAACAAATAAAAAAGAAGTATTAGAAGAGAGGAAAACTGAAATTGAAAAACAGAAAACAATTCAAATAAAGAGAAAACAGGAAGACATTAGGGAGCTGGGAGACACGAGGAGGCAGGAAAAGCAAAATCTAGATCCCGCCAAACACCAGCAGTCATGTTATGCATAATAATTACTGCTGTAATGTGAGAGTTCAATTACCGCCCACAACTGCATGTGCAGCAGCTAAACTTACTCATGCGAAATTATGCAATATAATTTAAGGCGGCAAGCTGTTGGAGTTGTTATTGCACCAGGCGAAATGCTTAGCGGCATTTTGTTCAAACTCGGCTGAAGTCAACCTTGTTATTCATCATCCTTTTGTAGTCGATAAAATAAGCATCAGTTGAGCCCCAGGGTTGATGTAATTGACTTATCCATCTCCCCCCTAACACCGAAATTGCTGGCCTTGTGCCAAAATTTAAAATCCAAATTATGCAATAATTCCCAATGCATGCATTATCCATGTATAAAAGGTAGATTGTCATGTGGTTGAACAAAATAATAAGATTGTTAGAATGCAGAAAGAAAATGAAATGGGAAAAAAAAGGAAAAATTATTTATTTATTTACATACAAAAGTATATATTATGTGTATATGTATATATATGTGTGTATATTAGTGCAGGCATGGCTTTGTGGTAAGAAGTTTGCTTATCAGCTACATGGTTCTAGGTTCAGTCCCACTGTGCTGCCCTTTGGGCAAGTGTCTTCTATTATGGCCTTGGGCCAGCCAAAGCATTGTGAGCAGATTTGTTAGACAGAAACTGAAAAGAAGCCCATTGTATAAGTATGTGTGTATATTAGTGCAGGCATGGCTTTGTGGTAAGAAGTTTGCTTATCAGCTACATGGTTCTAGGTTCAGTCCCACTGTGCTGCCCTTTGGGCAAGTGTCTTCTATTATGGCCTTGGGCCAGCCAAAGCATTGTGAGCAGATTTGTTAGACAG
>NC_069008.1:8721613-8725033 GCF_001194135.2 Octopus bimaculoides | reverse complement strand
GACCCAGGAAGACCTGGGATGATGTGGTGAAGCACGACCTCTGAACATTAGGCCTCACTGAGGCAATGACTTGTGACCGAGACCTTTGGAAATATGCAGTGTGTGAGAAGACCCGGCAAGCCAAGTGAGACCATAACCCATGGCCTATGCCAGGGGTGTAACCAGCCCACTTATGCGTACTTTTCCTTCATTGGACACTAAACTCTGCTTGTGAAGACCTGTTGAGGCAAGTGAAATCGAAATCAAATCAAATTCACAAATTCAATGACTGGCACCCGTGCCAGTGGAGCGCTAAGAGCACCATCTGAGCAGGATCGCTGCCAGAGCAGCTGGCTGGTTTCCATGCCGGTGGCACGTAAAAAGCACCATTCAAAACGTGATCGTTACCAGCGTCGCCTTACTGGCACGTGAAAAAACATTTGAGCGAGGTCGTTGCCAGTACCGCTGGACTGGCTCCTGTGCAGGTGGCACGTGAAAAACACCACTTGAGTGTGACATGTTAAATGATGATGATGATGTGAGGATGGCTCACAGAGAGGTGATAACAAGAAGCAATAAATCTGACTTTAGACAATCTCTTTATATCCAACAGGTGCAAACATAGTTGTGTGGTAAGTTGCTTGCTTCCCAATCACATAGTTCTGAGTTCAGTCCCACTGCATGGTACTTTGGCCTCGTGTCTTCTACTTTAGCCTTGCACCTATTAAAAGCCTGGTGAGTGGATTTGGTAGACAGATGTATGTGTGTGTGTTTGTGCTACTGTGTCCTTTCTTTGACATTGCATGATAGCTGTGAGTGAGTGTCACTGTCAAGCAAGCAGTGTTCTTTGTTTGCAATCTTTCGAGACATGACTGGCCACAGGGAAATATTACCATACCTGGAAACAGGTGTGGGTTTATGGCAGGAAGGGCACGTGGCCATCGAAAATCCACCTTAGCAAATTCCATCCAACCCATGCAAACATGGAAAAATGGACACTGAAGCTCTGATGATGTATTATCCAAAGGTAAAATTATATACAAGGGAAATAATAGACAAAAAGAACACTAAATAACAGTAGTACACAAAGTTGGACAGGTAAAATATTTCAGGGAAGTGCTTTGAGATTTTGATGATGTGATTGTTTATTTTTAGAAAGACATAGTTGGGTAGCTGTGAGATACCAGTTCTTGCTGGTTTGAACATAAATGATGTAGAATATTTGGACTGAGTATGACTTGTATAAATGCTGAAGGTAAACTAAAACAAGTTTAACTGGTTGAGAAAGTAAAGAAAACAAGCATATTTGTTTACAACCCAGTGTACAAAAGCAGTGAAGGTTTCTTATGAAAACAAGATGGCTACAGGACGAAACACAATTTCACTGTAGAGTAATAATTATGACAAAATGAGAAGCTGGCACACTGGGTACCATGAAGTGTACTTGATGATGATAAAAGCAAATGTATAATACAAGAATGAATATAGAAGCCTTGTAGAGTAACTTAGCAAAGAGGATAAGGAAAAAGAGTGGACCTATTAATTGGAATTAAACAAAGGCTCGCAGTGAAGTCAATGTAGTGTGCTCATTGGTTAGATGAAACCTTACTGGTTATATTTGGTATCTTTTATCTTAGAATTGTTTCAATCATTGGACTGAGGACATGCTGGAGCACTGCCTTGAAGAGTTTAGTTGAACAATTTGACCCTAGTACTTTTCTTTTTAAAATCTGGTACATATTGTATCAGTCTCTTTTGCTAAGTTATGGAGACATAAACAAACTAACACCAGTTGCCAAGGCAGTGGTGGAGAACAAACATAAAAACACTCATACACACACACATACACACACACACCATCATCATCATCTTTTAACCATTTAACATTAAAACTGGCCATATCTGGCCCAAATATTCTTCTTGTTTTATGTCCGAACTGGCTAGATCTGGCCTCTCACTCATACCTTAAAATGTCATTCTAAAAAGACACAGTCACGTCATTGAAATCTCAAAGCTATGAGATAATGCATGATTAATTCAAAACAATGGGAATAAATATGCATCACATTTGACAGAATAATCTGTATGCTAAAAAGGTTAATGTCTGTCTTCATGCTGGCATGGGTTAGATGGTTTGACAGAAGCTGATAAGCCAGAGGACTGTGCCAAGCTTCTCTGCTTGATTTGACATGGTTTTTATCACTGGACACCCTTCCTAATGTCAACCATTTTACAGAGTATACAGTGCGCTCTATACATGGCACCAGCATGGGTGCCTTTCACATAGCATGGGCAAGGGTGCTTCTTTTACGTGGCACCAGCACAGGTGTTCTATACATGGTGCTAGCATATGGACTTTATATGTGGCATCGGCATGGGTGTATTTTACATGGCACCAGCATGGATGCTTTTTACATGAAGCCTGCATGGGTGTTCTATATGTAGTACTGACCTAGGTGCTCTAAAAGTGGCACCAGCAGAGATGCATTTTACATGATGTCAGCCCAGGTGCTTTATATAATCATTTATTTTTAAAATGACACTGTAAGGTAGATGTGAAAGGTCAGATGTGACCAGTTTGAATGCAAAATAAGTCAAATATTTTGGGCTGTATACGACCAATGAAGGCCCATGGTTTAATGGTGAGGTTATTCAGATCACAGTCATAGAGTCATGAGGTCGATTCCTGGTTGCACATTGTGTCCTTGAGCAAGGCACTTTATTTCCTATTACTTCAGTTCACTCAGCTGGCAAAGATGAGCTGTACCTGTATTTCAAAGGGGCCAGCCTTGTTGCATTCTGTGTCATGCTGAATCTCTCTGAGAACTACGAGAAGAGTACACGTGTCTGTGGAGTGCTCAGCCACTTGCACATTAATTTCACAAGTAGACGATGCTGTTGGTTGGATCACCTGGAACCGTTATCATCATAACTGACAGAGTGCTGGTTCTCATATAACCAGTATCAATGCTAAAGGGTTAAACACTGAAGGTAAATTGCCCCAGAAACTGTTTACAAAAACGAGAGAGGTGACAAGACTCAAGATTAGTGAGTAAAGTGCAGAATGGAGGTGAGTGGGTGAAAGTATTCGAATAGTAGTTAGAGTGAAGGTGGAAGGTAGAAAATACGAGTGGAAGTAGTCGAAGGTAGTAGGGAGTGGTGTGTGTCAGAACCAAGTGGTTGAAGGGGGGGGGGTGTGATGAAGATAGAACAGAAAGGGTAACAGTATGTAGTAATGGCTTCTGCTTGCTTTAATTACAGTAGTAGAATGATGTAGTAAATATGGGAGAAGGTGGTGATGATGTTGGTGACAGGAAAGATGAATGACTGGTAGGATGGAAGAATTGAATGTGTGCCAGGGAGATGGGTTAGAAGGATACACACGTGTGTGTATGTGTGCCTATGTATGTATATAGTTGATGCCGTGATATATATCATATA
>NC_069008.1:8716888-8721180 GCF_001194135.2 Octopus bimaculoides | reverse complement strand
TGCTGATTATATATAATATATATATAATAGAGTATGTACATCATATATGTATAATACTTCATCAACAATATAGACTAGATGTATAAATGTGTATATAATTACACACACACACACACACACACACACACACGAAGCTGTCCCCCCGTCTCTTCAACTTCTTTTCAATTCAAAGGCAACTCTGGCCTCCATGTGGAAGGCTGGTGGTTAATCTAGGTCAGGTGCTTGTTATATAATGTGGTAACTCACTAGAATCAATAGATGTGTGTAGCTCTGTATGGATGGATGGTGTGACGTATTGTGTGTCTTTCTCTTCGGACTAATAGTATATATTGAGTTAGTTTGTGTCCATTGCTTTGTTTCTTTTGTCATTTGCATGCATACACACACGTGTGTGTATTTATATTTATACATAACCAAATATATATATGCCACGTGTGCATGTTATATATATATATATATCCTTTGCAGAAAACATAAATCCGGAGGAGAAGTACATTCTAAGATGTAGAGTGGTGAATATTATAATGGGGGACGCTGGTTTATGGGGCTACCATGGGTTTTTCACTCATAAGGGGTTTAGCTTTAGGGTGTATCTTCAGACCCAAACACTGCTGGAAGAATATTTTGAAGAGGTCTTAGGCCAGCAGTGTTTGGGATCTGAAAGTATGCTGTAAGACTCCCCTTATGAGCGAGAAACCCAGGTAACCCCATAAACCGCCCCCCCCATTATAACATATATTTACATAATAGATAGATAAATAGAGAGAGATAGTTATATGCATACACACATACATATATGTATGTAGATGCATATGTGCTATATATGTTATATGAAAGAAAATTAAAGAAGCCCGTCTATCTATATATATAAATAAAGTGAAAGAAGCCCATCTATCGATCTGTCTGTCTATCTGTCTATCTATCTATCTATCTATCTATCTGTCTGTCTGTCTATCTATCTATCTATCTATCTATCTATCTATCTTTACATGCAGTTAAATATATGTCCAATGGTTTTGCATACATAAAGTGCTTAGCTTTATAGATGTCAGGCTCTAATTACAGAGGGCATATGCTATTAGAGTCTAATGTGTCGTCTACGAAGCTAAGCGCTTTATGGATGCAAAATCATTGGTCACTCAATGAATGGACACATATTTAACTGCATGTAAATACATTACTGCTCTATCCTTTAGAGCGTGTTTCTTTTTTTCTATATATGATCCACTGAGGATATATATACATATAAATATATATGTATATATATCATCATCATTAAATGGTGATATATAGACACATACATAGATAGATGGGCTTCTTTCATTCTCTTCCTACCAAATCCACTCAAAGTTTTGTTTAGCCTGGTGCTATAGAAGACCTTTGTCCAATGTGCTATGTAGTGGGACTGAACCCAAAACCATGTGGTTGGAAAGCAAGATTCTTGCCACACAGCCACACCTGCACCTATTCACCTCACTTACTACTAAGTAACCTACTTATTAATGAATTGAGTAATGGTCTTTGCCATTCTAATTATTGGTGCTAGTTAACTACTTGAGTTGCTGTTATTGACTGACCCCCTCCCCTCAAAACTGCTGGCTTTTTGCTTAAATTTGGAACAATTACAGTTGTTGTTATTGTTATAAAGGTGGTAAGCTGGCAGAATTATTAGCAAGTCGGACAAAATGTTTAGTGTTGTTTCTTCCAGCTCGTTATGTTCTGAGTTCAAATTCCACCAAAATCATTTTTACCTTTCATCCTTTTGGGATCAATATAATAAGTATCAGTCAAGCACTGGGGTCAATGTAATCAACTGGCCACTTACCCTCAAATTTTAGGCCTTATGCCTTTAGTACAAAGAATTATTATTCTTTGTACGAACAGCTATGTTACATGGCAGTGAAACATGGGCTGTGACTATTGAGGATATGCGAAGACTTGAAAGAAATGAAGCCAGTATGCGTCACTGGACTTGTAATGTCAGTGTGCATATACGACAGAGTGTGAGTGATTTGAGAGAAAAACTGGGTATATGTAGCATCGGATGTAGAGTGTAAGAAGACTGAGCTGGTATGGCCATTTAATGTGCATGAATGAGGACAGTTGTATCGAGTGGTACCAATCTCTAACTGTAGAGGGAACATGAGGAAAGAGTAGACCCAGGAAGATGTAGGACAAAGTGGTGAGAAAGGATCTAAAAAACGTTGGGACTCACAGAGGAGATGACAGGGGACCGAGACTCCTGGCAGTTTGCTGTGCTTGAAAAGACATCAGCTAAGTAAATGTGCAGTTGTCCTTGTATACAGGCTCGTCCCTGTTGATCTTCTGCAGCTAAACATCCCTAATCTTGAGGCTTGTAATGATGCCACATAAAAAGCACCCATGCCAGTGTTATGTAAATGCACCCAGTACACTCTGTAAAGTGGTTGGCATTAGGAAGGGTATCCAGTTGTAGAAACCATGCCAAAACAGACATGGAACCTGAATAGCCCTTCAGCTGGTCAGCTCCTGTCAAACTGTTCAACCTATGCCTTCATGGAAAATGGACATTAAATGATGTTGATAATGATGATGATGATTATGAAGCAGTGACCTGGCAGAATTGTTAGTGTGTTGGACGAAATTGTGACATTTCTTCTGGGTCTTTATATGCTGAATTCAAGTACTACCAAGGTTAATTTTGCTTTACATCCTTTCAGGGGTTATTGTAATCAACTTACCCCCATCTCCTAAAATTGCTGGCCTTGTGATCTCCAACCACAGCTGGTTAACACTGATGTGATCAATTTATCATTGATGTTTCTTTCAGGTGAATGTCAGGTCATTTTGTGAATGGACTTATGATGGAAATAAGTGGTTGTAGATGCTCACACCAATGATTTTGCAGAAAAGCTGCAGTTGTTCCCTGTTGTTGTTCTTTTGCACACAGCCAAATGTTCCTATGAGCTGTTCCAGCTCCTGTATGTTGCGTTTGAGTTGTGCATTTGGATCACCGATCAGCAATTTGGCATCATGACTGACAATGCCATTGAATTTATTTTCAGCTCTACAAAGAAAACATCTTTTGTTGCATCATTAGTGCCTTCATTTGGCACATATGGTTGCATGATGGTAGCCATTGCATGCTGTGATTGGAATCATGCAGTGATGATCTGCTCCCTTACCAACTTCCAGCCAAATGGCACCGGATTGCTTCTTTGCTAAGCACCATGCCCATTCTGTACATGTGCTGATCTTTATGGCTTGGAAGACATGTACCCAAGTCACGCCTGTTGGTGTTTCTCCACAGGCGTGACTTGGGTACTAGCTGACGGCAGGTGTGAAAGTGTGAGGGCCAAAGATCACTTAGGGGTAAACATTTCAAGATGACCTGAATTACATGGAATGAATGGGCAAGAGTAGCAGCTGACCCGAGAAGCTCGTCAATCAATGCACTGAGGGACATAGGCTGACCTAAAGCTAATATCTATTTGTCTGTCTGTCTGCCTATGTATATCTCTCTCTCTCCTTCTCTTTCTCTCCTTCTCTTTCTCTCCCTCTCTCTATCTATCTGTTTATCTATGTCTGTCCATCTGTCTGTCTCTGTCTATTTCTGTCAGTCTCTCTCTCTCTCTCTCTCTCTCTCTCTCTCTCTTTCTGTGTATCTATTTATCTATATGTTTGTCTGTCTGTCTAGCTGTCTATTGAGAGACAAAGAAAGAAGAAAGATAGATATGTAAATTCTTACATATGTATATGCATGAATGTGTGTGTTTACACACGCGCGTATGTATATTTGTGTGTTTGTGTGTGTGTACTGATTACTTTATTTATCTTCTCAAAAGCGAACAACAAATATAGCGCCGTGTTTGCACTGATTTTAAGTATACATTGTATTATGCTTTGTACGTAGTTATAATTAAGAAACATAGATACGCGTGTAGAACAAACCACAGATTGTATGATATTAAACGCAGTTTTAGGCATTGTATTTTTCCTTTAATCAAGAAGCATTTTCCGTTTCAACATAACTGTTCTGATAACTCAAACGGGAATACTCACAAATTACCTAGTTTGAAATTTATTAATCTCGCGCAGAACATTACACTTTCGAATACAGCTAATGTAACTCTCGGTAATAATATTACTTCTAATTATACAAGTAGGTATAATGAGGTAATAAACTAATAAATGTTGCATGTCGTGATCATAGCATCGTCACACACATACACCAGATATTGCATTCCTACCTAAATAACTAATTATATATACATATATATATGTATTTATATATATATATATATATCTGTGTA
>NC_069008.1:8712791-8716878 GCF_001194135.2 Octopus bimaculoides | reverse complement strand
GTGTGTGTGTGTGTGTATATATAATTCAGTTGTACCAGTGTCACTTTACTGGCACGTGTGTCAGCAGCACGTGAAAAAACATTCGAGTGAGGTCATTGCCAGTGCCCCTGGACTGGCTCCTGTGCAGGTGGCACGTAAAAAACACCACTTGAGCATGGCCGTTGCCAGTACCGCCTGACTGGCCCTCATGCCGGTGGCACGTAAAAGCACCCACTACACTCTTGGAGTGGTTGGCGTTAGGAAGGGCATCCAACTGTAGAAACTCTGCCAGATCAGACTGGAGCCTGGTGCAGCCATCTGGTTCACCAGTCCTCAGTCAAATCGTCCAACCCATGCTAGCACGGAAAGTGGACGTTAAACGATGATGATGATGATGATGAATTGTCACTAAAAGTGATTAAGTGTGCATTGCACACTTAAACATTGGGGTATTTACTCTAAGAAGTGAGTGTTTAGCTTAATGGTTTAGAGCACTCATCTGTTGTCTGAGGGGTTTGGGATTTGATTCCCTGTAGCTGCCTGCTGGTAACTTTTTTCCATCTTCTAAGGGTAAATATCCAAAGTTTCTCTGCTGTTTTCATAACCATACTGCGTTCAAAATTTACCTTTGTTGTCTGTGAAATATCGACACATTTGGCACTTCCAAAGTTTGATTATAAAACATATGTCAGCGCACAATCATTTATGCATATATGTGTGTATATATATGTATTATATATGTATGTAGATATACATCCAGCCGTCTTTCTTTGTATGCATCTCTCTCTCTCTCTATGTGTGTGTATACACACACACACACACACACACACACATATAGATTAGCAGATGTACCAAGTGATGTTTGAGTTGACTAATGTGTGAAAGTAATGTGAGACAGAAACATGTAATTTGAGGGACAATTAGGCACCGTATCAGAACATGTCTTGCTGACATTTTAAGCTCTTGATTGTTTAGTTCACACATTTATGTAAACATATATAAGATAACAGGGTGTGGTTTGTTGGAAATTTGGCTGCTGTTTCTAAAATTTTGAGATGCCTTGTAGAGGTTCACTCATTGGTTGAGACAGCAAGGTTATATTTTGTGGGAGAATTGGATGCTATTTTTAGCAGGTGTAGCTACAGTGTAGATTCTTGGCTCATACGTATATGTGTTTATACATTAGCTAACAGATGTAACAAGAAAAAAGTTTGGTTGCTATGTCTGTCAGGCCAAGATATCAGATAAAGACTCCATTACTGGCTACTGATTTGAGGGTGATTTGGCTATTTTTCTAGCAGATCAATTTACCTCCCATCATTCTCCATTGTTGGACCGTTCATAAAACATGATATAAGGGAAATTTAATAGTAGCAAGACCTGCTAATTCTAGCTGGTCTAGCTACAACATAGAAAAACACCTCATATATAATGAGAAATTTTTACTACAAGGGGTTTAATCTCTTTGGTGTACAGAAATAAAATTGAAAGTTGTTAAGGATGAGGCTCTTTTAGTTTCATCTCAGTAGAAATATGGCTGGGAATTGAAAAGAACATCTGGTATACTAAATATTTGTTCACACTGGCTTTCTTATAACGTAGTGTGATCAGTATATGCATGTATGCATGCATGTATGTATGTATGTATGTATATGTGTGTGTGTGTGTGTGTGTGTATATGTATGTATGTGTGTATGTATGTTATGTATGTATGTACATATGTATGCGCATGCAGACACACACACACACACACACACACTTTATTTGTGGTTTAACTAGGCTACAAATGCAGTGTTGAACACTCATTCTCGTTGTTTGATATTAGCATGTGTATATATATATATATATATATATATATATATATACATACATATTATATAATGTGTATATATTATATATAATGTATATATATTATAATCATATATATATATATATGTATATGTATCTATATATGTATATATGTAAAAAGCAGTTGTTGTGCTGGTGCCACTTTAGAAGCCCCCAGCACACTCTGTAAAGTGGTTGGTGTTAGAAAGGGCACCCAACCATACAAACCAAGCTAAATCACACTGGAACCTGGTGCAGCTCCCCTGGTCAAACCACCCAATCCATGCCAGCATGAAAAGTAGACGTTAAAGGATGATGATGAATCAGATTTGTAGATTACATTGGCCATTAGTAGCCTGTTCTGAGGTTCACACACTTAAGGTATACTATTAATAAGGTATACTATTAATAAGGTATACTAATAAGGTATATTATTAATAAGGAGGATTTTTGTAGTATATTATTAGTTTTAGCTGAGATGGATTTGGTGTTCTGCTTTATAGCTCTGTGTCAAAGTTTGAAGCCAGTATTATACCTGTGTTTGTTTTCATATTAAGATTGAAAAATATTGACCTTGTTTGTAAAAAATTTTGGACCTGAGTTTGCACCTCTGCCGGTGTAAAAAGCACCTCTGCCAGTGACATGTAAAAGGTACCCAGTACACTCGGTAAAATGGTTGGTGTTAGAAAGGTTATCCAGCTGTAGAAGCGAAGCCAAAACACATGACTGGAACCTGGCACAGCCTGCCGTCTTACTAGCTCTGGTCAAACCATCTAACCCACACCAGCATGAGAAACAGACATTAAATGATGATAATGAGGAGGAATTAAACATGTATTTTCTCAAGAGGGTAAAACAGTGTCTCTTCTACTTTGACACACTTTAACCTACCCTGAGTTATGCTCAGGGTAGGTTAAAATACAATCTCAAGTAATATCCTGTTGCATAGATCAACAGTTTCAATTCCTGAGAACAGGGTTAGGTTACAATGGGTGGATTTAGATTGTGTCTCATAGGAAATCTTAAGTATTTCTACCTGTCAAATCTAATAATATCTTTCAAATTTCTCTGACTTCCTGGTTTTCTTGCAGCAATATACGTGGCCTATTAAAAATAATAATAACTAATGCGGGGATGATTATCAAAGCTTACTAATTGGCAAAATAGACAATATGGCTGATTAACTAATTAACTGCTAATTGATTGGTGCAATTCTAATACATACATACATACATACATATATATATATATATATATATATATATATATATATATATATATCACTGCTACAAGTGCCTTGTGAAAAGTAGCCAACATACCCTGTAAAGTGGTTGGCACCAGGAAGGGCATCCAGCCAGAGGACTCCTACCAAAGCAGATAGTAGAGCTTGGTGCAATCTTCTGACTTTTCCATCTCCTGTCAAATCATCCAATTTCTACCAGCATTGAAAATAGACATTAAACAATGATGACGATGACGATAATAATGATGATATATATATTGCGGCTGTGTGGTAAAAAGCTTGCTTCCCAACAACATGATTCTGGGTTCAGTCCCACTGTGTGGCACCTTGGGCAAGTGTCTTCTATTATAGTTTTGGGCTGACCTAAGCCCTAAGCCTTGTGAGTGGATTTGTTAGATGGAATCTGAAAGAAGCCTGTCGTATATATATTTATGTGTGTATGTGTGTGTGTCTTTCTGTCTGTTTGTCTCCCCTCCCCCATTGCTTGGCAATCGATATTGGTGTATTTATGTCCCCGTAACCTAGCAGTTCAGCAAAAGAGACTGATAGAATAAGTACTAGGTTTACAAAGAATAAGTTCTGGGGTCAATTTCTTTGACTAAAATCCTTTAAGGTGGTACTCCAGCATGGCCACAGTCAAATGACTGAAATGTGTACAAGAATAATAGAATATATATAATATATATATATATATATATATACATGTATAGTCATTATCAGATGGAGTCCATTGAGATGGATTTTCTATGGCTGCATGCTCTTCCTGTCACCAACCATCATCTGTTACCAAATGAAGCAATATTAATCCATTACCTGATATAATTTTCACAAAAGACTGGAAATGAATGACATTGTTTGTATGACTGTGACAATTATTTTACAACTATCACATGATATCCAAGCAAGGACACACACACACACACTCAAACATATCTACATACACACATACACAATACATATATATATATTCATAGATATACATACACACACACACACGCACACACACACACACACACACACACACACACACATTTATAT
>NC_069008.1:8711983-8712781 GCF_001194135.2 Octopus bimaculoides | reverse complement strand
CATACACACACACACACGCACACACACACACACACACACACACACACACACATTTATATATATGTATAAAGCTGAGCATTGTTTAATATGTTTGAGGCATTTTATGCTGCTGATTGACAACCTTGATCCGGTTTATACTCTTCGTTGTTGCAAGTCAGTCTTTCCTTGTTGTGTCCTGTGAATCCACATTCGCCACAAATGAGTCATTTGAAGTAGGTTCTTGTTGGTGCCTCTATTTAAGATCCACATCAAGTTGAGCACATTGCTTTTGTCTGCTCATTTCTAAAACACTGTTCTCTATTCATTTGACTTTCTTATTTTTAATTAAAAAATTTTTCTTGATAGGTTGTGAGACTGTAATGTGTCTCAATTGAAACTTCTGTTGGCGCACAACCTATCGGCCAGTGAGAACCATGGGTACAACTATGATTTTAGGATATTTTGTGAACATAATAAATAACCTAATTGTTATCTTATTGACACCTGAGTAGAGGTAATAAGGTTCAATCTAATCAATAAAAGATTGATAATACTTTATCTTTTACTTGTTTCAGTCATTAAACTGTGGTCATGCTGGAGCACCACCTTGAAGAATTTTTAGTTGAATGAATCAACCCCAGTGTTTAATTTTTCTTTGCTAAACATGGTACTTATTCTGTTGGTCTCTTTTGTTAAACTGCTAACTTAAAGGGATGTGAACACACTAACACTGGTTGGCAAGTGGTGGTGGTGGTGGACAAACACAAAGACACACACACACAAAGACATACACACACACACGCACACACTCATATATAT
>NC_069008.1:8705337-8711937 GCF_001194135.2 Octopus bimaculoides | reverse complement strand
TATATATATATATATATATATATATATATATATGATGAGCTTCTTCCATTTTCTGTGTACCAAATCCACTCATGAGGCTTTGGTTGGCCTGAGGCTATAGCACAAGATACTTGCCAAAGGTGTCACACTGTGGGACTTATATCCAGAGCCATGTGCTTAGGAAGCAAGCTTCTTACCACAGCCACACCTGTGTAACAAAGTTAAAACTTTTTTTTGTCTTCACTCAATAAGTGTTATTTCCTATTTGATTTTGTCTAGAAATCAAAGGAAATGACTACTATGAACTTTACTTTCATGACCTGGACCTATTTTCCATTATATTTCAAACAGATTCAATGCTGAGTTGCTGAAACAAAAATATCGTTATTGCAAACATTCTGCTCAATGCCACAGATTTTCTTGTCACTTGCTTGACCTTAACAACTTGAGCATGTTCTTCAGTGGTTGACAATGTATGCATCTCTGATGATGAGCAGGAGTAGTGGGGACACATCATAGCCATGTGCTCAGAGGGATTCATTGGGCTTTGAATAAATGTAACGAAAGCAAAGTTTGAAGGGAACATGCCCAAAGACAAAAATCATATTACTCAAAGAATGTATGTTACCGTTTACAATATTAGGGTGTTATGTGGTCAAACAAAATCATCAACATTAAGGCAGGATCAACAATTCTTGACTTGACACTGCATTCTCAATTTCATTATCAATAAACAATCTTAGCTTTCACTTCAAAAAATAAGATAAAAGAATTCATAAGTGCCTAGGTAGAGGTGCTGATAGAAATATACTGGGGCAAAATATTAAGGCGAGCTGGAAATATACTGGGGCAGTATATTAAGGCGAGTTAAGGCGGTGAGCTAAAAAAAACTTTAGCATGCCGGGCGAAATGCTTAGTGGTATTTCGTCTGCCGCTTTGTTCTGAGTTCAAATTCCGCTGAGGTCGACTTTGCCTTTCATTATTTCGGAGTTGATTAAATAAGTACCAGTTACGCACTGGGGGCGATGTAATCAACTTAATCCGTTTGTCTGTCCTGGTTTGTCCCCTCTGTGTGTAGCCCCTTGTGGGCAGTAAAGAAATAAGAAATATACTGGGGCAGTTTATTAAATTAGCCTCCTTTCATTTTTTTAGTTAGGCTATGAGGCCGTAATGTGCCTCAGTAGAAATGTCTAGTGGTGCACAGCCTATTGGCCAGCAACTCCATTCAATACTTGTTTCGGTCATTTGATTGCAGCCATGCTAGAGCACTGCCTTAAAGGGTTTTGGTCAAAGAAATTGACCCCAGGACTTATTATTTGTAAGCTTAGTACTTATTCTATCAGTCTCTTTTGCCAAACCACTAAGTTACAGGGTCGTAAAAACATTGGTTGTCAAGCGATGGTGGAGGAACAAACACTGGCACACACCCATAATTACATACACATATATTCATGACAGGCTTCTTTCAGTTTCTATCTACCAAATTCACTCACAAGTCTTTGATTGGCCTGAGGCTATAGTAGAAGACACTTGCCTAAGGTGCCAGGCAGTGGCACTGAACCCGGAACCATGTGGCTGGGAAGCAAACTTCTTACCACACAGCCATGCCTGTGCCTGTAATCATAATATATTTTGCGAACATAATAAATAACCTAATTGTTTACCTTATCAGCACCTGAATAAGGTTCAAGCTAATCAATAAGAGATCAATAATAGAAGAATGTATGTTACCATTCCCAGTGTAAGGATGATACAAGATTAAAGAAAATCGTCAGCATCAACCTCTTCCCAAGAGATCAAAAATGTTATGATGGCTTCAGTTGGCAAGTTGGCAGAATTGTTACAGCACTGGAAAAAATGCAGCCAAGCATTTTTTCCAAACTTTATGTTCTGAGTTCAAATTCTGCCGAGGTCAACTTTGCCTTCCATTCCTTCAGGGTTGATTAAATAAGTACCAGTTGAGCATTGGCGTTGATGTAGTCGACTTAACCCTCTCCTGAAATTGCTGGCCTTGTGCCAAAATGTGAATCCAATATCATGGTGCCTGAAGTTATCCTTAAGCTTATCCTTATAATTATAACTTATATATAGGTGTGTGTGTGTGTGTGTGTGTGTGTATCATCATCATCATTGATTTAATGTCGAATTACCCCTGCTCGATGAGTCAGATGAAGTTTATTGAGGTGCATTTTTTGTGGCCAGCTGCCCTTCCTGTCAGCAACCTTCATGTCTTTCCAAGTAAGGTAATGGTGTTTTCCCATGGTCAGACATGTTTCCATGGAAGATTGGAAATGAACGATTCTGCTTGTACAACAGTGGCACTTGCTTACTACTATTAGGTGGTGTCAAGTAAAGGAGACACAACCATGCACATGCTCACATTCCCACGCAGACAGGCACAACAGACATGGCTGTGTGGTAAGAAGCTTGCTCTCCAACCACATGGTTCCAGGTTTAGTCGCACTGTATGGTTCCTTGTGAGTAGATTTAGTAAATGGAAACTGAAAGAATCCCATTGTATATATATATATATATATATATATATATATATATATATATATTTATTTATGTGTATCTTTGTGTGTGTGTTTGTCCCCCCACTGAAGTTGATATGTTTATGTCTCCATAACTTAGTGGTTTGGCAAAAGAGACCAATAGAATAAGTATTAGGCTTATGAAGAGTGAGTCCCCGGGTTGATTTCTTTGGCTAAAACCCTTTAAGGCAGTGCTCCAGCATGTCCGCAGTCAAATGACTGAAAGAGGTAAAAAAATAAAAGATTTAAAGAACGTGTGTGTGTCTTTGTGCCTGTGTCTGTCCCACTACCACTGCTTGACAACCAGTGTTGGTTTGTTAACATCCCCGTAACTTAGCAGTTTGGCAAAATAGATTGATAGAATACATACTGGTATCAATTCATTCAACTAAAAGTTTTTCAAGTCTAATGGCTGAAACAGATAAAAGATAGAAAAGATTCTTTGATGCAGACTGATTGGCATATATCCTGTTATTCCATTGACAACAAGTGTAACAATATCTTTTGGTGGGTCCTGAAATGTTAATCCTTTTATTAATGTTACACAGATGTCCTTTTTCCTTCTCTCTCTCTCTTTACTGTTATCATATTGATATCAAGTAGCCAACTGACTTTCACTTCGTGTTCCCAAACAACAATATCATATTGGTTGTCTTTTAATTTGGTACTTGTTAATATTTCCATGGGCAGAATTGTTAGCATGCTGGGCAATATACTGAGTGGCATTTTGTCCATCTGCATGTTCTGAGTTCAAATTCTGCTGAAGTCATCCTTTTAGGGGGTCAATAAAATAAATGCCATTTGAGTCCTGGGGTCAATGTAACCGAGTTAGCTCCTTCCCTGAAATTGCTGGCCTTGTGCCCAAATTTGCAAACCAATATTTCCTTGTTCCATCCATATTCCTTTGATTCGTTGGTCTCAATGTGTTCACCTTCATTGGCTGTTATTTTCTTTTTCTTATTTCTTATTTTATTCCAGATTGCTCTGGCTACCAAAACATGCCTCACAAAGAAGGCAGTATCTAAAAGACAATTTTTCGCAGTTGACAATGATGTAGCTAATGTCATCAGTTAGTTTCTGCATAGCCTACATTTGTTGTCAGCTGAAGCTTTATGTCTTTTTGTATAGAAGGTATTTAAAGTGGGAATATCTTGTTCCTGGATTGCATGGAAATAAAACCTTCAAGGTGAGATGTTATAAAATTGTCAGTATTCCATGCCAGGCTTTTAGTGGTGTATATTCCCTTTGTGGTCTGTGTTTTTCATTTCAAGTTGCCATGTTCAACCTGCTTAATCAGTGGTTCTTTACCTGAGCAGTGGTGCCCCCTTGGGGTATTATGAGCTCACAAGGGGACATTTTGCATAGAGGTGTGATGGGCGTTTAGAGTGGGGGATCATTATTAGAAATATATCTAGGACTATAAAAATCCTCAAGATCTTAAGATTTGAAGAATGATATTTAATAGAAGATACTTCACAATTTTGGTATCGAGGATATCTGGTCAAAATTCACTCTAAGATTAAAAAGAGAAAACATGCACACACACATGCACGCATGCACACACAGAGACTGTTTCTGTCTACCCAATCTACTCACAAGGCTTTAGTCAGCCTTGCTCAAGGTGCCACACCATGGGATTGAACCCAAAACCATTTGGCTGGGAAGTAATCTTCTTACCACACAGCCATGTTTTCAAAAAACTCTTTATCAAGATTCAAATATGACAGAAGCTTGTGCTATCAGTGAACAGAAACAGGACTAATGATATACCAAGATCCAATATAATTTCATTGTATATCCTTGTCTCCTTTATTTGTTTCCATAATAGTTTAACATAGGGGTAGCAATAGTCAGGATTAGGGATCTCATTAGGGGGTGATTGATAAGACCTGCTACTGGTACCAGGTAAACCAGTTCTACCTGTTTCATGGTTGAGTGATTGGTGACTAAACTGGCTTCCCTGCTTGAGTAGCTTGCTATTCTTGTGAGGAGGGTGTCTGGAAACCTAGCAAGACTTAATACAAGTTCTTTTGAAGGCCTGATGAGCTCTTTGTGGGCCAATGGCTATCCAGTTGGGGAAGGTAATGGCAAACAACCTCAACATAATCTGCCAAGAAAACACAATGAAAATGTCTGAATAAAGTAACACTATGGCTTCTTCTGATGGAAGATCTTGGGCTTAATGAGGAAGATTTTTGCTGTAGTGTCATCAATGTGCTCTGAAGCATACAATACATGATGACAATGACAGCACTAGTCCATACATGTATCTAGCTGGATGGGATATTGTAATGACCGTGACCACAGCCCCTGGCTGAAGCTAATGTCAGAGTAATAAATGCTTGGGCCATGCAAGCATGGAAAAGAAGATGTTAAACGGTGATTAAGATAATCTGTAATTCTTTTATACTTTGCAGTTGTTTGACTTTGGCCTTGCTGAAGCAGTGTCTTACAGGGTTTTAGTCAAAGAAATTGACCTCAGAACTTATTCTTTGTAAGCCTAGTGCTTATTCTATTGGTCTTTTTTGCCGAACCACTAAGTTATGGGGACGTAAACACACCAACATCAGTTGTCAAGCATTTGTGGGGAGGGGGGGGACAAACAGCCACAGAGACACATATGCATAAATACACACACATGCACACACACATACAAACACAAACACACACACACACACACACACACAATATATAATGGGTTTCTTTCAGTTTCCATCTACCAAATTCACTCACAAGTCTTTGGTTGGCCTGAGGCTATAGATGACACTTACCCAAGGTGTCATGCAATGGGACTGAACCTGGAACCATGTGGTTGGGAAGCAATCTTTTTACCACACAGCCATGCCTGCACTTATAGCATGACTGCACCTGTATTTTGTTTTTTGTTTTGTTTTCTTTTTTTTTGGGTGGGGGAAACATAGGGAGGGGATCTTTGTAAGAGCCAACTGGTGAAAGAGAGGCTGAGCTACAGAGGTTGGGAACCACTACTTTAGGTGAACTTGGCCTATTTCTTTGATATTGTAGTGTTACATAGACTTTTCCAGTGTTCGTTGTAGAGAGATTTCTGTCAGCTTTTATGTCCTGTCTTTTTGCGAGTACATTAGCTGTCCTAAATAAAGATTTTATTTTCATATCCCCAAACTCCAGCAAGATAACTGCTGGAGTTTTCTTCTCTATTGGTTGTTGCTGTTGTTTAGATCCAGATCAGCCACGGTCAAGCTTTCCAGTCATGGTCTGTTTCTGGTGTGTACCCCCACCCCCCCACACACACATCAAAGCTCCAGCGTCTGGTGACTGGCTTGACAGACACCTTCAAAATTATCCACCATCTTTCCAACAATGACCTTGGGCACCTTTCTGAATTTCATATGTTTAACACTCTTACAAAATCAAAATAAGAAAAAAAAAACAACACAGCATCCATGACTTTTGGAAACATTTTTTCATGATCAGAATTGCTGAAGCATGGAATAAACGAGACACTACATTCTTCAAAACTTCCATGCTTCTTGAAATTCACTTGATGCCCCCTACCCTCTTTCTTTTTTTTTTTTCTTTGAAGACTTAATCACTGTTCACTTCCTATGCATATACTATGTACTTACTCTTCATGCAGTTTTGGTTACTTTCAATGATGAGTTGTACTGCAGCTGAGCACTGTATACTATAAGTTCATTATATATTATTACTGTGTCCTTTTCTATGAAGATGTAGCAGGTTTACCATATTTGATGGCATAAAAGATGTATGTGCATGTTCCCCAATTTCAGCTGTACATATTCAGGAGAATAAGTCTTTTAGTGCATTAAAGCTGATGGGATGCCAAACTTTGCATATACAGAGTGTTTGGGTTAAATTTCACAGTTTGCATAATAAGAGAAGAAAACGCAATGTCCCATCCAAAAATAAAGTATTTTTTTTTTTAAATCAAAGAACACCAACTAGATTATGGCTAGAAGATAATAGTTTACTCAAAGTAGCTACCCTCAGCTTCCACCATGGCCTCAAAGCTGCTCTGAAAATTGGTGAATGCATTCCTCACTCATCATCATCATCATCATCGTTTAACGTCCGCTTTCCATGCTAG
>NC_069008.1:8698075-8704573 GCF_001194135.2 Octopus bimaculoides | reverse complement strand
GGCCACAGTCAAATGACTGAAACAAGTAAAAGAGTAAAAGAGTATACAAGGACTCTCTGAAAAAATCCATTTGTGCCAGTCACATTGACCATTACGAGGGGTGCACATAGCCTCTAACCAGGTAGGGTAGTGACATACCATTCACCTTGGAGAATTTGCACACAGTGTTGGCCTTGGCACCAAAAATTAGATGAAAGAAGAACTGTGATAAAGCAAACAGTAAACCCTGAACAGAATTTTTCCTGCAATCCCAACAGCCAGGTCTGTTTGCCGCACATTAGCCCTCTCAACCAACAGCAATGGAGATGGACAACACTCTTCATGAATTTGTATTTGCTTTGCTTAGTCAGAATAAACAAGGATTTGTGATTCGAGGAAAAGTTTAATGTTGTTCCTAGCAAATTGAGCAACCGTTCATTCAGCTGGCAGTTAATGGCATGTGAGTAGAAGGTAAAGTGTGTAATGGGGAGGTGGTGGTGGTGGTCAAGGCTGGATTAGAGAAAAGGAAGGAAAATTCTAAGTGGCGCATACCGCCGCCGCCGCCGGATCCCCAATGACGCTATGCATCGCTATGTATGCTCTCTCGCTCTTTCTCTCTCTCTTCTGTGTGTGTGTGTGCAAATGCACGTGGCCAAGACTTAACAATTTGTTTATGTAACTACTTATTAAGCTTAACCTTATCAGCTGACCCAGTGACCTGACCTCTTTGACCTTCTCTTGCTCACGTGTCATTGATGTCGCAGTTCCGTTTTTTTTTCTTTTTTTTCACTCAGTTTCTCTATTTCTTCTTCTTATTACCATCCTCTTCTCTCGCTATGTCTCCTCCATCACAACTCTCACCCTCCTCTTCTTTTCTCTTTCGGAAATTCTCTCCATTCCCTCTCAATCTTTCTAAGCTTCCTTTTTTTTCTCATTAAATGCTCTTTTTCTTTCAGTCTCCATTTAACCCCTCCTGGCTGTCATCATTTACACTCTCGCTTTCATTCTCAACATCTCTCGTTTTACTCTTTCTTTTCCCATTTGCTCTTTCTCAACACCCATGCTCTCTCTCTCTCTCCTCATCCCCATACTTTTTTCTGTCTCTCTTCTTTCTCTGTCTGCATACTCTCTCTCTCTCTCTCTCTCTCTCTCTCCCATTCTCTCTTTTTTCTCCTTCTCTACTCTTATCCTCTTCATCTCCCCTTCTCGCATTCACGTATTTTTACCTCTGCTTCATTCCACTTTCGCTCTCTGTTTTTTCATTTACCTCGTTCCACCTTTCCTTTTCTTTTACTCTCTCTCTCTCTCTCTCTCTCTCTGTCTCTCATCACACATTTTCTTTTCCTCTCTTTCTTACCTGGATCTTTACTCCCCTCCCTTTCATTGTGCACTTTAACCGTCCCACCATTATTTCTCCCCTTATTTTCCCTCCCATATTCTCTCTCTCCTTTCCCCTAGATTTACCTCCCCACTCACTCTTTCACACCTTCCTCCTCCTCCTCCGTTTCCTCCCTTATCCTGTTTTTAGTGTCAACGCTCGGCGCTGCAGACCTTCACCTTTTACCCCCACCTCCTGTCACTGGTTTCACTCCCTCCCCCCCTCTCTCTCTCACGCACTTTCTACACCTTTCAATCCGTCCCTGGTTCTTCTCCTCGCTCTCATACTTTCTACACCATCCACCCTGCCTCTTCTCCCTTCCTTCCCTTTCACTTTCTACACTCTGTCGCTGTCACATATCCCCTCTCTCTCTCTCTCTCTCTCTCTCTCACACACACTTTCAACACCTTTCACTATACCTGTCTGCATTTGAAGATACCTTGCACCATGCGCTGTACTCGCTTTTGATCGATAGCTCAATACGTCTGTTAGATGTGCCTGTGTGTGGTTTGTTTGTAGCTTCTGTATTTACAATTCTCACAAATACATAAACATGCGCACAACCACCACTACTTTGTCTGGTCTGTAGTATTTATACAGTTGTCCTCGTTTATCACGGGTGTTTTGGTTTGAAAAAAGAAACACCGTAGTAATGAATCAGTGATAAATGAATAATAGGACGCATGAAAGAAATAGGTTTCGTTTCAAGGCGCCAAGTTGTTCAACTAACTAACCCAAGATGACACCTCGAAGTAGTTTTTAAGCACACATAATTGGCGACTGTAAAGAATACGCACACCTGGTGGTTAGGGCTGAGGGTTAGGGTTACGCCAAAAACGGGTGGTGAGTGTATTCTTTACCTCCACCCACATAAGGATATTGTTTCGTGTTTGCAAGAATATTTTGAGAAAAATTTTATAACGTGATCAGTAAATAATGGAAAAAAAAACAAAACAAAAAACCCCCTGAAAAATATAAAATATCACAAGTAGAATCTTTGATTACCGACCTCTGTTATCGCAGATCGATTCCTGATAAGAGTAAAGCACTTCACAATTGATAGTACTGTGTTATTGTGGACCAGCGATGATTGAATGAGTGATAAAGAAGTATAGACGTCCTCCAGTTTACATAGATAAAGTACACACGTACACAAGTATATGGTTGCTTACCCTTTTAGAATTAGTATTTGGTATGTGTATAAGTTTGTATGAACCAAGAAGGGAGACAGCTACTTATTATCTAGACCCGATAGAAATAGCAAACAATTCTCCCTCAAATTACACCTTACAACCTTATGTATGCATGCATGCATATATGTATGTATGTATGTTTTACTTGTATTTTTTTTACCTGTTTCTGTAATTTGACAAATCGTCCCCAGGACTTATTCTTTGTAAACCTAGTACTTATTCTATTGGTATCTTTTGGCAAATTGATAAGGTACGGGACGGAAGCACACCAACATCGGTTGTCAAGCAATGATGGGGGGACAAACATACATACATATATATATTTTCTTCCTCCATCTTCCCTTCTTTTGGACTTTCCTCTATTTCTGAAGAAGAGCTTTGCTTGAAACGTAAAATCCTCTTGCTTTCCTTTCCTGAGCGTCTAATAATACAGTACTTGTACCACGTCCATGCATTGTTGTTTTTTCTCGTTTGTTCTTCTTTGTTTGGATTCACTATATATTTATATACATATAAATACATATAGTAGTCCCCCAGTATTTGCAGGGGTTACGTTCCTAGAGCTGCCATAAATAATGAAAAACTGCAAATATTGAACGTGGTCCATAAAAATACCTACAAATGTCAAAATATGACATTAGTAATTTAAAGTAAAATGTACGGTTACTCACCAGTAATGAATGATATTGATTTAAGACGACGATGATGAAAATAATGAAGGTAATGACTGCACAGTAAAGAAGATTTAAAGCTCTTCAGGAGATGCCTGTTCTTCAGGTATTTTAGGGGAATCCGTATCTTCATGCAAGGCTTTCTTGGTGGCCTTGGGGAACATTGTCATGGGAAGTTATTGCCGTTGTTTCTCCATGGTGGTGAGGAAAGTTTTATATGTCTGCATGACAGCATCGATGGCATTTTTAAATTGGAGAGACTGAACCATTTAGGGATTCCGTGCTCCCGTCTTCCCTTGAAATTCCTTTGTTGTCCTTAAAAGTTTGGACAGACGTTCGATAGCCAGGCCCACCTCATTATACTCTTCCTCTGGTTCTGGCACTTCCTCCTCCTCTTCGCTGGCAGACTTCGTTAACTCCAACAAGTGTTCGTCTATCAGGGTTTCAGAGTGGGCATCGATGAGATCGTTGACCTCATCTTGCGTGATGTCAAAACCTTTGCCAGTTTCACATCATTGTTGACAGCCTCATGCTGAATATCTTCAGGTGAGAAGCTCTCGTAGTCCTGGACACACTCTGGCCACACCTTCTTCCAGCATGCGACGAGGGTTTCTTTTTCCATGTCTTTAAGAGCAGCATTGATGCCTGACAGGCACGTTGCGATCGTGAAGTACTCTTTTAACTTGAAATTCTCCTCCAAATCCATTGCGTCCACAATGTGTAATGAGAGTTCCAAGTGTAAAGTGCCTTGAAGGCATGGATCACGCTTTGATCCATAGCCTGGATGCGGGAGGTGGTGTTGGCCGGGAGGAACTCAACTTGGACTCCCATGTGATTCAAGCATTTTGTCTGGCATGCTAACGTTTCTGCTAGCTCACTTCATTCCACTTTCTGTCTGTCTCTCTGTCTATCTGTCTCTCTCTGTCTCTCTCTCTCATCACACAGCTTGCCGCCTTAATAATAATAATAATAATAATAATAATAATAACAATCCTTTTTTACTATAGGCACAAGGTCTGAAATTTGGGGGAGGCAGTAGTCAATTACATCGACCAATACTTGACTGGTACTTAATTTATTGACTCCAAAAGGATGAAAGGCAAAGTTGACCATGGCATGTTGCAGAAAGATATCCTTGTTTCAAACAAATATTTATTTCCTCAGTCGCCTTTAGATGAAATAAAAATATAAAATAACTATTAGCCTCTACTTCTGACTCCAAGAAAACTAACATTGTAGTATCTGTATGCTGTATCTTGAAAAACAGCTGCAAGAGAGGTAAGCCCTGTTCATTGTGCAATAACATGAGTCAAATGAATTTCATCAGGAATCATAACAGAAATGTTATGATTTATACGGAAGGTGGGACTTGTAGAGATTCCCATTTAGTGTATGCAGCAGAATGCACCAAACACAACTTCATTTATATTGGTTATACAACAGAACAATTAAACAAAAGATTCAGTGGGCCCAGGTATGACGTCAGGCACAATAACAGTAGTTCGACAAAACTTGCTGAACATTTTGCATCAAACAGCTGCAATTTTGAAAAAAAACTTGAAAGTGCATATTCTCAGAAAATATTCTGAATCTGCTACACTTTCAGTACTCAAAATGCATGAGGAGAAATATGCTTGCAGGTTATTAACATCACTCCCTGGTGGAATGAATAAAATGATGGGAGAATTTTGTCAAATTTACACAAAACTTTTCCTTTTCTTTTTTCTTTACTTTTCTTTTTTTTCCTTTCCTTTCCTTTTTGCCAGTTGTAAAATTGAAATTTGAAGACTGCTAATGTTATTCTGTAAATGTGTGGACGCTGGTTGTTCTTGTTCATATTTTGGATTTGAATTTCTATAATTTTGAGTTTTTAACAGGCTTGCTGTTGAAATATTGTTTTCCCAATAAAATATCTATTGCAGTTGCATCGCACTCTCCGTATTGTCTAATAATAATAATAATAATAATAATAATAATAATAAATATATGTATATACATATATGTGTGTGCGTTTTAGTATGTTTGTATGTGTGTATCTTTGTGTTCGCCCCACCACCACCTCTTGACAACCAGTGCTTGTTTGTTTATGTCCTTGTAACTTAGCAGTTAAGTAAAAGAGACACGTAGAATAACTAGCAGACTAAAACTATAAAAGATGTTCTAGGATTGATTGGTTCAACTATATATTTCAAGGAAATATTTAGTGCTCCAGCATGTTTGCAGCCAAATGACTAAAACAAGTATATGTATGTGTGTGTGTGTCTACTTATATATGTGTATATGACTATCCATGTGTGTGTATCCAGGAATCAAGGTGTAGGAAGAAAGTTAGCTTCAAACAATACGTAATAAATATTAAAAAAATAACTTTTGACGACAACAGTGGTTTATTGAGACAGAAGGTCGTGGATATTTTCGTATCAAACTATATGTATCTATATATATATGTATCTATGTGTGTAAAAATTTGTGTGTATATATATATTTGTGTGTGTGTGTGTGTGTGTATATATATATATATATATATATATATATATTTATGTATATAGATGTTTATATATGTATGTATCTATCCATCCATCTATCTATATGTATGTGTATGTATACAGTATATAGTGAGCTGAAACAAGTTTGATAAAGTGAATTTATCCAAGCAATAATTACATGTGTGTGTGAATGTGCGTGTATGTGTGTGTTTGTATGCCTACTTGTTTGTTTCACAGTCCAATGGGTTGGACTGGAAATTATTTTGAGGCAAGGTTTTACAACTGGATGCTCTTTCTATCCCCAACCCTTGCCTGTCTAACAAGTAAAGGATCATTTTTCTTTTTTATATTCTTTCAAAAATGGAAAGAGTTGAGTGATTGATAGTGGAGGCGCGTTGCTTAATGATTAGGGTGTTGGATTCAAGATTGTAAGATTGAAACCACAATCTTACAATCTGGCCACACCTTCTTCCAGCATGCGACGAGGGTTTCTTTTTCCATGTCTTTAAGAGCAGCATTGATGCCTGACAGGCACGTTGCGATCGTGAAGTACTCCTTTAACTTGAAATTCTCCTCCAAATCCATTGCGTCCACAATGTGGTTTCAATTCCTGGAGCAGACGAGGCATTGTCTTCTTGAGCAAAACACTTCATTCCCTGTTGCTCCAGTCCACTCAGCTATAAAAATGAGTACCTCTAGTGGAGGCACGTTGCTTAGTGGTTAGTGTGTTCGATTCATGACTATAAGATTGTGGTTTCAATCCCTGGACTGGTTAATCCATTGTGTTCTTA
>NC_069008.1:8695181-8697495 GCF_001194135.2 Octopus bimaculoides | reverse complement strand
TATATATATATATATATATATATATTATATATGTATTGCTTTCAAAGTTTGGCACAAGGCCAGCAATTATGAGCAAGAGGGTATGTTGATTACATCGCCCCCAGTGATCAACTGGTACTTATTATTGACCCTGAAAGGATGAAAGGCAGAATCCCAAACTGCAGTCATGGTTGCATCATTTTATGTCTTATTTTTAGTCATCAGACTGCAGCCATGCTGGGGCATCGCCTTGAATAATTTTTAGTTAAATGAACCTACTCCAGTACTTATTTTCTGTTTAAGCCTGGTACTTATTTTATTGATCAAGCAGTGCTGGAGGACAAACACACATAAATGACAGGCTTCCTTCAGCTTCTGTCTACCAAATCTACTCACAAGGGTTTGGTCAGCCTGAGGCTATAGAAGAAGACAGTTGCACCAGGTGCCATGCAGTAGGACTTAACCCAGAACCATGTGGTTGGGAAGCAAACTTCTTAACACACAATCACATCTGTGCTTATTTGTTGTCTAATAATCACCCTTTAGCATTTAAACCAGATATATCCAACCCGAATATTCTACCTGTTTTATGTTCAAATTGTCAGGATCCAGTGTCTTACACCTACCCTATAATGTCATTTTAATAATATGCAGTCGTATTACTAAAATCACAAACATACGAGATAATACAGGATTAATTCAAAACAGTGTGAATGAATAAGCATTGTATTTGATAGTAATCTAAATGCTAAAGGGTTAATTTACTTTAGCTGATCCTTGGTGTCCTAGATGGTAAATGCAGATGGTGTCCCTACGTAATACTCTCAGTCAGTGTTACTCCATCTTGTCTATGCTTCTTGTATGTCATTATATTAATTAATGAATGTTAATGATACTCATCATCATTTCTGTGCTCACTTTTCCGTATCTGTCATCATGAATATTGGGTAATGATTAAAAGAGTACAATTATGAATACACGCAAATGAAATGGGGTTCTTCTGAAATGGGCTCAACAGGGTGCAGAACTTGTTGATTGGGGAGTCTCTCCAGGTCGAGCTGTTACTTCTCTGCATTGAGAGGTCACAGCTCTGGTGCCAGGGACATGTGATTAGAATGTTGCAGGAAAGAATCACATGAGGGATACTTTAAGCTGAGTTAATCAGCAAGAGATCTAGGAATAGGTTAAGAACAAGATGGTTGGATAATATCCATAGTCTCAGTTGGTCATGTTTGAGAATCCAGCCGGGAAGTCTAATGATGGTTGCTTCTGATAGGACCCTATGAAGGAAGAAGAGGAGGAGGGCTCTCCTCCCATGACTCTCCCAGGAATAGAAGGCAAAGTAAATGGATGGATGGACTGCATCCCACCCATTGCTGTCTTCCTTTGTGAGGTCCACCATCCTGGGATCAACTTTCACCACTTCTGCCAGTGTCTTCCTCTGTTTCTTTCAGTATGGATTTTCTGGCACTTCAGTATCTCTCTCTCATCATTCTTACATATTACATGAGCACACTAATGCAGTCATCTCTCTTGTGGCCTACATCTTCTCCTTATATCCAGTTTTTCTGTCAATCCATCTCTGCCTCATTGCACATCCAGTGGAGAAAGCTTGCATCATTTCTTCCCAGCCTCTGCAGATGCACATCTTCTACATTCCGTGTTCACATCTCAGTGCCATGCTCTATTGCAGGTCATAAACAAGCATTGTAAAACCTGCTCTTATTACCAGAATTTGTTCCTACCCTGTTCTTAATTCTAGTTACAATTCTCTCAGAACACTCTCCCCTCACCAATTGGGTCACCTAGGTAACAGAAGCTGTTTGTTACTTTTCACTATATCTAGCAAGTACTGATATAGGTTACGGTCCTCTGAGGAGGTCTAAGAAGACTTTAACATGTCTGGAGTTGTCAGCCTTTGCTGACTAAATACAGAATCAAAGTACTATTATTAGTTCATTCAAGTTAGTATCTTATTTCCTCAGTGCACATGTAGTTCTATTTGTTAATTTCAGAGTTGTGGACTCTGTACCTTCATTGAATTTGATTAACATAGTCATTAAGGCTATATATTCCTCTCTCCTCACTACAAAAATAATTATAAGTAATTGAGTTTAATTACAATAAAGTGGCATGTATTAAGTATGTTAGCACTCAACTTGTTATATTTGGAATTGTCAGTATACATATATACTTACATAAATGTATGTCTATATATATATGTGTGTGTGTGTGTGTATACAATGCCTAACTTAATACACACACACACACACATATCTACATCTGTCTTTCCATCTGTCTGCCTATCTATCTATACATATATGTATATATATAT
>NC_069008.1:8691370-8695105 GCF_001194135.2 Octopus bimaculoides | reverse complement strand
AGGTTTTGCACCCACAAAGCCAAAGCCTTGTGGTTGGCTCGTCAGACTCTATTTGAATACAAAGTTTTAAAATATCTATGTTGCAGACGTGAGGAAACGCTCAGAACTTGAGGAATACAAAAATACGTTAATGAGTACGGGTTATTTCCCTTTAATCAGAGGGTCAAAAAAGAAACCTTTATAGACTCGGAGAGGCCTAACGAGCAAACTGGGAGATCCAATTTTCTAGTAAGTAGCGCTTAAAGTGGATAAATTTAGAAAACACTTCCTTATGGCTGTTTAATGCTCCAGGCTTCTTCAAGTCCTGAAGAATTTTGGTTCTCTCCATGATGCAGCTCTTGCAACAGCCACTTCCATTAATATACGGGCCCAGAAATTAATTTCCACACGTGGTCCCTTGATCTTCGAGGTATCACACATTGGGGGAGTCAGGGATTTGATAAACTGTCCGTCTGGCGGTTAAGAAAAGGTTTATATTCACATACATACATGCTTGATGTGTGTTCAAGTGATTGTATATAGTTGCCAGAATTCCATATGTATAATTATGTATAGAGAAGACTAGCTCAGTTAGTGCTCTTGATATGTTCCTAGCAGAATAGCATTAAACAAGGGAGTTACTATACCATAGCACAATGAAAGATACAATGATAGTAACACAAATAAAGGGGATTGACCTCCCTAAATGATTGAAAATCCAGAACCTTATTGATCCAGAGCTCTCATTTCTCTTGTTAAAGATCAAGGCTTAAATTCAATAAAGTGAAAAGGGTTTTGTGTCATACAGAATATATTCATAAAGTCTGGACACTTTACAAAAAAGGGGAGTATTAAAATGTAGGGTACCTAAAGAATAATAGATAATTTTGTCAAGAAAAAATTACTGGATTAAATACTTAGCAGCATTTTGTCTGTTTTTGTTTTCTGAGTTCAAATTCTGTTGAGGTTGACTTTGCCTTTCATCCTTTCGGAGTTCATAAATTAAGTACTAGAGAAACACTGGGGTTGATGTAATTATCTAGTCCTCTGCCCCCCCCCAAATTTCAGGCCTTGTGCCTTTAGTAGAAAAGATTATTATTATTCTTAAGGTGGTGAACTGACAGAATCGTTAGCATGCTGGGAAAAGTGCCAAGCAGCATTCCATTCATCTTTATGTTCTGTGTTCAAATGCCGCTGGTGTTTAATTTGCCTTTCATCCTTTCAGGGTTGATAAAATAGGTACCTGTCAAAGACTAAGGTCAATATAATTGACTTATTCCCTCCTCCCAAATTTCTGGACTTATGCCAAAATTTGAAACCGTTATGATTATTATTATTATTATTATTATTATTATTTATTGTCTTTGCACAGCTTCTAATGCTGGAGATGTACTATTGTGCCAGCTGTTCACTACCAGTGACCTAAGGTAACACCCCTTATTTTTTGAGCACCTTCCAGAGTATTTGAGCAGTTCCAAGCAGTGCTGTTTTCTGCAAGTGTTCAACCCTTATTGTAGCCCCTATTTGTTCCATGTATATCTCAAGATTTTTACTCACTGTTCCCAGGGTTCTGACAATTATTGGTGTTACTCTTTTTCATTGATCACAACTGCTCAATCTCCCAATCTAACCTGTCATATCTATCTTTCTTCCTTATTGCATACCTTGTCAGCTGAGCATGCTATATCTATGATCCAGCATCGTTTGCTTTCTTTTATTATTATTATTATTATTATTATTATTATTATAATAATAATAATAATTATTATTATTATTATTATTATTATTATTATTTTTATTATTATTCAACTTCGCTCAGGATTCTTCTTATTCCTGGTACAATTTATGTGGGCAGTGGCTTACTACCTGTAAGCTTAGATATCCACATGGTTTCAAGTCATTGTTATTATTATTATCAAATTCACTCATAAGGCCTTGGTTGGCTCCAGGCTATAGTAGAAGATACTTGCCCAAGGTGCTGCATAGTGGGACTGAACCTGGAACCATGTAGTTGAGAAGCAAGCTTCCTACCACACAGCTACCCTGCGCCTACACAGTCAAGGTAGTTTCTTTGATTGAGAAACTGAATACATGGTTTTGAAACTAGCAATGGTGGCAGTGTGATAAGAAGCTTGCTTGCCAAGCACATGGTTCCAGGTTCAGTCCCACTGTGTGGAACCTTGGGCAAGTGTCTTCTGCTATAGCCTTGAGTCAACCAAGGCCTTGTGAGTGGATTTGGTTAATGGAATCTGAAAGAAGCCTGTTGTGTGTGTGTTTGTTCCCCACCACTGCTTGGCAACCAGTATTGGTTTATTTATGTCCCTGTGACTTAGTGGTTTGGCAAAAAAGAGGCTGGTATTTATTCCAGGTTTAGAGAAAAAGTCCTGGCATGGT
Organism: Octopus bimaculoides; assembly: GCF_001194135.2. Taxonomy (NCBI): domain Eukaryota; kingdom Metazoa; phylum Mollusca; class Cephalopoda; order Octopoda; family Octopodidae; genus Octopus; species Octopus bimaculoides. The sequence continues at coordinate 8,692,732 of NC_069008.1, read as the reverse complement.
TGATTTGTTCAACTAAACCTTTCAAGGCAGTGCTCCAGTATGGCCGCTGCGCAATGACTGAAATAAATAAAAGATAAAAGGTGTGTGTGTGTGTATGTGAAGACACGTGGTTCAGTGGTTAGAGTGTTGGGCTCACAATCATGAGATAGTGAGTTCCATTCCCGAACCGGGCTGTGTTCTGTGCTCTTGAGCCAGACTCTTTATTTCGCGTTGCTCCAGTTCACTCAGCTGTAGAAATGAGTTGTGATGTTGTCACTGGTGCCAAGCTGTATCGGCCCCTTTGCCTTTCCCTTGGTTAACATCAGTAGCATGGAGAGGGGAGGCCGGTATACATGGGTGACTGCTAATTTTCCATAAACAACCTTGCCCGGACTTGTGCCTGGAAGGGTAACTTTCTTGATGCAATCTCATGGTCATTCATGCCTGAAGGGGTCCTTATATGTGTGTGTGTGTGTGTGTGTTCGTGTGTATATGTATGTCTGTACATATGTACGTACGTACTTACTTTTCTGTATGTCCAGATTTTAAGAACTACATCTTGGCAGAATTTACAAACTGGCCACTAGACACACAGTATATCATTAACATCTCGTTTCCATCTTTTGACTTTGTTTATTGTAAATGTTGGTTATCTCCCTTGTGTTTATCTTATTGTCTTCTTCCTTACCAGCTTCCCTTGACTAAACATCATTTGCTTAAAAAAGCAACTGACAAACGGTCTTCTTAGCTTGAAAACTGGTGAAATTAATTAATGTTTTGACCATGAAACGCTGGGTAGTTTGTATTTAACAAGAATTGTGGTTTTTAATATATGTGGTTTATAATGAAACAACCAAATTCGATGACTGGCACCCGTGCCAGTGGAGCGCTGACAGCACCATCCGAGCGGGATCACTGCCAGAGCAGCTGTCTGGCTTCCCTGCCGGTGGCACGTACACAGCACCATTTGAGCATGATTGTTACCAGCGTTACCTTACTGGCACTTGTGCTGGTGGCACGTGAACAAAACATTCGAGCGAGGTTGCTGCCAGTTCCGCTGGACTGACTCCTGTGCAGGTGGCACGTAAAAAACACCATCTGAGCGTGGCCGTTGCTAGTACCGTCAGACCGGTTCTTGTGCCGGTGGCACATAAAAGCACCCACTACACTCTCGCAGTGGTTGGTGTTAGGAAGTGCATCCAGCTGTAGAAACTCTGCCAAATCAGATTGGAGCCTGGTGCAGCCATCTGGTTCACCAGTCCTCTGTCAAATCATCCAACCCATGCTAGCATGGAAAGCGGACGTTAAATGATGATGATGATGTATGTATGTGTGTGTTTTTAATATATGTGGTTTTTAATATATGTGGTTTTTAATATATGT
>NC_069008.1:8684825-8690871 GCF_001194135.2 Octopus bimaculoides | reverse complement strand
TATATATATATATATATATATATGTTAGGTGCAGGAGTGGCTGTGTGATAAGTTGCTTGCTTACCAGCCACATGGATCCGGGTTCAGTCCCACTGTGTGGCACCTTGGGCAAGTGTCTTTTATTATAGCCTCGGGCCGACCAAAGCCTTGTTAGTGGATTTGGTAGATGGAAACTGAAAGAAGCCCGTCTTATATATATGTGTGTGTACGTGTGTGTGTGTGCGTGTGTGTCTGTGTTTGTCCGCACAACATTGCTTGAGAACCGATGCTGGTTTATTTACGTCTCCAGGATGGCAGTTAGAAGTGGGTGTATTTTGGAGATTGTTTTCAGGAATGGTGGAGGTAAAATTGTCAGAGGAGAGGTTAGAGAAGGGGGTAGAAAGATCCAGACTGTTAGTATTATTAATGTTATTATTACTATTATTTTTATTATTATTGTTGTTGTTGTTGTTAATTGACTATTTGTAAGAGTGGTAGAAGTTGTGGTGGTGTTCCGAGTAGTGCTAATAGGATGGGTTGGGTTGTGGTTGTGGTCTAATGAAAGGGTTTCCATGCTGGAGCTGTGTACATGTTGAGCATTCGTGTATCTAGAGTTGTATCTATGTGAGTTTTGATATATATATATATATATATATATATATATATATATATATACACACACACACATATACATGTATGTATATGTACACATACATACATATTTATACATACACATACATACATATTTATACATACACATATACATACATGTGCATGGGCGCATATGCATATGCTTCTGCCTCTAAAGCTCTGTGTGACTGTCAGAGATTGTGATGTAGGGCAGTAAACTTGTGTGTGTGTGGGGGGGGCAGTTTGGGCAGGTTAAGTATGACGTCTTCCTCTTCCCCTCCCCACCTTCATCTTAATATCTCTCTGTAGCACCAGGTACCAGTGAAGTTTCAAGCACTAGGGTGATTTGATTAATATTCTCATAAAACAACCAAGATATTTACTTAATGTCATTAATAAAAGATAAAAAAAATAAAAGATAAAAGAATAAATTGCTTATATTTCTACAATACACAAAATATTAAAAAAAAAAATTTTATACAATTCCTAATAATATTTAATTATAAGAATCATTTGGGTTTTTTTTAGGAATTAAAAGGGTCCATGGGGGAAAAAATGGATGAGAAGCACTGATTTAAAAGAAACATAAGCACAGACAGTTGATAAGCCAGAGAAAGATTGATATATATATACTTGTGAAAAGTGTATTCTGTTGTTGCCAGGATATTGGAATGTAGTTTTGCTATTTCAAAACGTGTTGTAGTTGGCTTGATAAGAGGTGAGAGAGAGAGAGAGAGAGAGATGGAGGTGGGGAGAAGGAGGGGAGAGTAAGATGGGGGAGAAAGAGTAGAGGAGAGAAAGAGAGAGACATGCATACACAGTGATATTCAGTTACCTTTTGGAGAAAGTGTTGGTGACCCTGAAAAAGTTGACTATGAATATCTTGGTATATATGAGAATGAGATAATATTTTAGAAAGAAATGTGGAAAAGAACTGTGATAAATATGAATTTAACCATCTGTCTGGCCATTTTTCTCCACCCACTATTCTTGGGAGAATCATGAGTGTGGAGTCCTCAGATATCTCCTCCATAACATCCTATCCAAAAGCAACCATCATTAGATGTTCTGGCTGGGTTCCCAAGATATTATAGATATTATCCCACCATCTTGTTCTTGGTCTTCTGCCTGTTGGTTCAGCTTGAAGGATCTATCTTGCAGTTCTTTCTTGCAACATATTAACCCCATGATCGTAGTATCGTGGCTGTGTCCTTTTAATGCGGAGAAGTATGGCTTGACCTGGAGACACTCCCTAATCTCCAAGCTACACATCAAGTAATGTTTCTCCATAGATCCTTAAGAGCAGTGTTACTCAAACAGGGTCCATATGGCCCTTGGGAGTCCATAGAAGATTTTGTTGCTAAAATTTATCTGAAATAAATTGTTTATATTTTTACAAAATACTAAATATTTAAACATTTTTTCTTTATACAATTCCTAATAATATTTAATTATAAAAATATAATAATAGGAGTTTTTAGACATCAAATGATTATGAGGGTCCCCTTGCCTTGAGTAAAATAGGAATGAAAGGGGTCGATAGGCAAAAAAACGGTTGAGAACCACTGCTTTAGAGGAACCTCTTTATTTTCTTTTACTTGTTTCAATCATTTGACTGTGGCCATGCTGAAGCACTACCTGTAGTTGAACAAATTGACCCCAGAATTTATTCTTTGTAAACCTGTTACTTATTTTATCAGTCTCTTTTGCTGAACCACTAAGTTACGGTGACATAAACACACCAACAGCAGTTGTGAAGCAATGGTGGGGAGACAAACACAGATACAAGCTTCTTTCAGTTTCCATCTACCAAATCCACTCACAAGGCTTTGGTTGGCTCAAGGTTATAGTAGAAGACACACATCCAAGATGCCACGCAGTGGGATTGAACCCGGAACCATGTGGTTGGGAAGCAAGCTTCTTACCACACAGCCACTCCCATGCCTTATTTAACAATGTTAAAAATGTTATTGAAGAGCAAACTGTATTCCAGAGCCTTGACCATAGCCATCAATAGCCGGGGTGTAGCAGTGATACTCTCTAGTGCTGAGGATTTTGATAGAAGGCTATGAAACATTCTGGCACAGCCATTTTGGCATTGCTGATTCAATACTTATTTTCACATCAGACATTTTAATGTCCCTCTTGTTCTCTTTTCCTCCCTCTCTCTTTTTCTATCCATCCCTCTGTCTCTCGCCTTCCCTTGCATTCTGTTCTCTCTTTTCCCTCCTTCTCTCTCTCTCTTCCTATCTTTCCCCCTCTCCTCCTCCCTCCCTTCCATCTCTCCCACCCCAACTCCCATTCTCTCCACTCTCCCTCCCCCCTCTCGTTTCCTCTCTGTCCTCCCCACCACACATACACACCTACATACAGACAGAGGCAGAAAGGCAATTTTGCAGATAAAGAAATTAAATATAACAGCTTGGGTTTGATAGACAAAACATGTATATACGTACACATGCAAGCAGAAAGAAAGCAGAGACTGAAGATTTTCAGATGATGACTATTTCAAGTATAAATTCATTGATATTTATGTATCAATTGATCAAACTTACCCAGAATGCAATGGGGAGGAAGTATGATGTTATATGCCATTGGAATCTAAGTTCAAATCATCTGAGTGCTTCTAAGTGTTTTCCATCCTGAGGACCTCTGGATCTCATCTGTTGACTATATATATATATATATATATATATATATATAGGGTGTCCATAAGCTACTTTTGCAATTTGAAAAATTCAAAAGAAAATGAAAAATAAGGATAACTTAGCAGAGTTTATTGGAAAACAGAGGCAGAGAAATCCAGTTTTATTAGAGACATCAGAACACTTCAGCTTGGGCTCCATTGGTTGCACATAACACATCTAGACGATAAATTATGGAAGTTGTAAAGATAATTTATGAACATCCTGTATATTTTATACAAAGTATCCATAAATTACCTTTTCAATTTGAAAAATTCAGAAGAAAATGAAAAATAAAGATAACTTAGAGTTTCTTGGAAAACAGAGGCAAAGAAATCAATTTTTATTAGAAACATCAGAACACTTCCTTATTTTTCATTTTTTTTTTCTGAATATTTCAAATTGTAAAGATAATTTATGGACATAATAATAATAATAATAATGATAATAATAATAACAATATTTAGATGCAGTGTTTCTTCTTGACTAATTACTTTTGCATCTTCTTATGCAGGGATGCGTGTGTTTATGCATGGTGCTGCTGCAACTCCTGTGAGATTGGTGAATGCATTGGCTGAATATGGCAAGAAGGCAAACCTGAAGGATGTTGAAGTGATCCATATTCACACAGAGGGACCTGGGACCTATGCAAAGCCAGAGTATGAAGGTAAGCAGATCAGTTTTTCTTTTCCTTCTTGTTTCCTACAACTGTTTTGTGTGATTCTTCTCCCAGCTTCATTTGTTACTGAGGTTTGCAAGGAGGGGACCTTTGTATTTTCGTGTATGTGTCTATGTGGAGGCACATGACTTAGGGTGTTGGACTCACAATTGCAAGATTGTGGTTTCGATTCCTGGACCAGGCGATGCATTGTGTTGAGCAAAAACACTTCATTTCACATTGCTCCAGTCCACTCAGCTGTGAAAATGAGTTTAGCCTGGAGAGGGATGGGCTCCATCAGGCTTTCTCACTCTCCAAGGGGTTAAGGGGCTTGTCATTATATGTGTTTATGTAGGGACAAGAGATATTACATCCATAAAGGGACGTTGGAAAGGAGTGCTAAAGGTGGTACATTTGAAAGTGAGCCAACAAACCCCACATACCATATCTATGAACATGTATACAGGTGTATATAAAGTTTGAGGTTATAGAAGTAAAATAATAAATAATAATGTGGGGGAGCTTCTAACAATGCAAAAACAGAAGATTAAGAAACCTTTATATATTTCAGGCTCAAGGGCTCATCATCAGAAGTGACGGCCATATTGCTTTCAAATTTTGGCACAAGGCCAGCAAGTTCAAGGGAAGGGATAAATTGATAACATCGACCCCAGTACTCATCTGGTACTTATTTTATCAGCCCCAAAAGGATGAAAAGCACAGTTGGCCTTGGTGGAATTTGAACTCAGAATGTAAAAGTATACTAAATGCCATTAAACATTTTGCCTGGCATGCTAGAGATTTTGCCAGTTTACTGCCTCAAAATTTGGGGTGGGGCTAGTTGATCACATCAACCCCAGTGCCCAACTGGTACTTCTTTTATCAAGGACAAAAGGTAAAGCTTGCTGTAGCAGAATTTGATCTCAGAACATAAAGATGGACAAAATATCGCTAAGCACTGACTGCTACCATGGCTCCTACTATTGGCGGGAATTATAAGTTTACTTTCCATTTCTAACACCGTCCTTCACCAGCGAGACATCTTTCTCAAATACGATCAACAAACATTTATTCCCTACAAACTGAGTTTTTTGAAAATCTTTTCGTAAATCTTGAGATTAACACCCACACCATTACCTACCTAACCCTAACCCTAACAAACCCTAACCCTAACACTGTAGTGAAAATCGTACGGGTGTTAATCTGAAAATTTAACAATCTTTTTTAAATCACTTTTACTTACTAACATTTTTTTTATTTACCTAACCCTAACAAACCCTAACAAAGAGATGGGCACAAACCTCCCGTCGCTACACTGATTCTGCAGAACAGGGTTGAGTGTGAAAACCAAATTTAAAGTGTAAATATATATGTTTTTGAATGCACACTCATACATACAAATATCTGTCATTTTCTTCCAAATACGATCGACAGTCAAACATTTATTCCTTACAAACTGAATCTTTTAAATATCTTTCTTAAAACGCATTTACTTACTATCATATATGGACACAGAATGCACATTAATACACACATACATACAAATACCTGTCATTTTTTTTATTTAGTGTGTGTGTGTGTGTGTGTGTTGCCCATCTTAATATATAATGCTGAAGTTCTGTATGTGTGTAAAGCCTTTTCAAAAGTTTATAGAAATCCACATTTTCTGCTTTTTCGTCCTAACCCTGTAGTGAAAGTCGTGCCGGTGTTAATCTGAAAATTTAACAATCTTTTTTAAAACAACTTTACTTACTAGCATTTTTTTATTTAGGGTGTATGTGTGTTGCCCATATATATATACACTTAAGACTTAGTTGTGGGTTGGGAGTTTGATCTGCAGAGGTCATTATTATTATTATTATTATTATTATTATTATAAATTTTTCCCACAAGGGTGGCTTGGGGCAGGTGGAGAATAGTCGATTATATCGACCCCTGTGTCCAACTGGTACTTATTTTTTAGATCCCGAAAGGATGAAAGGCAAAGTCAACTTCGGCGGAGTGAACTTCATTACAAATGTGGGTAATTTTTCAGATTAACACTCACACGATTTTCACTAGGGTGTTAGGGTTACGGTTTTGGGGTCAGGGTTAT
>NC_069008.1:8682318-8683623 GCF_001194135.2 Octopus bimaculoides | reverse complement strand
GAGTTCCTATCTACCAAATCCACTGACAAAGTTTTGTTCAGCCTGAGGCTATAGCAGAAGAAACTGCATGGCACCTTGAGTAAGCGTCTTCTACTATAACCTCGAGCTAGCCAAAGCCTTGCAAGTGGATTTCGTAGATGGAAACTGAAAGAAGCTCATCATATATATGATGTTGGGGGTCAGTCTTGTCTTTCATCCTTCCAAGGTCGGCAAAATTAAGTACCAGCTGAGTACTGGGGACAATGTAATTGGTTAACCCTTACAATTAAAATCTCTGGCTTTGTGCTAAAATTTGAAACAATCATTAATTCAACCACTGATATCTTATTGAGCAAAATATTTAGATGAAAAGTGTTATTAGAAGGGCACACAGGAGTCATGACCTGGATGCAGGCTGGCTCCCTTATATATGTGTGTGTGTATGTGTTTGTCCTCCACTACTGCTTGGCAACCGGTGTTGGTGTGTTTATGTCCCCATAACTTAGCAGTTTGACAAAAGAGACCAATAAATATCAGGCTTTAAAAAACATAAATACAGTGGTCTATTCATTTAAATAATTCTTCAAGGTGGTGCTACAGCATGGCCATAGTCTAATGACTGAAACAAGTAAAATGTTAAAGATAAATGTTATATATATATATGATAGGATTATCTTAATACAGTGATTAAATAGAGCATAGACAGAAAAAGAGTGATTCAGTACTATTGAATGTAGAATGAATTATTTCATTGAAGGTGTCCAGTGATCGTTGTGTAATAGTTTGAAAACTGTTGCCTTAGCCAGAAGAAATCTATTTATATCTGTTTGTGTGTGTGCGTGTATTTGTGTATATAATTGTGTGTGTGTGTATGTATATAATATATATATATATATATATATATATATATATATATATTTGTATACACACACATACACACACACACATGTATGCATGTATTATGTATGTATATTCATATATGTATTTACATATATATATTTATATGTATATGTATATATATGTGTGTACACACACACACACACACACACACACACACACACACACACACATTGGTTTTCCTCCCTGACAGACAGTTATTGTATTGAAACTCCTACAGAGCTGGAGGTGCTCACCTCTGCTGTGTAGAGGTGACTTTGTCTCCTCTTCCATGTACCTTTACTCGCTCACTACAGAAGCAATGACACTATACCACTGTAGCCACCCCCAGCACACCACCACCACCACTACTATCACCACCTCCATCACCACCACCACCACCACTACTACTACTACTACTACCACCACAGCTGCTACTTCAACCACCAC
>NC_069008.1:8678484-8681627 GCF_001194135.2 Octopus bimaculoides | reverse complement strand
AGCTGTAAATTTTGGTCTGAAAATTCAACATGTATGCTGGGAAATATGGCATTTTACTTGAGAAACTAATCAAGACAGACATATAAAATATTATAGGTGAAATACTGTTTTTTCCAAGATCCATGTTAATGAAGTACATAGGTGCTCCAGCATGGCCACAGTCAAATGACTGAAACAAGTAAAAGAGAGTAAAAGAGAATGTAAACATACAAACATTGTCACTATCTTTCCAAATTCTGCTGCATTTCACATGGAAATTTTAGTCCTCCAAAGTTGTCTTGGTGTGTAAGCTGTCCAGCCATTTTTTTTTGCTGTAAATCTTGTTCTGAAAAATTCGACTTGTATGTCAGAAAATATGGTTTTAATATTACTGTTTGTTGCAGAGAAATTGGGGGTCAAAGTAGGATTGGTATAATCTAGGGCAGATTTAAAGTACAAGTTGTCTTGTCTTCTCCAGTTGTTCTAAATATATTGTTTTATTTGCTTTACTACGGTTTTTATTATAGCCTCTGTGTCGAGGCAGTTTTATGTAACTCCTACTATAAATTCATTTTTTGCAAAGGAAACAATATTCTTTCAAAATAGCAATCTGTGTATTTTACTTCACCCTTTTGATACCAATCTGCCTGAAACTGCCTCTGGCTCTGTGGTACAAATGTCTTGTTTCTAAAAGTTCTGAATTAAAATCTTCCACCAAACCTTAGTCACAATTTATGTTCCTAACACTAGCCGAATGATAACTAAGTTATTTTATTAAATTCTTTGTTATATTTAAAATGGAAAGAAACACAGAGCGTTTCAATAGAAATGTGGTAACAAAAGGGTTAATGAGGATATATTGGGTGGACCAAAAATCATGCACCAAAACAGTTGCCATTTTATTTATATTTATGTTATTAATTTTGTTCATTATTTACAAGTTATGTGTGTATTCATCATTTTTATTTCACTCTACTTTAGAAAATCTGAAGCATGTCTTTGACAATTCCAGAGCATATTGAACTTATTTGTGCATGACTTTTGGCCCACCCTGTACTTTAAAAAAACAAGAAAACAGCAGTATTTATCCCAAGAAAACTTTCTCGAGACAAACACCACCGTTTTCTGGCTTTTAACAGTATATCTGCATTAAGATGTACACACTGCAAACTCCTTCTATGTTTTGTTTTCTATGTTAATATAGAATGTCTTTTATTGAGTATGATAATATTTCTTACATACTTCAACTTTTCATTCCCTATGGAACATTGGCCATCAATGGACTTTTCTCTCCTGTTCTCAACTCTGGGCTGTTTTTGTTTTTTTTCTGCTTCTCTCCAATTGGATCCCTCTTTTTCAGCTCTCCCACAGTATCCTGTTTCCAGCTGTTTTTGGGGCAGCCTCTCTTTCTGTGGGTTCCAGGTCAAGACCTGACATGTCATATTTTTGTCTGAGTGAAAACCTTCCTCTCTCAGCTCTTGTCGGTTTTAAATTGTCATCAATTTTTCTATGACTTTGCTGTTTTCTTGGTAGAGCTGTTAGTCCTGTGCAAACTTAATTTTTTTTTACCTCTGCAAAGAAGAGGTCCATATTAGTCTAGCCTCTCTATCCTTTGACCTGTCCAGCATGGGAGGCCTGCCTTAACTAAGGGCTTGTGCCCTGCTGGCATGGCTCTCACAACTATTGAGGACTGAATCCAGTGGTAATATTGAGTGCGATGCTTGGTTAAATAGCACTCATCATCATCACTATCATCATTTAACATCCATTTTCCATGCTGGCATGGGTTAGATAGTTTGACTGGGGCTAGTAAGCTAGAGAGATTGCAACAGGCTTGAATTGTCTGTTTTGGCTTGGTTTCTATGGCTGGATGCCTTTCCTAATGCCAACCATTCCATAGAGTGTACTAGGTGTCTTTTACATGCCATGGTTGCCCTTTATGTGTCACCAGCACTGACCACGACTATGATTTCACTTGAAGGTCATATTTCACCACTTTGTGCTGTCTTCCTTGGGAGGTCTTGCATGAAGTCTCTTTTCGTCAAGTCAGGTTTCAAGAGAGTTTAAGAAGCATTGGAATATTTCTGCAGCAGTATCTGAAGGATGTGAGTGTAATGACATCAACGTTTGAAGTTTTATAGGGGTGTGTGATGGTTGTGTTAGGTAAAGGTTGAAAGCAGTGGGTAAAAGGATGGATCATTGTTGTGCTCCCTTATAAAGTTCCAGAAGAGTTGCTCTGGTATTCTAGATAGGCTTGGCAGCCTGACAGACTGTAACTGAGCCAGCACTTTTGTGTTGTTTCTTAAGGTGATGTTGAGTATTTGTTGTATGAGCGAGGAATGTAGCTGAAAGCATCGTTAATGTCAGTGATAGATAAATAGAAAATGCGGAAAGTTTTATGTTGTTGAAGCCATCATCATCATCATTTAACATCTGTTTCCCATGCTGGCATGGGTTGGACGGTTTCACAGGGGCTGGCTGGACAGAAGACTGCACCAAGCTTCAGTCTGCTTTGCCATGGTTTATATGACTAGATGCCCTTCCTAACATCAATCACCATACTGAATGGATGGAGTGCTGTTTACATGGCACCAACATTGGTGAGGTCTGTTTTGAGGGTGTTGTTTATACAGCTGTTTGCCCTTCCAAACGCCAACCACTTGTGAACATGACAGGAGGAAGGAACAGGTCGAAGAAAGTGACAATTGAGAAATTAGCAATTAGCAATGGAGAAATGAAAAGCTAAAAGGAAAAAATAGAAAGCTGAGGCAGTGTGAAAGGGTGAGATTTTGATAGATTACATGAACTGTGAGAAGTCCCTTGGAAATCCTTGTTTAAAATTCCAGAAAATTTTTTCAGAAAATTTCAAAAAATTTTTCAAACATTCCCTCAAGTTTCTTTTGGGATAAAATAGAAATTGCCAAGATCTGATAGTTTTGAGAGAGAGAGAGAGAGAGAGAGAGAGGGAGAGAGAGGGAGAGAGAGAGAAAGATAAGGAGAGAGAGGGAGAGAGAGAGAAGGATAAGGAGAGAGAGAGGGGGAGAGAGAGAGAGAGAAAGATAGGGAGAGAGAGAGTGAGAGAGAGAGGGACAGATAGGCAGGCAGGCAAACAGTGAGACAGACAGAGAGATAGATAGATAGATAGATAGATAGATAGATAGATA
>NC_069008.1:8671954-8678474 GCF_001194135.2 Octopus bimaculoides | reverse complement strand
GATAGATAGATAGATAGATAGATAGATAGATAGATAGGTAGACAAACAGATAGATACATAGATGTGACTTGTTGGTGGCCTGTGGTCTGTGTATAGCCTTGTTGCTAGTTCTTTTGGATCTTTAATCCTTTGTCAGAGGTTCAATGGTGGTTAGTGCTGGCATTGGTTAAAGGCTCCCAAGGTGGTAGATGAATTTCCAGCCATCAAGTTCATTCCGGTGTCCAACTGTCTTGTCCTTGGTCTGCTCCTGGGCCTCCTGCCACTTGGTTTGGCTTCAGTAGTCTGTTTTGTGATTCTTTCCCGCAACATTTGCTTTCTGTGTCTGTGGGACCAGAGTTGTGACCTTTCAATGCAGAGACATAAGCAGCTTGACCCAGAGAGACTCCTTGATCTCTGCACTACACATCCTGTTGAGTAACATTAATCTAGAGATCCTTTAGGGCATCACTTCCCAATCAGGGTCCATACGACCCTTGGTGGGGTTCATGTAAGAGTTGGTTGTTAAAATTTATTGGCAATGAATTGCTTATACTTTAACAGTCTTTTATCTTTTACTTGTTTCAGTCATTCCACTGTGGTCATGCTGGGGCACCGCCTTGAAGAATTGACCAGTATTTGATTTTTTGTTTAAACCTGGAACTTAATTCTATTGGTCTCTTTTTGCTGAGCCATTAAGTTATGGGGACATAAACATTCCAACACTGGTTGTTAAGTGGTGGTGGGGGACAGACAGAAACACACACACACATATATAAACAACGGGCTTCTTCCAGTTTTCGTTTACCATATCCACTGACAAGGCTTTGGTTGGCCCAGGGCTATAATAGAAGGCATTTGCCCAAGGTACCATGCTGAGACTGGACTCAGCATGGTACCTTGGGCAAGTTTCTTACCACACAGTCATGCCTATATTTACAATTCCTAATTATATCTAATTATAAAAATATAAAAGGATTCTTAAAACATTGAATGGCTATGAGGGTCCAATAAAGGAGAATAAGAATCAAAGGAGTCCTTAAGCAAAAAAGGGGTTGAGAACAACTGCCATTTCTATTATAAGCCTTGGTCTGACCAAAGCCTTGTGAGTGGATTTGGTAGATGGAAGCTGGAAGAAGCCCGTCATATATATATATATATGTATATATGTGTGTGTATGTTTGTCTTCTACCACCACTCGACAACCAGTGTCAGTGTGTAACTTAGCGGTTCGGCAAAAGAGTCCGATAAAGTATGTGCCAGGCCTAACAACAAAAAATAAGTACTGGGGTCGATTCATTCGACTAAAAATTCTTCAAGTTGGTGGTGCCCCAGCATGGCCGCAGTCTAATGACTGAAACAAGTAAAAGATGAAAAGATAAAAAAAGATGTTTGCTGCACACCATGCATAGTTGGAGGAAGGGAGAGAACTAAAGGCTCTCAGAAGTTAAAGGGAGATAACAATGTACTGAGAAGGTAAAAGTAGAAGAGAGTTAACTCTTTAGCCGTCAGATTATCAAATCTAATGCTTATTCCTGAACTCATAGCTTTCAGATTTCAACTGTGTGACCTGTTGATCACAATATAACTTTATGTGGTAGTAATGGGAAACCGGTTCTGGCCAGTTTGAATATAAAATAGGCAGAATGTTCTTGTTTAAACGCCTCATAACGTTTTTATTTTTGGGAACTTTCAGAAAAATTTTGCGAATTTGTTTTTTATGCTCGGGAATTCTTACATTCATAAAAAAAAAAAAATTATTAAAAATTTTTTAAACCCCTCCTTCCTCCCCCCATTACATCCTAAAATTTCCATTCTTTTTCGAATTTTTTTTTTTTAAATCAGAGCTTAAAATACGAACAACCTAAATTATTTGCTTAAATCCCAGCTATGGACCACCCTTGGATGCCTCCTCATTCCATTAAATGTGTTTTCAGATAGAAAATATTGAATAAACTTCAATACATCTCAGAGTGACAAAGAAACGAGGAAGGTATCAGGTGCATAATTGTATGAATTCCTGTGTGTAGAACACAAATTTGCAAACATTTTCAGAAAATTCCAAAAAGTAAAGTTATGAGAGATTCTATGGGGTGCTTAAACCAGAATTTAGCTGAATGTTTGGGCTGGGCATGGCTTGTTTCAATGCTAAAGGGTTTACTAAATGCATGACACCCAATAAACATTTTGGGCTAATTCTTATACACTTTTTTTTACCAGTTGTGTTCTCCCATTGCAGGTATTTTCCGCAGTAATTCGCTGTTTTTGGGTGCCAACTGTAGACAGGCTGTGGCTGAAGGTCGTGGTGATGCCACACCGATTTTCCTTGGAGAGATCCCTCACCTCTTCAGACGCAAAATCTTATCTTTGGACGTAGCAATAGTGTCTGTGTGCCCTCCAGACAACCACGGATTCTGCTCTCTTGGACCCAGCGTTGATTGTGCTCGCAGTGCACTCCAAAATGCCAAATATATCATTGGTAAGTGGAATTGTTTTTGTTTTTTTGGTGTTGTTCTTAGTTTTCTGTTCTGATTATAGTTACATTTGAGACGTTTTATTGGAATATTTTAATTGACACCTTATATGACTGGTACTTTATTAGCCTTACCAGGATTTAAACTTAGCCCTTGAGCTTTCAGATTTCTCTGTCAAATGTAAAGCATATTTATTCACATCATTTTAAATTAATCATGGATTATGTTGTAGCTTTGAGAATTCAATAATGTGATTCTTTATTTTTCTAGAAGGATGTTGTAGGGTAGGTGTAAGAGGTCAGATCTGACCTGTTTAAACATAAAACAGGGATAACTTTTGGGCCTGATATAACCAGATTAAATACTTAAGGGTTCAAGTAAAAAGGGCTGACTAAGTACTGCAGGCATTGTGTTTGATGTGTTAAACCTTCTGCACCCCTCGAGGGAGCCCCTGATCCAATTATGCTTTGGACGTGGAATATGGATTGAGAACATGATGGGAAGAACCTAAAATATGAAAGACTTAGGGCAGAGAGTTGCAACTCTTCAGTGTGCTGTCAATATTCTCTAATGTGACGAGGCAGTGAGCTAGCAGAACCGTTAGCACACTGGGCAACAGGCTTACTGTCATTTCATCTGTCTTAATGTTCTGGTTTCAAATTCCACTGAGGTCGATTTTGCCTTTTGTTCCTTTCAGGGTTGATAAAATAAATATCAGCTGAGTACTGGGGGTCGATGAAATTGATTATTCTTCTCCTCTAAATTTTCAGGCCTTGTGTCTATAATAGAAAGGATTATTATTAATAATAATTGAATATTGGCTTCAGTTTCAACCTGTTGAACCATTATTGGACAATTTGTTGGATAGCTTAGCAGGTCAAAACTTTGAAGTCACTGTCAATACTTTTTGCTTGTTAAAGAAAAATAAATATATAGGTGCAGGTATGGCTGTGTGGTAGGATGCTTGCTTTCCAATTACATGGTTCTGGGTTCAGTCCCACTGCTTGGCACCTTGGGCAAGTGTCTTCTACTATAGCCTTGGATTGACCAAAGCCTTATAAGTGGGTTTGGTAGACACACACACACACATATTATTTGTCCTCTTTCTTATTTGTTTTACTTCCTCCTTAATTCTGTCTTTTATGTCTGTTTTCTCTCCACCACCACCACCACCACCATTGCTGCTGCTGCCACCACTACCACTTACAGGTCTAGTCAATAAACGCTTACCCCGTACATTCGGTGATGGTATCGTACACATCTCCCACTTTGATGCTCTGGTTGACGAGAATGCAGAGTTGCCTGAACACAAGGAACACATCCTCTCAGATGAGGAGAAACAGATCGGCAAGCTGATTGCTGAAAATCTGGTCCATGATGGTGCCACCCTGCAGATGGGTAAGTACATGATTGCTGTTGTTGTTATTGTTGTTGTATAAGGCAGTGAGCTGGCAGACTCATTAGCACGCTGGACTAAATGTTTAGTGGTATTTTGCCTGTCACTATGTTCTGAGTTCAAATTCTACCAAGGTCGACTTTGCTTTTCATCCTTTAGGGGGTCGATAAATTAAGTCCCAGTCGAACACTAGGGTCGATGTAATCAACACATTCCCTTCCACCAAATGGCTGCCCTTGTGGCAAAATTTGAAACCATCGTCATTGTTGATGTCGCCGTCACCACTGCCACCACCGCTATTGTTATCTTTGATTTTGTTTCTATTGTTGTTTACCTATAGATTGCTCACTAGTCACAGCATGCTTCATCATCATCATCATCATCATATTGCCTTTTCCATGCTTGCAAGGATTGGACATAGTTTATTGAGGCAGATTTTTCTATTGGTTGGGTGCCCATCCTGTCACCAACCCTCACCTGTTCCCAAGCAAGGTAGTATTTCCCCATGGCCAGACTTTGCTTTTCATAGAAGACTGCAAATCAGTTGACATTGCCTGTATGGTCGCAACACTCACAGCTATTATTTGAAATCAAGGCAAGATAATCACACACACACACACACACACACACACACCATGCTCACTCATACATACACCAAGACCTTCTTTTATGTTTTTGTCTACCAAATCCACTCACAAGGCTTTGGTCAGCCTAAGGTTATAGTAGAAGACACTTGCCCAAGGTGCCGTGCAGTGGGACTGAACCTGGAATTATGTGGTTTGGAAGCAAGCTTCTTACCACACAGCCATGGCTGCACCTTGTGAGTGGATTTGGTTGATGGAGAATGAAAGAAGCCTATTATGTGTGTGTGGATGTTAGTGTCCCTTGGTCTTGACTTTATGTGATAGTTGTAAACAAGGGTCATACAAGCAGTGGTCTTCCTTTCCCATCTTCCATGAAGATATTGTTTGGCCATGGGGAAAATGTGACCCTACCTGGAAGCAGGTGACAGAAAGGGCATCTGACATAGGTAGGCAGACAGACAGACAGCCATATAAACGAACAGACATAGAAGCAAACAATTCCGTCTGACCCAGGTCAGCATGGAAAAGTGGATGTTAAAATAATGATGATGACAACAATGACGATGATGATGATGATGATGATGATGATGCACCCACTAAATATACCCTATCTGTCTATTTGTCTTACCATTTCTCTACCTTCTTATCTTCCTGTCTCTGTCTAGTTTCTCTCTCTCTATTTGTCTTGTCTGTCTGTTTGTCTGCCTATATATATGTTTGCTGATATATGTTTGCCTTTATGCCTGTCTGACTATCTATCTGTTTGCCTACATGTTTGTCTGCCTGTGTATCTGTCTGCCTGTGTATCTGTCTGCCTGTGTATCTGTCTGCCTGTCTGCCTATATTCATGTCTATCTGTATACCTATATGTCTTTCTATCTGTCTGTCCATTTCTTCAGTTGTCTTTTCACACAATGTACACACACACACACACACACACACACACACACACACATGCACGCACACATACACAAAACATTAAAAACTGTTAACCATTTGTCTTGTCCACTTCTAATTTTCCAGGTATTGGTTCAATCCCTGATGCCGTCCTGGCCCAATTGGGCAACCACAAGGACTTAGGTATTCATTCTGAGATGTTCAGTGATGGTGTCGTTGACCTAGTCAAGACCGGTGCTATCACCAATGCCAACAAAGTTCTACAACCTGGCAAAATTGTAAGCAGCTTCACTGTGGGGACTCGCAAACTCTACGACTTCTTGGACAATAACCCCTTTGTAGGTAAGGCACAAGATCTTTTATCTTACACTTACTCTTTTATTTGTTTCAGTCATTTGACTGTGGCCATGCTGGAGCACTGCCTTTAGTCGAACAAATCAACCCCAGGACTCTGTTACAATCTTTTCATCTTTTACTTGATTCAATCATTAGACTGTGGCCATGTTGGAGCACCGCCTTGAAGAATTTTTAATTGAATGAATTGACCTCAGTACTTAATGTATTTTTGCTAAACTTTATACTTATTCTATCGGCCTCTTTTGCTGAACTGCTAAGTTACAGTTGTCAAGTGGCGGTGAGGACAAACAAGGATACACACACATATATAATTCACCATCACTAAGATGCTATAACCATTGTTAGTTCACCACACTATCACTATACCAACAGGCGCAGTAACATGTACAGTATAATCCACTACCTCACCATCACTAATACTACTACTACTACTACCACCACCACCAATAACACCTGTACTACTATTTCTAATTGCAGTGATGTGTGATGTAGCTTGGACAAACAGTGAAGCAAACATCTGTCAGAATCCACGAGTGACTGCCATCAACTCCTGCATTGAGGTCGACCTTACTGGACAGGTCTGTTCGGACTCCATTGGGACACGCATATACTCAGGTAAGATTTCACAGGATATTAATTTATATCTTTATATGTTAAACTCCTATGACTTAATTATATTATATAAGCTGGTCCCCAAAAATGCTACCATTTAATATATGTATACACTAAAATGGTGCATGGCTTTTGGGCTAGTCCTTGTTTTTGTATACATTCGCTGCTTTCTTCCAAGGAATCTAATGCTCTTAGCTTAGTTTTTCCTTGGGGCTGGCCAGATT
>NC_069008.1:8667886-8671605 GCF_001194135.2 Octopus bimaculoides | reverse complement strand
GCTTGTATAGTGATCTCGCTCAGAATGTGCTTTTTATGGCTACAAAGGTCTTTGACTCTTGTTTCTAGCAATGTAGATGCTACCCTTCACCCCCAGTCACTATTAGTGACAGTTGAATTCTTCCGTTTTGGTCTTATATTGCATCTAGCCACCTTCGTTATTTTATGTATATATACACACACACACACACACACACACACACACACACACACATACACAATTTTTATTTCTTTACTAGTTCCAGCTTGAGAGCTGTAGTCATGTTGTGGAACTGCCATTCGCTTTGATACACTTTCACAACTTGAAACCTCCCCTGATATGTGGCACTTGGTGAATGAGGGAGTTTGGTGTTGCTGCCCTCATCTGTATTTTTTGCCACAGGACATGTCCATCCAGAACTCTTGATAGGAGAGGATCCAGTTTTGTTTTGAAAATGCCTACATCCATCCCATATAAGTATCTCAGGCGTTTTGGGAGGACATTAGGACTGTGGACTCTTGAAGCCCAAGCTGTTGCAATATCTGGTCCTGTATCCTGATGACAATGTTGAGATTTTTGGTACTATGCAGTGACACCCTTCTCTGCTGTTTGTGTAACTTTCAATACCAAAGTTTGGTACAAGTTCTTGTGCTTGTGGTCCTTAGACATGGAGAAAACACACACACACATGTACATGCACATATTTATATATACAGCATCCCCTTCATGTCTTTTCCTCTAAAACATCTCTGACAGTATTTCTCTCTCTCTCTCTGATGTCTAGGTTTTGGTGGTCAGATAGACTTCATTCGAGGAGCTGCCCTCAGCAAAGATGGCCTGGGTAAACCCATTATTGCTCTGGCCTCAACTACCAAAAAAGGAGACTCAAAAATCATTCCCACCATTAAACCAGGTAAGCAAACCTTTTCTCTGTCTTTGTTTCTCTCTTTGTTGTTGATTTCACTGTTGTATTGTCAAGTAGCTCCTCTGCAGCAACAAGTCACTTCTTCTCTGTCCCCTGTTCTCATACTTTTACCCATCTTGTGCCCCTCATTTCCTAGTATGTAGTTGCCCGCCGGGGGGTTTGTAGTCTTGCAAACTGTCGGGCTGGTGGATTGGCATTTGGAAAGGCATCAAGCCATGGAAGACCCTGCAGTGCGATGCAGTCCTTGGGTCCATCAATCCTGTCAAACCAGGCAACCCATGCTACTTAAAAGTTAAAGTTACCTTC
This sequence comes from Octopus bimaculoides, assembly GCF_001194135.2. Classification (NCBI taxonomy): domain Eukaryota; kingdom Metazoa; phylum Mollusca; class Cephalopoda; order Octopoda; family Octopodidae; genus Octopus; species Octopus bimaculoides. The sequence continues at coordinate 8,670,395 of NC_069008.1, read as the reverse complement.
TCAAGTCTTGCTGACTCTTAAGGGCTGGTTTTCCAGTTTCCATGGTGTATAAATTCCCCACCTGGAAGGGATGCTGGTCCCTGGCAGGATTACTCATTTTTGCCAGCTGAGTGGATTGGAACAATGTGAAATGAAGTGTTTTGGTCAAGAACACAACATGTTGCCCAGTCCAGGAATTGAAACCACAATCTTATGATCATGAGTCCAACAACCCTAACCACTAAGCTACGCACCTCCACAACCTGTGCTAGCATGTAACATGAGCAATAACCCTTTAACATTCAAATTACTCTGTCAAATGTAGTGCATAGTCATTCATATTGTTTTGAATTAATCATGCATTATCTCAGCTTTGCGATTTCGATGAGGTGGTTGCTTAATTTTGAAAATGATATTGTAGGGTTGGCATGAGAGGCTGGATCAGGCTGGTTTGAACATGAAATAAATAGATTATTTGGGAAGGATGCTGCCAGTTTAATCCTTTAGCATTCAAGTTCAATCAACTGTAATGCTTATTTATCCTAATTATTTTGAATTAACCATGCATTACCTCATAGTTTTGCAATTTTTGTGATGTGATTGCTTAATTTTAGAAGGACATTGTAGCTTATATTGCATCTGAGAGCTGTCAACATGAAACGTATAATATTTAGGCCAGATACGGCCATTTTAACCCTTTAGCATTCAGATTATGCTGTTGAATGCAAATCTTATTTATTCACATTGTTTTGAATTAATCATACATTATCTTGTAGCTTTGAGATTTCAATGACATGACTATATATTTTAGACAAACATTGAAGGGTAGGTGTGAGAAGCAGGATCTGGCTGGTTTCAACATATGTTTGGATATGGATGGTTTAAATACTAAAGGGTGAAATGATGTTGATGTATCTTTGGGCCAGCCTTGCTCCATTTGACTTGTGGCATGTTTGTAGGTGGCCTGAATAACTTGGTGTGAACCATAGACCCATGGTTTTGATTGCATTATATCTCACTGTTGGGGACCATGTTAGAAGTTCAGTTAGTCATTGGTTAATGGTATGTGGTGTAGTGTTGCAGTCTGGACATGTTCTGCTTTTCTCTCCACATATTTTGATTAACTGGGGCAGCCAACATGGTGAGGTCAAGATGAAATTTGTAAACCTTGCAAACCTTGCTGTTTCATTCTACCACAAGGTCCTGTCCTTTCCACCCCTTCACAGCTTCTTTTCAAGCTTTACCCCTATACAAACATGCATATTCAAACATGCAAACACACGTGTAACACACATACTGGATTGCACAAATACAAGCAAACACACACACACATAAACAAGCAAATTCTTAACCAAATCTACACACACACACACACACACACACAATATGCATGCATGCACATACATACACACACATATACACAAACACACATAAACACACACAAATAAATATGCAGATACACACATATAACAAAAAAATCTTGCACACACATGACTGTACACACACACACACACACACACACACACACTGGCACACCCTTATACACACCCAAATACATACATACACACACACACAAGCTTATATACACATACAAAATTGCATGTATACACACACATACATATATATGTACTTAACTGAATATATCATATCTTGTCATCTAACCTTTTCACTGCAAAATTAAATTTCCTGACTATTCCAGTAATGCTATTAAATATCTTCCAAGTAATAATTCCTGTTTTCAACGAGTCACTTTGCCTTATTAAACATGACATTCCTCAACGAAAAACAGCTTCATACATAAAACTGCTTTCCACGGTGAAGGGTAATGAAATTTTGTGTGGATATAGATATCTGCATTTTGCAATAATTCCAGAATTCATGTGAAATATCTACCAAAAATAGGATTGGTAGTTTCTGTAAGTCACAGTGCCCCAATAAACTTGACATATCTTAACAGAAAATAGTTTCAAACATACCATATTAAGCAAACATGATCAAGGTAGATTGTTATATAAAACTACTTTAAAATTTTGAGTAAATATATCTGATTTTCTCTGAAAAAGGGTTAAATCTATTTTGTTTTAATTAATTCTTTTTTTTTTTGTTCTTGTTTCAGGTGGTGGTGTTGTCACGTCCCGAGCCCATGTCCACTATGTGGTCACTGAGTGGGGCATAGCCTTCCTGTTTGGCAAGACATTAAGGCAACGAGCCTATCACCTCATCCAGATTGCTCACCCTGACCACCGTGAAAAGCTGGAGAAGGCAGCATTTGAACGACTGAAGACAATGCCTGTTCCTTAAAATAGTTTAAAAGACATTTAGCGAAAACAAAAACAAAAAATGACAAATAATAAAAAAAATAAAAACTGTAACAGAGAGCCAAAGCAATAACAAAGACTTGTTTGGAGAAATTTATACATGTTTACATACAATTATATATATACACACACACACACACACATATACATACATAGATATTTAAATATATAATTAAATATAGATATTTAAATATATAATTATATATATATAT
>NC_069008.1:8661369-8664308 GCF_001194135.2 Octopus bimaculoides | reverse complement strand
ATATATATGATGGCCTCTTTCCGTTTCACACACACACACACACACACGCATATGACGGGCTTCTTTCAGTTTCCGTCTACCAAATCCACTCACAAGGCTTTGGTTGGCCTAAGGCTATTGTAGAAGACACTTACCCAAGGTGCCACGCAGTGGGACTGAACCGAGAACCATGTGGTTGGTAAGTAAGCTACTTATCACACAGCCATGCCTGTACACATTAATGGACAATATCTACATACTGTACAGAATTCCCCACACAAAGATAAGATGGAAGCAATATTGAGAGTAGAGCAGATCAATAAAATATACACAGGCATGGCTGTGTGATTAAGAATTTCACTTTGCAACCACATGGCTTTGGGTTCAATCCCACTGTGTGACATCTTGGGCAAGTGTCTTCTGCTATAGTAGAAAACTGAGTCAACCATTTCCATATGAGTGAATTAGGTAGACAGAAACTCTGTGGAAGCCTGTCTTACATATATACGTACAAATGTGTGTGTATGTGTATGTATCTTCTTGTTTTGGCATGGCATGACAGTTGTAAATGATTGTCACTGTCTTACAGGTAAACTCATTCATTTCCAATCTTCTTCAAGAAACATGTCTGGCCATGGGGAAACATTATGCTGCTTGGAAACATTGAGGACTGGCAACAGGAAGAGTATCCAGCTGTGGAGAATCTGCGTTGAATATTCTATGTCTGATCCATGTAAATATGGAAAAGTGGACAGATGATGATGTGTATTTGTACCTGTGTTTGCTCCTCTATCATTTGGTATTGGTTTGTTTACATCCCCATAACAATAGCAGTTTAGCAAGAGACTCACAGAAAAAACACCAGACTTCAAAAAATTAGTACTAGGACAACCTGTTCAGCTAAAACCCCTCAAGGCGATGCCCCAGCATGGCCACGGTCCACTGACTTAGGCAAGTAAAAGATAACTTGTACAAGCCCTGTGAGTCAAAGTGAGTCAAAGTGGCTGTTTCAGTGCATCATCCCCTTTGCCATCCCCTTGGGTGATGCCTTTTCCCTTTTGTCTCCTGGGACCATGAGGTGCCTGAATTACAGGAAATGCTATGTTCCACTCCTTAATCTAAAGTTACTTCATGTCAATTTGCACTTCTAGACAAGTTATTGAAAGGGTAAAATAGCATGGACTTTTTTTCTCTCTGAAAGGATGAAAAGGTAAAGTGAATCTGGGCAGAATTTGAACTTGGAATGTAAAGATGTATGAAATGCCACTATGCACTTTGTCTGCTGTGCTAATGATTCTTCCAGCTACCCTTAATAATAATAATAATAATAATAATAATCCTTTCTACTATAGGCACAAGGCCTGAAATTTGCGGGAGGGGAATAGTCGATTACATCGACCCCAGTATTCAACTGGTACTTAATTTATCAACCCCAAAAAGATGAAAGGTAAGGTCAACCTTGGTGGAATTTGAACTCAGAACATAAAGATGGGCAAAGTACTGCTAAGCATTTTGCCTGACATGCTAACGTCTCTGCCAGCTCGCTGCCTTAAATAATAATAATAATAATAATAATAATAATAATTAATAATTTCATTTATTTGCCACAAGGGCAAAGGATGAAGGGGACATAAAGTGTGGGGGTTTACATATAATGAAATGATAAAATAAAAAAAAAAAGAGAGTAGGTATACATGGTGTACACTGAAAAAGAAGGGTCATATGCTTGGCATACAAAAGTTATAAAAAAGTGGCAGGGAGGATGATAGAGATGTGGCCCTCCTGATACAGGAAGGCCTCTAGGGATAATCGAAGAACCCCACTATCCAAGATTTCCCTGAAACCCCAGGAGCAAGTACCCTCTCCAATTCCTTCTCTCCGACTCACAGGTCTACACTTAGTGAGGTACCATCCACTCTTGCCATTTTTGCAACTTTCACCCACCTTTCAATAAACTCACTTGAGGACAGCACTTCCCTCTCCACTCTCAATTTCCTTTTCAAGTAAAACTTGAAGAAGTCAATGAGAGCTCTACCAAAGGGGAATGTATCTGTCCTCATGCCTTTCAGCCTTGTCCACCACTCTGATGCAGTGCCAGGCAGTGGTTCTTATGGCTTTTGATTTTAACTGATTGCAAGTGTTATCATGTACATGTTTTGTCTTGGTATAAAAAGATGGCCTACAGCAAATATTCTGCTCAATACCACAGATTTGCTAATGCCCTGATGCAGTCCCAGGCAGTGGCTCTCATGGCTTCTGATCTTAACTGATTGCAAGTGTTATCATGTACATGTTTTGTCTTTGTATAAAAAGATGGGCTACAACAAATATTCTGCTCAGTACCACAGATTTGCTTGTCAGTTGTTTGACCTCAACCAGTTGAGCATGTCCCTTAGTGGCCAACAATATGTGCATCTCAGATGATGTGCAGAGGTAGTGGGGAGCATCATAGGCATGTGTTGGGACGAATTCTGTGGGGTTTGAATAATTCACTTGTGGAAACATGGGTGTTTCATTCAATCTCCTTAGACTTTATTAAGGGACTTTTTGAGTAGGATGTGCTACTCGACCTGAAAAAAAAAAAAGATTCTAACTGGGCCCCACCTGCAAGGTCATGCACTGTTTATCTTGATATGAGATCACCATATGATTGTGATGCATGTGCCTGGTGTACCCTAATCAGACGGTCAATCACAGTGGGTATATTGGGCTTTGTATAGTTGTACCCCAGTGTCACTTTGATGGAATGCCCTGCCATCTCACTCAATAATAATAATAATAATAATAATGATACATATTCAAGTAAAAGCTGACAATTAACAGTTGTTCAATCTCTTATAAATATAACAGCTAAAATTCAAATTCCAGGTGTCACATTGGCTTTGCCTATTATAAAGGGACAGCAACACGTGTGTGTGTGTGTGTGTGTGTGTGTGTGTGTGTGTGTGTGTGTGTGTGTG
>NC_069008.1:8654131-8660845 GCF_001194135.2 Octopus bimaculoides | reverse complement strand
TATATACACTCATCATTATTTAGCATCCATATTCTGCTGGCGTGGGTTGGATGGTTTGACAGGATCCAGCAAGCTGCTGGGTTATGTCAAGCTCCATTGTCAACTTTGGCATAGTTTCTAAGGCTGGATGCTCTTTCTAACATTGCCCTCTTTACAATGTATACTTGGTGCTTTTTATGTTCCACCAGCACTTGTGAGGTCACCAAGTAACATGCAAAACTGGAAAAGTACAGTGTAAATGTGTGTGTGTGTGTGTGTGTGTTTATTTTGATATGAAATCTTCATGTTGTGGACATGATTGTGATGCATGTGCCTGGTATACCCTTATATATATATATAAGCTGCATTCCCTCGCTTTCGGTAAATATGTTGCTTATTTTTTGGTAGTTTTTGACTTATTTAGTCCCTCGAAGCGTGAGGCATATATATATATATATATATATATATACATGCATATATCTTAGCATTGTAGAAAGAGCAAGTGATGGACATATCTCCAATGTTTATATCTGGGTGGCAATCATAATGAAGCTTAGGGTTGATGTCGAAACCTTTTAATGAACATCACGAGCTGCATGGCATTGAAAACCTCCGTCTATTAGATCTTTGTTGAATAGAAGTCTGCAGTGTAGTAAATCTGATGTAAGGAGTGGGGATTTTGTGCAGCAGCCATGTTGGCAGCGTTCCTGATGAGGCATGGAGTACGTTGGTCTTCGTTTTATGCATCTCGTGCAGTAGTAGTTGATGTAGCATCAACTATTTGTCGAACTTCACGGTGGTGTTTGGTTTCTGCGGCTCGTGCCGTAGCAGTTGAGGCAGCTTCAGCAGTTTGTCAAACTGTATGCCGGTCATCTGTTTGGAGTACTCTTGTAGTGGCTGTATGTTCAGCATTTTGTGATCATCTCATAGAAGTTTCCAGTGACAATTCATTTGCCCGCCTTGCGACTTTCGCAGTTTATTGGCCAATTGAATAACTCTTCTTTCAGGGCATGACCTAAAAGAAGCAGGAGGAAATGTACTCAGATACACTGTTAATTATTACATATTAATTAAAGGGTTACTGTAAATAATTTGCAGCCTTGCAACTGCTGCGGTAATAATTAACTGGTAATTGAATGGTAAATATGTAAAATAAAATGATGTTAGTGTTATGACATTAGAACGAAAATGGAAACAATCGAAGTGAAACAATATTAAAGTCTTATCAAATTAGAATGAAAAGTGTAATAATAGAACTGATGCAATTCTATATGACATTACAATATAGATGCTATTCTCTCACTTTTGGCACGTAATAGTGAACCAGTGTATAAGATTGCTCCGCACCCGCATTAGGCAAGAAGTTAGAAAATGCTTTGGTCCATGACACTCCATGGACTATAAGTAAGGCTTGGATGAAATCGGTTGTGTAGTTCTTGAGTTTTAGGGATTCACACAGACAGACAAACACACATTCTCATCTTTATTTATATAGATAATACATAAAGTTTTTTGTTTGCTTGTTTGTGTATGTGTGTGTGTGTGTGTGTGTGTGTGTGTGTGTGCTTCTGTACATCTTTTAATATATAGACAATGCAACACAGACTTTAAAAAAAGTCTTTCACTTTGAACAAATTATGAAGGTATGTGCATGATTAACAAATATTTTTGCTGGCAGCATCGCAAAAAATAACAACTTAGTATTATTATTATTATTAATAATAATAATAATAATAATAATAATAATGATTTTTTTTATTAACCACTAAGGGTTTAAAAACAGATTGAAGATGGTACAGGTACAGGACAATACAACACAATATAGTATATGATACAATGTGGGGTTACATGAAAATGTGTATGCAGTAAAAATAAAGTTTTCTCTTTTTAAAAATAAAAGTAATATACTAAACAAATCCTTAATTTTAAAAATACCATCTGTAGCTCTGGCTAAACTGACCCCTAATTTAAAACTCAATTAACAGCTGCACATTTATATCCCATACCCTTCTTCCTGATACTGTCTGTAACTCCTCACGACTCAACCAACTTCTGGTTTCAAACTTGGCTTACTGCTGCACTTTGCCTTTCCCTATACACTGTTCCCAGCTTTCACGGCAGAAATGCATCCCTTAATTTCAGTCTTTGGTTCACTGCATTCCCTCACCCTACCCCAACACACTGTACACTGTCTCTTATCCTTCACAGTTGAACTGATCCATATTAAATCTCTACACAGTCCCTTGTTCTTCATGGCTAAATGGACCCTCATTTCAAAAGTGAATTATTGCTAACTCCACCACCTACACCAACCCTGGTTTATATTTAAATAGGGCTCTTGGGATTATATTTAAATAGGGCTCTTTTTACCACATGGTCCTTCATTTCAAAAGTGGTTCACTGCTGAAAACTCCCCCTCCCTGCTACACTGTCCCAATCAACTCATAGTGAAATTGGTTTCCTAATTTCAAAACTTGGTTCACTATATTCTCCTATTCTCTCGATACTCTCCCTAGCTATTCAGGGCTAAATTGGGGCCCCTTAGTTTCAAGTGCTGTTCTCTACTGAAATCCCTTTTCAAAACATCTTCCTTATCTTCTTCGTTAAATTGGTTTGTAATTTCAAAAGCATTCACTGATTAAACCCTTTACATTGTCCCCATTCTTTCACACTTAAATTGGATTCTTGATTTCAAAACTTGGTTCACAGCATTTTTCTTCCTCCCTCCACTGTCACTGTTTATCACAACTAAACTGGACCCCATTAATTTCAAAAATGGTTCACTACAAACCCCTACACCATCTCTTGTTCTTCACAGTTAAACTGAACCCCTCATTTGAAAGTAATTCACTACTGAATCTCTGACACCATCCCTAGTCTTTCACCTAAATCAAACCCCTAATTTCAAAAGTAATTTTCTATTAAATTCCCTACACCATCCCTGCCTTTCACAGATAAATTAGGCCCCTAATATCAAAAGTAGTTCACTGCTTAATTTCCTACTTTGTACCTGGTCTTTCACACATAAACTGAAGCCTTAATTTCAAAAGTAGTTCAGTCAACCCCCTACACCGTCCTTGATTTTAAAACTTGGTTACTGCATTCTTCTTCCTCCCTTCATTGTCATGTTTTTTACATTGAAATTGGCCCCTAATTTCACAAATGATTCACTGCTAAACCTGTACACCGTTCCTAATTCATATTTAATGAATATATTGTGTTTGTGTAACAGAGTTGAATCTTAAATGCATTCATATTTCCATACACAGCATCTGATGATTATGTACATAAGTACATAATATAATACTATGTATGTGTATGTGTGTATGTTCTTTTCTACTTTTAATTATTTGAAATCTTCCTTTGAAGAAGGAGTTGGTTTCCAACAAAGATACCATGCTTCATCTTTAGAATGTTGATAATGAAAACAATATCACATTTTAAAGCTGGGAAGTCTTGTCTAATTTTGCTATAGCATTTACAGATTGTATTTGCAAGTCAGCTAGTTGATACCTTTTTCTGAAAATTGTGGGTCAAATTTAATGGAAGCTGTTTGTCTGAGCTTTCCTCTTACAAAAGTTGCTTTAGCACACTTATTGAGGCCAAAATCCATCTCGATGTCATTACTGAATTCTTTAACAGTTGTTAACAGCCCTACAAGCTCCTGGTCATCTCAAGCAAACAGCTTCAGATCGTCTACATAAAACAGATGGTTTATTGTCATATTGTAAACTTTGAACCCATACCTGGTATAATTTAGTTCTTTTGAGAGTGGGATCAGTGCCATGCAAAGAGTAATGGGGAGCAGGAGTCACCTTGAAAGATGCTTTGCTTGATGTTGATGTTAGTTTGTCTCATCCCTTTACTATGGTTTAGAAGGAGACATGTGTTCGACTTGGCCATGCTACCTTGTAAGAATTTGGAGATGATAGGAGAGATCTTATATATCTCAAGGGCCTCGAGTACCCAATTATGTGGGACACTATTAAACGCTTTCCTGTAGTCTATCCATGCCATATTCAGATTCTTTTTGCTCTGGCAATTCTTTACAATCATTTTACTTATGAGTAATTGATCTTTGTACCCATAAGAATTTCTTTTACAGCCTTTTTGAGCTTGTGGAAGGATAGATCTCTGTTCAAAGGAAGTGTATATTCTATCAGTTAGTATGGATGTGAGGCTCTTGTAGGTGGTGATGAGACATGTTATTGGTTGGTAGTTCTTTGAATTTTTTGTGTCTTCGTTTTTTGGTAGAAGGTATGTTGTTCCTTCAGTCAGCCACACAGGTTCAGTCAGACATAAGTTTGAGATGCAGTGAAATTTTGGTGTTCTTCTGTCAAACAATTCAGCCAGAAGTTAGGGATTCGGTCCAGTCCTGGGGTTTTTCATTTGTGAGACTTCCTAAGACCACACCTTAGCTCTTCTATTTCTAATGCCTCCCATTTTTGCTCTTCAACTTCATCCAGTCTCATTTCCTCATGTTCTGTCCAGTCAGCTTTAGCATTGTATTCTTTTTTTGTTGCTCCATATCTTCTTCCAGAACCCTTCCATTTTCTCAGTTTTAGGTGGCTCCTTTACTTCTAGCTTACTTTTGCCAATTTCCCTATAAAATTTCTTTGCATCCATCTTGAATACCTTGTTTTGTTGATAAAATTTGATTATTTTATCATACCTTCTAAGCTGTTGGCCTTTCAGCTTTATTCACTATTTCAACAGTTTCTTGGTTGCAGGAAGTTTTATAAGATCTTTGATTTTATATTTTTGTTTGATTTTTCTAGCTTGTTTTGTCTTATCATTTATTCCTTTAGCAAGTTCATCAAGAACTGATACATCTGCTTCCTTGTTCTTTGAATGGATATATTTATTATATCATAGGTTGATAGACTGGAAATTGCCTCTATTTTTTTTGATAACAATGTTCCCAGGCATAACTGTTTAGTCATGTTTTAAAGTGAGTGACTAATTTGCTCCTTTTTATATTCGTTTGTGGGGAGTTGCTTTGTTTTTGTTTGGTTTTGTGTTGCTCATGATACGTTGTGTGTATGTGTGTATCATGTAGGCATTATTTATGTTGCTTATAAATAGATACATGGACAGTTGCATCTATAGGTAATTATTCAATTTATGTACATTCTGTGTAATTGGTGTGTTTTTCCAGGGTTCCTGGTGCTGGTTTCAACTTCTTACATATGTTTCATTGAGATATCATGCATTTAAAAAAAAAATACACTTTATATAACAAAAATCTTTCTGAGTTTTAGTTCCTTTCTCTTAACAGAACTTTTCCCAAAGTTGTATTGCAAAGTTTTCCTTCCATTGCACCTATGTTATTGGATTAAGTCTGTTTTGTGGAGAGAGCTTCTTAGTGTATGTCCATGTTGTTCTTTAATAGAGCTGTAGTCCTGGATGAATGAGAGACGAAGGGGAGGCATTTGGAATGCCTTCAAACACTCACAGCTCTCAGTCAGTCAGACGTTGCGATAGGTTAGCTTTCCATAAAGGATTAGTGTTAGCTTTCCATAAAGATTAGTGGAGGGAAAGTGCAACAATGTTCTTGGGGAGACCTTGGGTGTTGAAGATCAACTAGTGCTACCAGGGTGTTTTGCCTGTTTGAGATAAACTATATAGGTATGGAAGTGCCGTCAGTTGAGCATGTCTGAATGCATGCAGGATGACGAGATGGTCCTGCATACACTCATCCAATGCTTGAACATTGCTAACCTGTGGGTTTATGTTAAACACCTGCTGTCATGTGTAGGACGGATCCATCTATGAACTGAATCCGTCGGGAAGATCACTCTGCCACCTTCCTTTAACCAGGAAAGGAAGGCTGTGTTTATATGCCTGGTGGCCATGGCAAAACAGGATGTATGGTGGATGAGACTGAAGGAGCTGAAGACAAACACTTTTCTCATTGGCCAATCCCTGATCAACTTCTTCAAGTTTCACTTGAAAAGGAAAATAAGGGTTGAGAGGGAAGTGTTGTCTTCTAACCAGTTTGCTGAAAGGTGGATGAAAGTGGCAAGAATGGTGCAAGTGAACGGACCTGTAATGTACCTGTAATTGGAGAGAAGAAAAAATTAAAAAAAGGCACCTGCCCTAAAAGTCAGGGTACCCATGGTTTTTATGGGGTTTTTCCATGAGCAATCCTTGAATGTCTCCTCCATACTGAGGATTACTCATTGTTGAAACGTGTTTTTTTCATCATGTTAAACTGTTTTTATACGCTAAACCCCCACAATAACACACATTCTTTATTTTGTCCTGTACTGTCCATAATGATTTTCTTAATGTAAACCCTTGTGGTTAATATAGAAATCATTATTATTATTATTATATCAGACAGTGAGAAGGCAGAATCGTTAGCATGCCAGGCATAATGCTTTGTGGCATTTCAACTGTCTTAATGTTCTGAGTTTAAATTCTGCCGATGTCGACTTTGTCTTTCATCCTTTCAGGGTCAATGAAATAAGTACCAGTTGAGCACTGGGGGTCAATGTAATCACCTAAACACTCCCACTCCCACCCACCTCTGCCAAATTTCCAGGCTTTATGTCCGTTGTAGAAAGGATTATTATTGGCAGAATCTTTAGAGCTTCTGAATCTTCAGAATCTTTAGAGCTTCTTCTCCCAAATGTGTTGCCTTGCGTCAATGCTAGAAATAATTATTTTTTATTATTTATTATATAATAAAATATTATTTAAAAAGATTTTTTGTCATTTTTGGTGAGTATA
>NC_069008.1:8653328-8653683 GCF_001194135.2 Octopus bimaculoides | reverse complement strand
ATATATATATATATATATATATATATATATATATATATAGATAGATAGATATATACATATGTCATGAGTCACCAATGTAAAAAATTTCCAAAGTAAAATGTAACCAATGTAGTGAGTCGTCAATTTACAATATGAAAGTGTTTGTGGAAAAGTCCAGTAAATGTGCTTTTGAGAAGCATGTGCAATGGAATATCTGAAGACAGATTTTGAACAAATAATTTAATTTATTAAAATAGTAAAGAGAGCTAACAAGTGAAGAGTGAAGTGAGCATATACTCTTTACTCTTTTACCTGTTTCAGTCATTTGACTGTGGCCATGCTGGAGCACCGCCTTTAGTCGAGCAAATCGACCCCA
>NC_069008.1:8651727-8653318 GCF_001194135.2 Octopus bimaculoides | reverse complement strand
CCAAGGTGCCATGCAATGGGACTGAACCCGGAACCATGTGGTTGGTAAGCAAGCTACTTACCACACAGCCACCCCTGCGCCATAATATGTGTAGAAGTCAGAGAAAAGCGATAAAACTTACGATTGAACAAATCATTGAGTTGGAGATTGTTAAAAGCTAGCAGAGATGAATCTAGCTTAGATGGAAATGAACTACTCACGATATAGGATTGTGTTGATTCAGACTAACTGAAAAGGTGCTTGCAAGGCAAAGTTGACAAAAACGAAATAGGATGTCCATGCTGTGGTCAGCGTTGAGAACTTAATATGATTCAGAAGTTTGTGGCGTTAAGTTGATGAGAAATACGAAAAGGCAGGTCCTATCTTTGGAGAACCAATGTGGTTCATCTCATCATGTTCTTCTGCTAGCTGTCAAAAAACATGCACTTGCCTATGGGGTGGATAACTGCCTATGGGGTGGATAACTGCCTCTAGTATTAATATGCGCCCTGCTCTGATCGGCTGAAGTATGCCATAGCACAACTGTCCTTACCACGACAACCAAAATAGCTTTCCCGACTCCTACACACAATGGGCTCCTTTCAGTTTCAGTCTACCAAATCCACTCACAAGGCTTTGGTTGGCTCAAGGCTATAATAGAAGATACTTGTTCAAGGGACCATGCAGTGGGACTGATCTTGGAACCATGTGGTTGAGAAGCAAATGTCTTACCATATAGCTATTGGAGTAATTCTTTTGAATCACCGATGGCATATACTGTATTCTCTGGTATATGAGTTGATGCAATATATAATGTACATAAGGTGGTGAGCTGGCAGAATTGTTGACACCCCTAGTAAAAGGCTTAGTGGTATTTTGTTTGTCATTACGTTCTGAGTTCAAATTTCAGTGATGTTGACTTTGCCTTTCCTCCTTTCGGGGTTGATAAAATAGGTATCGGTTGAGCACTGGAGACAATGTAATCAGCTTACTCCTCCCCCGAAATTGCTGGTCTTGTGCCAAAATTTGAAATCCAAATATAATGTAATTCTGTAGTGTAAATATTCAAACATTAGTCACTATCTTTCTAAAAGTCTTCCTACATTTTACATGAAAATTCTGGTCCTTCAGAGCAGTCTTAGTGTATAAGTTGATCTATCTTTTTTTGGCTGTAAATTTTGGTCAGAAAAATTTGACTTATATTCTGGAAAATACGGTATTCTACTGGAGGAATTTATTAAAAAAGATACACAAAGCATTATAGGTGAAGTACCATTTTTTCCTGCATAAAAATTGCAATAGAATATAGTGTAAACATGCAGCGTTAACATTCAAACATAGCCACAATGTTTCCAAGTCCTGCAGCATTTCATGTGGGATTTTCTGATCCTCCACAGTCAGCCTGGTGCATTAGTTAACCCATCATTTTTGGCTGTAAATTTTAATCTGAAAAATTCAACATGTTTGCCGGAAAATGAGGTATCTATTTCTTTCTTTCTCTTTCTTTCATTCTCTTTCTTTCTTTCTTTCTTTCTTTCTTTCTTTCTTTCTTTCTTTCTTTCTTTCTTTCTTTCTTTCTTTCTTTCTTTCTTTCTCTCTCTCTCTCTCTCTC
>NC_069008.1:8648504-8651329 GCF_001194135.2 Octopus bimaculoides | reverse complement strand
AGAACTCAGAAGATTAGGCCTCCAACCAAGCATTTCACGATACCCTTAAATCCAGGAACTTTTCAGCACTCTCTCATGTATATATATATATGTATGTATGTATGTTTGTATATAAAATGAATAATAACAGACAATGGATGATTGTCAGCTCATTACAGCTGTTTCTTACGCATTTTTTAAAATAGAAGAATGAGAACATTACTCCATTACAAAAACCGTAATTATCAGATGAAACGTAATTTTACAAACAAAAGAATATCCCAAGAATACAGCAGGGACGTGGCAGAAGTCTGTTGAGGGCAACTATGAAATAGGAGAATGACCAACAAAATTGGCTGTTGAGGTTAAGAAGATAATTCAGGTCAGTGACCTGGGTGATATAGGAATCTGCTAGATTGGTTCTTAGGTAGGCTGGAATGGAGTGTAGGTGGTATTTTATTACTGTAGGCTTAGATCTGTGGGTAGCAGGGAGAGGAGCTAAGGTAAATTAAGAATAAAGAAAGCAGAAGTAAAAGTGAAGAAAAATAAATGTGTACAAGCCGATTAGGCACAGGGTTGGGGTTTAGGATTTGCTATCTAAGGCAAAGGGAGGAGGGAGGAGATACACAGAATTTAGGGGTATTCTGTGGATATTGATTAAAAGTTGGGGTAGGGTATGAAGGCAATGGAATAGTAAGATCTATCTTTTAAGGAATTGTAATGTTAAGCACAAATGATTTATCTGGAAAAGTGAACAGATGTCTGGTGTTGTTTTAGATACAAATATGAATATGGGTTAGTGGGGACCACTTATAATATTGCCTGGAGTGGAAAAGCTTGGTAGTAATAGTAGAGTACTACTTATCATTAAGGTGTTTAAAGAAAGAGGGGGTTATACAATAAATTACACCGAGTATGGAGTTAGAGGAAATACCAGATGGGATATCAAAGAAAGCCAGCAGTAAGGAAGTAGTCTAATGATTAACAATATGGAATGTTATACAGGTGGCATTGATGCTATTCAATTGTATAGTATAATCACCATTATGTGAATCACGTAATGCAATTCCGGACAATAGTCAAGGGTTAGTGGTTTGGATAGTGTGTTCTATCTATTATTTGACATGCGCAGTACAAATAGCTGTATCTTGGTGTAAGGGTTACTTACTTAGTGGAAATTGGAAAAGAACTGGCTAGGGTGAGCAGGCTGCTATTTCTAGGTTAGATATCTCTGCTATCGCTATTGCATAATACTGGGTGCACCACAGAGAGAATGGTTAGTTCTTTCAATATAGAATACCATGCAAGTATAGTAAGAGCGGTTAAAAAGTAACGGTAAAAAAGAACTAACTTAAGCTCGCGCCATACCACTCCCTACAACCCTAACACTCTCTCCATTAGCTGTAAAGACTGCCCACCTACTTCTGTTCATGTTGTCAATATGCTCAACACCTGTGCGGTAAGTTTTTCCATTATACCACCTAACTTCGACCCTCTTGTATCACTATCTGAAAGCCAAATCTCTGACGACAATGCTTGATACCAACATTCTCCAACCCTGGCCTCAGCAACTAGTTATAATAATATTGATCCTAGTAATATAAACCCTGGTAACAACCATGTGAACACCATTAACACTCACAAGCTTGAACTATTATGCCATAATAACCTGTAGTAATAAATTTTAAGTCTTAGAAAATATTGGGTGTAATTGTTTAGATAAAATATCACATCTGCTTTCTGGTCGATGTCTAGTAGGCCTAGTGTTGCCGTCTCTAGCCAGCAGTTATCCTGTGTGGATGAAGAGAAATAACCCAGAAACCATGGTCTGCAGGTGCTGTTTAAGGCTGAGTGAGGTCATTTGCTTCCTTGTTCGAGGAAAGTGTTTGATAGTGTCCCACATAATTGGGTACTTGAGGCCCTTGAGATATATAAGATCTCTTCTATCATCTCCAAATTCTTACAAGGTAGCATGTCCAAGGTAGCATGTCCTTTTAAACCATAGTAATGGGATGAGCCAAATTAACAAAATCAACATCAAATGAGGCCTCTTTCAAGGTGATTCCCTCTCCCCATTACTCTTTTGCATGGCACTGATCCCACTCTCAAACTAAATAACACCAGGTATGGGTTCAAAGTTTACAGCTGTTTGCTAGAAATGACAAAGAGTTAGTAGGGTTGCTGACAACTGTTAAAGAATTCAGTAATGATGGACTTTGGCCTTGATAAGTATACTAAAGCAACCTTTGTAAGAGGCAAGCTCAGGCAAACAGCTTCCATTAAATTAGATACCAACACTACCATCAGGGAATTTGACCCACAATAAAGGTATAAATACCTGGAGATCAATGAAGGAGATGGTATACAACATGCTACCATGAAGGAAAAAATAAGAAAGGAATATTACAGGAGAATAAGACTCATACAAAAAACTGAACTCAACTTAAAAAATCGCACCAATGTCATTAACACCCTGGCATTTCCAGGAGTCCAATATAGTTTAAACATCATTAACTGGAATCTTACAGAGCTCCAACAAGAAAACTTCTAACTACTAAGAACATGCACCACCCAAAAGCAGATGCTGATCGTCTGTACCTACCTAGAAATAATGGGGGGAGAAGGATGATGCAGGTAGGACTGTACTATAAGACCACCACAATAGCAATGAACAGGTATTTATCTAGTACAGAGGACTGGATGCAGTGGCTTGTGTGCAAATATAAAGTTGCAAAAAATCACATTCTATTGTCAAAGAAGCTTGCAAATTCACAAGGGAACTTGGCATTAATCCTGAAATATTTGTAGAACCTGAAACCACTGCCACAAAACAAACATAATGGATC
>NC_069008.1:8644794-8648083 GCF_001194135.2 Octopus bimaculoides | reverse complement strand
TAGATGTCAGTGTTCCCACTGATAAAAATATATCTCTAAAGGAATTTGACAAATTAAATAAATATAAGGAGCTGCAAATTGAAATACAAAAGATATGTCATCTTAAAGTGAGAACTGTTCCTGTTATAGTAGGTGCCCTAGGTATGATAAAAAGGGGATGTTAGAAACATCTAGATAACATCCCAGGAGAACCATGTCTCAGAGAAATCAAAAATATTGTACTAACAAGTACTGCCCACATCCTTAGAAAAACCCTATCCATTTAAATGTATGTGTTGCATTACATGAAGATATTTCGCTATTTCCCCTTCCCAAGCTTTCAGTCATACTGTAACATCTGTTATCCTTCACTTGCCCCAGGATACTGGGTGTGTCTTGGCAAGCAACTATAACAAACATGGAGATTAAAAGTAAAATATAATAACAATAATAATAATAATAATAATAATAATAATAATAATAATAATAATAATGATAACAATAATCCTTTCTAATATAGGCACAAGGCCTGGAATTTGCAGGGAGGGGTTAAGTCGATCACATCAACCCTAGTGTTCAACTGGTACTCATTTCATCAATCCCAAAAGGATGAAAGGCAAAGTTGACCTCAACAGAATTTGAACTCTGAATGTAAAGACGGATGAAATACAACTAAGCATTTCATCTGACAAGAAGAAGGAGAAGAAGAAGAAGAAGAAGAAGAAGAAGAAGAAGAAGAAGAAGAAGAAGAAGAAGAAGAACAACAACAACAACAACAACAACAACGGTAATAATAATCAGTCATGTATTTATTCGTGCCCCACAAGACATGTCTGTCAGTGTGATATTGAGAAACATCTCACTGCAGAAAGCCACAGCACTGCAGTAGGGTGGAAATTCTTGCTGAACAATCAAGGGAGAAGACTGTTACTGGTGTTTCAACAGAGGTGGCAAGATTTAGTGCAAGAAAACTCCATGAAGCGTATATCGGTGAGACACTTTCCCTTCTCTGCCAATCTACGGCACCTCTTATAATGGTCGTAGCAGTAACCTTTAAAAGAGAAGATAAAGGTTCAAGTTTCAGTGGATTTAAAAAAATGTCATCAGGATGAATGGATTTGACATTTTAAAGGACATTTCAACTGAAGTCATTTTACTGTTTGCTTTTAATTATCTTTAAAGATTTTATTTATAAATTTATTATTAATTACAGGTGTGGCTGTGGTTAAGAGCTTGTTTACCAGCCATGTGGTCTTGGGTTCAGTCCCACTGCATGGTACCATGGGTAAGTGTCTTCTACTATAGCCCCAAGTCAATCAAAGCCTTGTGAGTGAATTTGGTAAACAGAAACTGTGAAGAGGCCTGCCATATATATACGAGGGTGAGCTGCAAAGTTCCTGGCTTTAAGGGTGTTTGATTTATATATCTTGGAAAACATATTCTTAACAACGCACAGATTAGGAAAAGAAGCCGCCTTGGATTCCAATTTTTTCTTATTTCCTAACCCTTCACTTTGAATTCCTAAGATTTGATAACATAGACATAAACATAAAAACGGCAAATATTTTATAGTCACTTAATGTAACAAATATAAAAATACTTATCCTGGCAGATTAAAGAAAATAAAAAAAAAACAAAAAATATCTTTGAACATACTTTTGTGTTGTTTCCATTTTTACTTTTTCCTTATAACCTTTGACTTGTTTGCATTCTTAACCTCTGTTCAACTATATATATATATATATATATATATATATTTTACTCTTTTACTCTTTTACTAGTTTCAGTCATTTGACTGCGGCCATGCTGGAGCACTGCCATTAGTCGAGCAAATCGACCCCAGGACTTATTCTTTGTAAGCCTAGTGCTTATTCTCTCAGCCTCTTTTGATGAACCACTAAGTTACAGGAACGTAAACACACCAGCATCAGTTATCAAGCGATGTTGAGGGGACAAACACAGACACACAAACATATACACACACATACATATATATATACATATATACGACGGGCTTCTTTCAGTTTCCATCTACCAAATCCACTCACAAAACTTTGGTCGGCCCAAGGCTATAGTAGAAGACACTTGCCAAGAACCGGTTTCTAACCCAGATTCAAGGCTCCTTCATTGGAATTTCAGCATCAACAACAGTGGGATTGAACCTGGGACCATGTGGTTGGTAAGCAAGCTACTTACCACACGGCCACTCCTATTTCGTTTTTGTATTTGGTTTGCAAGATTCTTTATGTGAATTCATGTATTGAAGCATATTTTAATGAGTCTGTTGTGGAGAGTCATTCTCCTTCAGTGCCTTATTACTTAACACACACACTGGTTCGATTTCCACTCATTTACTTCTTTATTTTTTCTAAAATCTTCTCTTTAATAGTTGTTGACTCTGCCCATTACCAGAGCTGTGTTCTTTTTGTTTGCTTGCTTGTGCATATGTGTGTGTATCAGTGTGCATATACACATATGTATGTATGTGTGTAATTATGTATGTATGTATATATGTGTGTGTGTGTGTGTATGTATATATGTGTGTGTGTGTGTGTGTATGTATGTATGTATGTATGTATGTATGTCACTATTCAGTTTATTTCACGATTTCTTGCCAGTAGAGAAAGAACCAGTTTCTAACCTAGATTCAAGGCTCCTTCATTGGAATTTCAGCATCAACAACAGGGTATTTTTGTATGTATGTATATCTAAGACATTAGACATCAAGACAAAGATTAAGATTTATGAAGCGTGTGTTCTCAGCACACTCTTCTATGGATCTGAAACATGGACCTTGTACAGCAAACAGGAAAGATGCCTTGGCATTTTCAATCTCAGATGCCTCCGCAAGATCTTAGGCCTAACATGGCATGGCAAGGTTTCCAATGTTGAAGTGCTGGTGCAGGCGAATCTTCAAAGCATGATAGCTATCTTGTGTATGAGAAGACTGAGGTGGCTGGGGCACGTCAAGAGAATGGATGACCATCGAATCCCGAAGCAACTGATCTAAGGAGAACTGGCCCAGAGCAAGAGACCAAGAGGAAGACTAAAACTGGGCTAGTTCTCCATCTTTGTATTGTATTGCAGTCTTTACTTCTATATCTAGGGCAGGTACCACTGGTTTCATTACATATAATGCAATCTAACTTCTTTCTATATCCCCTATATACCTGAATCCCATCATTCTGGTCATATCCAGAGAATAACATGGCTTAAGCATTGTCGTATGCCTACTGTAGCTCCTTCCACACACTGTGTATGTGTGTGTGTGTGTGTGTATGTACTGGTGGCACATTAGAAAAGCATTCGA
>NC_069008.1:8642225-8644784 GCF_001194135.2 Octopus bimaculoides | reverse complement strand
TGTGTGTATGTACTGGTGGCACATTAGAAAAGCATTCGAGTGAGGTCGTTGCCAGTGCCGCTGGACTGGCTCCCATGCAGGTGTCACATAAAATACACCATTTCGAGCGTGGCAGTTGCCAGTACCGCCTGACTGGCCTTCGTGCTGGTGGCATGTAAAAGCACCCACTATACTCTCGGAGTGGTTGGCATTAGGAAGGGCATCCAGCTGTAGAAACTCTGCCAAATTAGATTGGAGCCTGGTGCAGCCTTCTGGCTTGCCAGTCCTCAGTCAAATCGTCCAACCCATGCTAGCATGGAAAGCGGACATTAAACGATGATGATGATGATATAATAAAGTTTTAAAGATATATACATACATACATATATCCATATATGGACATAATACATACATATATACACATTAAATCTATCTTTATATATTCACACACACACACACACACACACACACACACACAATTTATTTTTATATATTTAGACATATATACAAAGGGGTGCTGAAAAGTTCAGGGCTTTAAGGGTATCACAAAAGGCTTAGTTGGAGGCCTAAACTTCCGAGTCCTTTTACAAGGCTTAGAGAAACTGAAGGTTTGCTGAATAAATATGCGAATGTGAGTGGGGAATCATCATCATCACCATCGTTTAACATCTGTTTTCCATGTTGGCATGGGTTGGATGGTTCGGCTGGAGTCTGGGAAGCCAGGAGGCTGCACCAGACTCTAGTCTGATCTGGCAGTGTTTCTACAGCTGGATGCCTTCCTAACACCAACCACTCCATGAGTGTAGTGGTTGCTTTTTACATGCCATCGGCACAGGGGCCAGAAGAAGCTGGCAACAACCATGATCAGTTGGTGTTTTTTACGTGCCACCAGTACAGAAGCTAGTCAAGGTGGTGCAGGCATTGACCACATTTGGATGGCGCTTTTTACATGCCACCGGCACGGGGATCACAACTATAATTTCCATTTGATCTTGGTTTTGATGTACTTGACTCAATAGGTCTCCTCAAGCACGGCATGTCGCCCTACTTTTGAATGGGCTGGTTATCCAACACTGGTGTAGGTTCCAGCTGTGAACTCCCTTTATTTGCTGGGTCTTCTCAGTCACAGCATATCTCCAGATGTTTCGGTCTTTTGTCATTGCCTCTGTGAGGCCCAACATTTGAAGGTCATACTTCCCCACCTCATCTCATGTCTTCCTGGGTCTACCTCTACTCCGGATTCTTTCCACTGTTTGGGAGTAGCACTTCTTCACACAAATCTCCTCAACCATCTGTAGTATAGGATCATATCAATGCAAACATCTCTCTGATGCTTCTTATGTCCCACATTTCTCTCAGGATGCTTACACTCTGTCGTGTGCGCACACTGACTTTACACATCCAGTGGATCATGCTAGCTTCATTTCTTTCAAGCTTACACATGTCTTCAGCAGTCATAGCCCATGTTTCACTGCCGTGAAGCATGGCAGTTCACACACATGTATCGTACAATCTACCTTTCACTCTAAGTGAGAGGCTCTTTGTCACCAGTAGGGGTAGGAGCTTTCTGAACTTTGCCCAGGCTATTCTTATTCTAGTGGTAACACTTGAATAAGAATAGCCTGGGAATATGTTGAGTAAAATCATAGTTAAATGATCCTCCTGTACTTTCTTTTACCCAAAGCTGGGAACTTTTCAGCACCCCCTCGTATAATCTATTATCAATTTTTCTCTCCCCCACTATCTCTCTCCCTCTCTCTCTCTCTCTCTCTCTCTCTCTCTCTCTCTCTCTCTCTCTCTCTCTCTCTCTATCTATCTATCTGTCTATCTATCTATCTCCCTTCCTCCTAACTTAGTAACTGACTTATTGCTCTAATGATATACATTGAAGCATTTGCATCAAGTGTTTTGTATCTTGAAACGTTTTAACTGTGGGAGGTCTTACACATATGGACCCACTCGCTGGCTGAACCCAGTAAAAGGAATAAAAATGTGTATATGTATTCTTTTATTCTTTTATTCTTTTACTTGTTTCAGTCATTTGACTGCAGCCATGCTGGAGCACCACTTTTAGTCGAATAAATTGACCACAGGACTTATTCTTTGTAAGTCTAGTACTTTTCTATCGTTCTCTTTTTGCTGAACTGCTAGGTTACGGGGACATAAACACACCAACATGCAAATACATACAACAAATACATACATACAACAAATACATACATATATATACATATATACATATATACACATATATACATATATATGACAGGCTTCTTTCAGTTTCCATCTACCAAATCCTCCCACAAGGCATTAGCCCGAGGTTATAGTAGAAGACACTTGCCCAAGGTGCCACACAGTGGGACTGAACCTAGAACCATGTAGTTGGAAAGCAAACTTCTTACCACACAGCCCCTCCTGTATGATTTTTCTTTGAGTTTTATTTAAGTTCTTCTTGAGAGAGTTCAAACCGGTTGCTAGCAAATCAACAAAATAGATCTTGTTATGGAAACGGACAATGAATTTCTGTAGGTATACGTTGTTAATAAAGTTTAGTGGACATCAAAGGCAAAATGACCAGAA
>NC_069008.1:8640574-8641864 GCF_001194135.2 Octopus bimaculoides | reverse complement strand
AACATCATCTAGGTATTTGTGCATATGTGTGTGTGTGTGCAGTATTTGGTGTTAGTGTATGCGCAGATTTGTATGTTTGTTTTATGGATGCGTTTTTATGTCTAGATGCATGCATATGTATTTATGTGCTAAACTTTTGGAAAGTTTTACATATCTTTACAGTTCCATTGATGGCTTGAATCTGTAGTCTTCTAATCAGCCTTTTTCTTTCAGGTTTTGAGAACCCTAATTTTTCCAGGTTTTTGTTGAGGCAGTTCGTTACATATCCCAATGCCCCAACAATCACGGGTATGAATCTGAACTTGTAGTCTGGGTGGAGTATCTGTAAATTTCTCATGTATGTATGTATGCGTAGATTTGTATGCGTAGATTTGTATGCTTTATGTATGTATTCTCATGTATATAGTTACATATCTAGACATGTTCATATATATTTAAATGATAAACTTCTGGAAAGTTTTACAGATTTTTACAGTTCCAGTGATGGATTGGATCTGTAGTCTTCTAATCAGCCTTTTTCTTTCAGGTTTTGAGAACCCTAATTTTTCCAGGTTTTTGTTGAGGCAGTTCGTTACATATCCCAATGTATGTATCTTTGTGTGTATGCCTCTCTGTACGTGTGTGCAGATTTGTATGTTTTATTATATGTATGTATTTTCATGCATATAACTACATATCTAGAGATGCTCATATATATTGAAATGATAAACTTCTGGAAAGTTTTACAGTTTTACAGTTACAGTGATGGCCCTGTTGTCTTCGAATCAGCTTTCTCCTTTCTGGTTTTGAGAAGCCTAATTTCTCAAGATTGGTATTTAGGCAATGTGTTACATATCCCAGGGTCCCAGTAATTACAGGTATAAACCTGAACTTGTAATCTGGATAAAGTTGCTGTAGATTCCTCAATAGCTTCAGTTTTTTGTTAACATCTGCTGGGCAGCTTATTTCCACAACTGTGCATAGTTTCTTTTCTCAATCCCAAATCACTATGTCAGGTCTATTGTGTTTACATTTTATTGAGGTTTTCTTTGGGACATTCCACCAGTACTCCTTTGGTTGTGTAGTTGTGGCTTCTACCATACTGTGGATTCTCATTTCTTTGGCCTCAGGGTTATCCTTCCCATGGATCTCATTATACAGTGTCCTAGCTATGTCATGTCTCATTGGTAGATAATACCATGATGATATTTTCGGATAGCTGCATATGATGTGGGTGATATCTTTGGTGTTAACTCCACAAAGTTTGCACTGGTTACATTTTGTCTGCTTTTCCTGTATCTCTGTCCCTTT
>NC_069008.1:8638792-8640507 GCF_001194135.2 Octopus bimaculoides | reverse complement strand
TATTTTCGGATAGCTGCATATGATGTGGGTGATATCTTTGGTGTTAACTCCACAAAGTTTGCACTGGTTACATTTTGTCTGCTTTTCCTGTATCTCTGTCCCTTTTGTGCATCGAGTATAAACAACATCACAGAGAAGCAGTCCCCTTGGAATATGCCTTTGCGATACTGTATTCAGTTGGTGATAACACAGTCACTCTTTGTGTTTAATTTCATGATGGTGGTCCACGATGAAGTCAGGTCAGCTATGGCTTTAACTATTCTCACTGAAACTTTAGCTAGTTGAAGGGCTTCTAGCATCCATGAGTGGGGAACATAGTCGAAGGCTTTCTTGTAGTCTAGCCACATTGAAACTAGGTTCCTCCTATGCTCTTACACCTCTGACATCACAGTTTTGTTGATTAACAATTGCTCGGCACATCTCTAGATTCTCTTCTTCCCAGCTGCTGGTTCTGCTGTGATGATGTTATTGGTTTCACAATGGTCTTGGAGGAAGAAGTTTAAACATGCAGTATATATCTTATACATTAAGTTCTGGCATGCAGAACTTAATGTATGGTTGATAGTTTTTTGCCATGTGGGTGGTTCTGCATTTGGGGATCAATTTTGTCTTTGCCAGAGCTAAACAATGTGGTATGCTACTGTTACCAATGAGAGCTTTTTGGTACAGATTGATAAGATATGGTCAGTAGAATATTAGCTTCTTGTACCAATATCCAACAATCAAGTCTCTTCCAGGTGCTTTTCCATCCTGGAGTTTCTGGATCTCAGTTGCAAGAGTTTCACCATCAATGTTGTATGTCTTTGAATTAACGCAGGAGCAATAACTTCTTCAGATTTCTTTCAGCCACAGATAATCTTGGTTTAATTCGTTTTCTTCACTCCAGATTTTCCTCCAGAAGGAGTCTATGTCTTCTTGTGAAGCAGCTTCTTATTGCACCTCCTCTCATGTCTCTGTAGACTGCTGCCTGCTTCCAGTTAAATTTTTTCTTTATTGTTCTTCTCTCGGTTATTCTCTTCTGATATTGGAGTTTTTCACTGACAGTTTTTAGCTCCTGCTTGAGGGTAATCAGTGTGCAAGTGAGTGCCCTCTTTTTGCTGTCTCCAAACATCATTTCTATCTCCTTCTTTACTTTCTGTTGGTGGAACGTAAAGCCATTACATGACTGATGGTCTTCCGTAAACCAACTGTCTTTTTCTCTGTCTTCAAACCCATGATGGCACTTTCTCACTTTCTTTGTTGTTTTGATTTTGTTCACATTTCATTCATGTACTGCTTTGCAGTAGTAGCCAGAGTATATAGACAGGTGTTAATCTGCCAGTATGTGGTTTCATCACACCTGTAAATACTCATGTATGTATGTATGTATGTATTTATATGTCAGGTAACTTATGAGGCTCTCATAAGTGCTACTGGTAACATGTAATCCAGTACAACCTGTTGCATGGTTGGGTTGCTGGTGACTAAACTGGCACCCTGGTGAGGGGGGTTGCTAGAAACCCAGCAGGATTAAAAACAAGACCTGTCGAAAGCTCGGATGGACCTAGTGCAGGCTCAATGGCTATCTAGCAATAGCACGGGTATGCAGAAATTCCAGGATGGTGTCCAGTGTGCTGAAAGACCACTGGGAGTGAGGCGCCCCTCAGCTTTTGTTGAAGCATGTCTCTAGGAGAAGGTCACTCTGATATAAAACCAAATATGCAGGGAATGGCATT
>NC_069008.1:8631823-8634011 GCF_001194135.2 Octopus bimaculoides | reverse complement strand
AAAAAAGGCGCGTTTTCATTCCATTTATAAAGCGAATCACAGATGGAAATGCGATCCAAAAG
The DNA here is from genome assembly GCF_001194135.2 of Octopus bimaculoides. NCBI lineage: Eukaryota > Metazoa > Mollusca > Cephalopoda > Octopoda > Octopodidae > Octopus > Octopus bimaculoides. The sequence goes on along the minus strand of NC_069008.1, from coordinate 8,633,949 downwards.
GTTCTTCTCACTCAACTCATGTGGTACCCAAACATCGTAGCGATTTGTGTACCCAAGCTTTACCAGATGCTCATGAATGATGGATTTTGATAGGTTGAGGCTTTCTGCCAATTCTCGGGTTGTGCAATGTGGGATATTCTCAATTAATGACTTGATTTGGTCATCATCTGTAGTGGATGGTCTGCCTGATCACTCTTTATCAATAAGGCTACAATCTCCAACTCGGAACCTTGTGAACCATTTCCATACAGTTGTTTCGGATAAAGAAGCATCACCGTAAACTGTGCATATTTCTTTGGTTGCTTGTGAGGCATTTTCTCCCTTTACGGAAAAAGAAAAGCATCAAGTGCCAAAAATGAACTTTCTTATCTTCCATTTTAAAGGGTTACAGAATTAACACAGGTTATAGGAACATAAAACCTTCTTCCATGAAAAGATAGCTTAAACTGTACTCTAAATGGAGGTGTAGTCAAATCCTATTTTATGGACTCAACCGTCAAAAGGTAAGCTACTATAAATCGGCACGAACTTCCTGGACAACCTAATAAATTAAGTACCAGTGAAACACTGTAATCAACTGGTCCCCTCCCACAAAATTTCAAGCCTTGTGCCTGTAGCAGAAAGGGCTATTATCATTATTATTATAATTACTATTATTATTATTATTATTATTATTATTATTATTATTATTATTATTATTATTATTATTATTGTTATTATTTTATCATGCTGGGCTAAATGTTTAGCAACATTTCGTCTGTCTTTATGTTTTGAGTTAAAATTCTGCTGGGGTCGACTTTGCCTTGCATCCTTTCAGAGTTGATGAAATAAGTACCAGTTGAGTACTGGGGTCAATGTAATCGACTATCCCTTCCCTTAGATTTCAGGCCTTGTGCCTATAGTAGAAAGGATTATTATTATTATTCATGTGCAATATATACTAAATGAGTTTTAATCTTGGTGCTTGACTTTTGACTCACCCTGCACTGATATGCGGTTCCATGCAGGTATTGACCTACATTTATATAATTATAAATAAACGTACCAAAAGACATTAGAATACTGCCATGAACATTTTACAGAAACGTAATCAATCCAAACCACTTTTAAATTACTCAAAAATGTCTTCCAAGAAAACTATTAATGTGAAACTTGAGCTTTGATATCCATCTGATGGTATGCTGTGTAACAAATCGAACTGGTGTTATCTTATAAACAATATTTTGTGAACCCTGAAGGCATTGTTCTGGCAGAATCAGCAGCATTCTGGGTAAAAATGCGTAGCAGCATTTTATCTGTCTTCACATTCTGAGTTCAAATTCAGTCGAGGTTGACTTTGCATTTTTACCTTTTCAGGGTCAATAAAATAAGCATAGTTGAGTGCTGGGGTCACTGCAATCAAATCACCCCAGCCCCGAAAATTGTTGGCCTTGTGCCAAAATTTGAAATCCCTATTTTGTAGACTCTTTAAATAGCACAAAATTACCATCTCATCTCTGTCGTTCTGCTTGCACAGATTCCCATGACTCTCTGTTGCCACCATGACAACTATTTCTGAGACCCTTAGAGAGAGAGAGAGTCGTCATACTTGAGTCATAGTAAATCTATAATCTATATATATATATATATATATATATATATGTCGTTGCTATTATGCAAAAGTGTCGTAAGTCCAAAGCATTGCTTCTTTTTACATTAGCAACAGTTTCAGTTTAACAATTATACTTTGTTGGTTGCATAAAATTGTAACTCCATGCATGTATGATGTTTTCAGTCAGAAATATTTTTGCAAAACTGTCGTATGTGGGACTTACTACACTTTTGAAAAATGCTAAATTGTTGTACTACACTTGGACAATTTTCATATCTTGGCATCTTGGAAAGCAAAGTTAAATACTGTAAAAAACACAGTTGGACAAATTTGGACATACAACAGTTTAACACGACAGTTTAACATAATAACAATGATATATATATGATTGACCGTTGACTGAACACTATTCAATTTTTTTTCTCCGTGTTTTTCTCCTTGTCTCCGTATTCTTTCTGTTGAAGAGCGTAGCTCGAAACGTCAAAGACTTTCCGTATTCCCGAGCGTCATACTAATACATCCGTTTGTTATTTAC
>NC_069008.1:8628487-8630854 GCF_001194135.2 Octopus bimaculoides | reverse complement strand
CAATACAGTAAACATAAGAGCACCACAGCAAACCACAGCACATACCCAAGGCGCACAGAGCTGCGCTCGGTAGTGAAGTGAAAGTACGTTATAAAAATAAAACTACTGAATAATAATAATAATAATAACAACAACAACAACATCAAAAAATACCTTAGGAATGAGAACCCAGATTTGAAATTTCCCCAAGACACCTGATGAAGGCTGGAGGGTATATCAGCTGAAATGTTGCGTTAACAACAAACAAGATGAGGACAAATATCCGTCAATTGTAAATAATGTAAACAATGTAATTCTGAGTGAATTACACTATTTCATAATCCAAAAGTTAATAATTAAAAGCACTACATATGTATTAAATATTCCTTATCCTTATATGCTTTAATATAAAACGTATACCAGTAATTTAATAGCGATGGATCTTTGTCTTTGATAGAAACCAGCTCCTTCCTTACAGGGAGACTTAAAATGATTAAAACAAAAGAGAATACATATGCACACACATATACATACATACATACATACATACATACATACATACACACACACATACATGCATACACACATATACATACATACATACATACATACATTCATACATACATACTTACACACACACATACATACATACATACACATGCACATCCATACGTACATACACACATACATACATACATACATACATACATACATACATACATACACACACACACATGCATACACACATACATACATACATACATACATACATACATACAAACATACGTACATATAACTAGCACTCCATCATTTATAATGATGAGGGTTCCACTCGATCCGATCAATGGATCAGTCTGACCATAAAATTAACTTGCAAGTGGCTGAGTACTCCACAGACACATGTACCCTTAACATAGTTCTCAGGGAGATTCATTGTGGCACAGAGTGCAACAAGGCTGGTTCTTTGAAATACAAATCATTTTTGCCAGCTGAGTGGACTGGAGTAACGGGAAATAAAGAATAAAGTGTCCTGCTCAAGGACACAATGTGTCGCCGGGAATTGAACTCACATCCTTATGATCATGAGCCGAATACCCTAACCACTAGGCCACAAGCATATATAAAGGGAGGAAAGGGGTAAGGAAACATGTATAAAAATACAATTAGGTTAATTACTGACTGACAGGACAGGCAGACAGACAGAGAGGTAGACAGATAGATAGATTGATATATATATATATATATATACATAGGGAGAGAGAGAGAGAAAGAGAGACATACAGACGGATAGATAGATATATAGATGGCCAAATAGTTAGTCAGGTAGATAGATAGATGGACAGACAGAGATAACTAGATAAACTGAGACACAGACAGCCAAGGAATGTTTCACTTACCGAGGAGAGTAGAAGCAGACGAAGAACATGTAGTTTGTAAAACGTTTCGAAGTTCCGAAATTGTTACAAAAATGAATGGAGCATCCTACATGGGTTGTTTTGGCCCAGACCAGCTACAGGGGTATGAAACGAGAAAACACCCGTGGTGAAGTTAATCTATGGTATGTGAAGGGACATAACATAAGCAATAGTAGTTCTCCAGCTGGTGTAAGCACCATCCATCCATCCATTCATACATATGTATACATATATACATACATATGCACACACATGTATGTATGTATATATATGTGTGTGTGTGTATGTGTGTATTCATGTATTATGTGTATATATATATAATGGAATAATTACTGTGAAGCATTGTGTAGAATATATTGTATAAAAGATCATGGTTAAGGCCAAAACAATGCGAAGTAAATGCAAAGTAAATCACAAGGAAATAAATGTGCGAATTAATGTAGACTTAGCTTCTATTCAATATTTCAGCAAAATTCGCCAATTTCTTGAAAATGGGTTCATAATCCCAAAATATTGAATACATGCTAAGTCTACATTAATTCACACATTTGTTTTCTTGTGATTTACCTTGCATTTACTTCGCATTGTTTCAGCCTTACCCACAATCTTTTATACAATATATATATATGCATGTACTTTGTGTGTGTTGCCAGTGCCCCTGGACTGGCTTGTGCGGGTGGCACATAAAGACACCATTTCGAGCGTGGCCGTTTTCGTGCGGGTGACACGTAAAAGCACCCACTACACTCTCTGAGTGGTTGGCGTTAGGAAGGGCATCCAGCTGTAGAAACTCTGCCAAATTAGACTGGAGCCTGGTGTTGCCATCCGGTTTCACCAGTCCTCAGTCAAATCGTCCAACCCATGCTAGCATGGAAAGCGGACGTTAAACGATGATGATGATGATGATGATGATGATATATATATATAATCTAAATAATATATAAATATATGCATATATCCATATATATATGTA
>NC_069008.1:8625592-8626865 GCF_001194135.2 Octopus bimaculoides | reverse complement strand
ATCTTATATATATATATAAATATAAATATATAATATCATTGTTCTTTCTTATGAAAAATATAGAACTGCTTAAGAAATGCTCAGGTTGAATCCAAGACAAAAGACAAGAATTAAGCTATAAACTCAAATTAGGCAATCATACTCATACAGTTATACATTCAACTTAAAATGCACATACATATAATAATTCATATTGACACATGAATATTTAAAAAAAAATATTAATAAGATATAAATATATATATATATACATAAAAATACATGTAAATAAAACGCATGAAAGAAAGTGTGACAAAAAGAGAACTGTTAAAAATTTTTTTGTACTAAAATTAAGAGCAGTTAAGAGTTTCAATTAAAAGATCCATAGAGATCGATGTGTTTTTTAAGAAATATATAAATGATATATCAAGTATATAATACAGTTCAAGGAAGTCTACTTTCTACGGCCGTTTCCAGAGTTAATGTCCAGGTAGAAAAATTTGTAAGACATCTTACAAACCGTGAGGACAATGTCCCCTTCATTAAGAAAAGTATCCTCATAATTTTAAGAATGTGATTTCATGAGGATACCTTTCCTGATGAAGGGGACATTGTCCACATGGTTTGTGAGATTTTTTTATTAATTTTTCTACCAGGACATGAACTCTGGAAACGGCCGTAGAAAGTGGACTTCCTTGAACTGTATTATATACCTGGTATAGCATTTATATATTTAAAAAAAAAACACACATCGATGTCTGTGGATCTTTTAATTGAAACTCTTAACCACTCTTAATTTTAGTACAAAAAATTTTTTCAGTCCTCTTTTTCTCACACTTCCTTTCATACATATCCCACATGGGTTTTATTTACATGTATTGTTAGGTATATTTATATTTTATAAATATTTAAAAACATATTTATATGTGTCAATATGTATTACTATATGCATGTGCGTTTTAAGTCGAATTTATAACTGTATGGGTATGATTCCCTAATTTGAGTTTATAGCTCAATTCTGGATGACTGCTTTATCATTTCGAAGGAGAACATCGACAAACTTTTGGATTTCAAATCAACACTAAAGGATATAAATTCAATTCACAATGGAATATAGATAAACTGAGGCACAGATAGAACAGCTCCCATTTTTAGACATCATTATAAACCAACTGACTCAAAATAATATCGCCTCTTTAGTTCATGCCACCCAAAACACACCAAAATGAATATCCCTTTCAATTTGGCAAAAAGGATTTGCACAATAGTGTCTGATAGAACTACTCGGGACCTT
>NC_069008.1:8624217-8625415 GCF_001194135.2 Octopus bimaculoides | reverse complement strand
ACAGCTCCCATTTTTAGACATCATTATAAACCAACTGACTCAAAATAATATCGCCTCTTTAGTTCATGCCACCCAAAACACACCAAAATGAATATCCCTTTCAATTTGGCAAAAAGGATTTGCACAATAGTGTCTGATAGAACTACTCGGGACCTTCGTCTTCAAGACCTCAAAACAGCACTTACTGAAAGACAATATCCACCCTCACTTATAGATGAGGGAATTAAACGTGCCAAAAAATTAGACATAAAAATACTAAGAACAACAAAACATATACTACACCTCATCTCAAAACACTACTATTTATATCAACACACAACCCCAGAAACAGTGAAGCATTCAACACTATTGTGCAAAATCTTCCTTTACTAACTAGAGATCCAAAAATGAACGACATCAAATGCAAAAAGCAACACAGATCACTAAAGAGACTGCTAACAAATGTGAAGCTTTACAAAACAACCACGAAACCAATGGTTAAAAAATGTGGATGGCCAAACTGTGGAACCTGCCCCAACTTACTTGAAGGCTTAGATTTCCTTTTCAAACAAGAACAGAGGTTCACAATTAAAACTAGTTTCATTTGTGCCTCTGAGAACCTAATTTATGTAATAACCTGCTCAGGTTGTGGACACAACTATATTGGACAGACAAGTATGACCTTAAGAAGGAAAACTACTCTGCATAAAGAGAAAATCCGTTTCCTGCAATACAGGCAAATTCCTCTCAGTGAACATATAGAAAAATGTGCAGATAACAGCAAACCAAATTTCACAGTCTTCTCCTTCTACCAGTGCAAAGACAATTTCTCCACAAGAAAGTTTAAATAAAGAAACTCTTTTCATTGAAAAATACAGAACATGTCTTAATATGCATGCTTAACCAACTTTTATCTTTTTACATATTTCAATTCATGATTACATCACTACATAAATCCCCTCACTGAACAAGTTTTTTGAAAATTTTTTTGGGGTGTATATATATTCCCCTCTACTTACTGAAAGCTGAACAGTTATCTCCCTTGCCCACAACAATAACAATAATAACAATAACCAATTACCTTCCCTTATATTTCTACTTGTGAAGTCATTCACTCGTAAGTATCATCACACACAACATGGACAAAAATTTCTTCTTAAGAAAATACATATTCAAATAAGTAAGCCTTAATATCATGAATAGCGGAAGCGAAACCGGT
>NC_069008.1:8622991-8623530 GCF_001194135.2 Octopus bimaculoides | reverse complement strand
ATATACGACAAGCTTCTTTCAGTTTCCATCTACCAAATCCACCCACAAGGCTTTGGTTGGCTCAAAGCCACAGTAGGAGACATCTGCCGACGGTGTCACGCTGTGGGACTGAACCTGGAACCATGTGGCTGGGAATGTATATAGGTACGTATGTATATATCTATGCGTGTGTGTTTTTGTGTCTGTGTTTGTCCCCCTCACTATTGCTTGACAATCAGTGTTGATAGCTTCATGTCCCTGTAACATAGCGGTTCAGCAAAAAGACACTGACAGAGTACCAGGCTTACAAGGAAAAAGAAAGTGATAGTTACAGGTTGAAACATCCAACTAAAATTCCTCAAGGTGGTACCCCACTGTGCTGCAATCAAATAAATGGTACAAAATAAAAGATGCAAATATATAATTTTCATTAAAGAGGTTAAGCAAATACCTCACTTGTCAAAGTCTTTTCTCAGTTTTCAAAGTCTTTTGTTTGGTAATGTTTTATAGTATTTATATACATACACACACATATATATATATATATATATATATATATA
>NC_069008.1:8617484-8622981 GCF_001194135.2 Octopus bimaculoides | reverse complement strand
TGGGTGCTTCTACGTGCCACCAGCATGGAAGCCAGTCAGGCGGCACTGGTATCAGCCATGCTCGAATGGTGCTTTTCACATGCCACCGGCACAGGTGCCAGTCAGGTGGCACAGGCATCAGCCATGACTATGATTTCACTCGGTTCAACAGGTCTTCACAAGCACAGCATATAGCCCAACGATTAAAGAGTGCTTTTAAATGGGTCAGTTATGTGACACTAACATTGGCTACAACTATGATCTCACTTGGCTTACTGGGTCTTCAAAGGTTTCTGTAGCTTGTCACTGCCTCTGTGTGGCCCAAAGTTTGAAGGTCTGCTTCACCACCTCATCCCATGTCTTCCTGGGTCTACCTCTTCCACTGTTAGGGTGTGTCACTTCCTCACACATCTGTTTTCATCCATATGCAACACATGACCATACCAGCACAATCATCTGTCTTGCACACCACAATTGATACTTCTAATGTCCAACTTTTCTCTCAGGGCACATACACTCTGTCGTGTATGCACACTGACATTATACATCCAGTGGAGCATACTAGCTTCATTTCTTTCAAGACTATGCATGTCCGCAGCAGTCACAGCCATGTTTCACTGTTGTGTAGCATGGCTGTTAGCACACAGTGTACCTTTCACTCTGAGTGAGAGACCCTTTGTTACCAGCAGTGGTAGGAGCACTCTGAACTTTGCCCAGGCTATTCTTATTCTAGCCACTACACTCTCAGAGTATCTGTTCCAGCTACTGACTTGGTCACCAAGGTAATGAAAATTCTCAACTACTTCTAGTTTCCCCCACCCTGGCATGTGATGGAATCTGTTTTCTGTACATCTTCAGTGTTTATTGCACCTGTGCATCTGCCACACACAAAAACTATCTTACCAGTTAACCTTCTTTTGATATTGTTGCACCTCTTATGTGTCCATAGCTTACACTGAGTACATCTTGTGGAATTTCTACCTATGCCTTTTCTACAGATTGAGCAGGGCCATCTACCTGAAGGGATGTGTGATTTGACAGCCTTCCTACTTACCAATACTTTGGTTTTTGCTAGGTTAACTCTAAGGCCCATCGATTCTAGACCTTGCTTTTACACCTGGAACTTCTTCTCTAGTTCTGATAGTGACTCAGCAATTAGTGCAAGGTCATCAGCATAGAAGAGCTCCTAGGGGCGGCCTGTCTTTAATTCCTCTGTTATTGCCTGGAAGACTATGATGAACAAGAGGTGGCTGAGGACTAATCCTTAGTGAACCCCTACTTCTACCTGGAATTCTTTGCTATACTTGTTGCCAACCCTCACCTCTCTGACAGCATCCCTGTACATAGTTTGAACAGCTCTCACCAACCACTCATCTATCCCTAGTTTCTGCAGTGACCATGAGATGAGGGATTTGACCCTGTCAAAGGCTTTCTCCATGTCAACAAAAGCCAGGTACAGAGATTTATCTTTGGCTAGGTATTTCTCTTGCAGCTGCCTTACCAGAAATATAGCATCAGTGGTGCTTCTCCTTGGCACGAACCCAAACTGCATCTCATCTAAACTGACTCTCTCCCTAATTAGTTGGGCTGTGACCCTCTCCGTGACTTTCATTACCTGACCCAACAACTTGATACCTCTGTAATTATTTGTATCTAAATCGTCACCTTTACCTTTGTAGCAGTTGACTATGGTGCTGCTACAACAGTCATTGGGTATGACTTCTTTGTGTATCATCTGCTTAACTATACAGGTGACTAGACCATAGCCTACAACCCCAGATATTGTAAGCATCTCAGTAGTGATTCCTGATGGGCCGGTGGCCTTCCCTGTCTTCATACTCTTAATTGCTTTATCTACCATGGTACTGTCAACTCAGATAGCTGGTCCCTCTGTTGGGTCGACATTTGGCAGACTCTCCTTCTCCCATTCATTCTCTTCATTTAGCAACCTTTCATAGTGGCATCTTCAAGTCTCTTTTTTGCAGCATCATTAAATGCAAGTGAACCATCATCCACGTGGACACATTTCTCTCCTATAACATCATGATTTACTCTCATACACTGTCCTGCAATTCGAAATACTTCAAGTCTCTGGTCCTCATGACAAATTGGCAAATTTCTTATTTGCTTTCTCTCTGATCAAGTAAATTCTATAAAGATTACAAAACAACACACACACACACACATATATAAACATACATATATATACATCTATACATCTATATAGTTAAAAAAAACAACAATGCGAGGATGTGGTACATACAAAGTATTAGCGGATACTCAGGCAAGGAAAGAAAGGTAGTTTTACATTTTGAGCAAAGCTCTTCTTCAGAAACAGGAGACATACATGCGCACACACACACACATACACACACACACACCACACACACACACACACACACACACACACACACACACACACATATATATATGTGTACATATATTTATATATATGTGTGTGTGTGCATGTGCATATATGCATGCACTTGTCTGTGTGTGAATGCAAGTATGTTTGTATGTATGTAGGCATGTGTGTGTGTTTGGTTGTGTGCATATATGTATGTTAGTGAATGTATGTGTTTACATGTGCATGCACACAACTGTATGTAAATGCAGGTATGTATGTATGCAAGCAAAGGTGCATGGCTCAGTGGGTAGAGCATCAGGCTCATAATCATGAGGTAGTGAGTTTGATTTCCAGACCAGGTTGTGTGTTGTGTTCTTGAGCAAGACACTTTATTTCATGTTGCTCCAGTTCATTGCAGCATCACTGGTGCCAAGCTGTATCAGCCTTTACCTTTCCCTTGGATAACATCAGTGGCATGGAGAAGGGAGGCTGGTATGCACGGGTGACTGCTAGTCTTGCCTGGTTTTGTGCCTTGGAGGCGAACTTTCTAAGTTCAATCCCATGGTCATTCATGACTGTAGGGGATCTTTACCCTTTATATATATGTGTATGTGTGTATGTATGTATGTGTGTGTATGTGTGCTTGTGTGTGCGCACGTGTGTGTGTGTGTGTGTGTGTGTGTGTGTGTGTGTGTGTGTAAATCATATATTCGGCACTTAACTGCTTTTCTTTACATGAAGACAAATGTCATCTATTTCATAAAAGGAGTTTCCCACTTCATCTCCTGATTTGTCTTCACTTTCTCGCTTTCCTTCTCTCATTCACCCTGTGGTCCCGCAGTGAAGCAAAATCCTCAATAATTGCTTGGTTCATCTTTTCTATGACAATAATGTCAGGTTTTTTTTAATCAGAATGAAATTGTCACACTAGATGGTCATGTCCTGCAAGATCTTATATTGTTCGTTTTCAGCAACACTTTCTGGTTGGTAACCATACCATTTCTCTGTGCTTTCCACTCATTTTCAATCAAATCTCCTGCCAGTTAACTTGGGATCGCTTGACAACAATGCAACCTTCATTTAACTAAGGTATTTTCAGCCTGATTTAGAGATCTTTGATATATCAGTAATCACCTGTCTATCTTTTTCTGATATGTTCTTCAGTTCACTGATGTTAATGTCACTTCCCCCATCCTTTCAAATATTCAATTTCACCATTTTTCATTTTTATTTCCATCTCCAACATCCTGAACTCCAATATCCTCCACACCCTCACGGCTTGTCTTCTTCATCATTTTAATCTCCATTTCAGATAACCATCCGTTTTTGTGTATTGCTCTTGCCTACCCATAAATCCTCTGTTCAATGGATTCAAAGAGCCTTATTTTCTGCCATACTTGTAGAATCCTTTGTTTATATCCTCTAATTGGCACACCATTTTTGTTCACAGACTTGCTTCTAAAATAACACTCCATTACAACTTTTATTATTATTGAGTGAGAGAGCAGTGCATGCCATCAAAGTGACACTGGGTTATAAATATACAAAATCCAGTATATCCATTATGACTACCCATCTGATAAAGATACACTAAGCATATGTGTGCAACAAGGTGATCTCATATTAAGTGGTGAGCTGGCAGAATTGTTAGCATGCTGGGCAAAAACTTAGCGGCATTTCGTCCATCTTTATGTCTTAGCAGAAATTCTGCCGAGATCAACTTAGCCTTTCATCCTTTCAGAGTCGATAAATTAAATACCAGTGGAACACTGGGGTTCATGTAATTGACTAGTCCTCTCCCACCCTATTTCAGACTTTGTGCTATTAGTAGAAAGGATTATTATTATCATTATAATTATTAGTTATGCTGTTGCACAGTATCCAATACCATGATGTTGTTTGAAGATATTGTGTTTACTGGGGGTTTGTACTGTCTGTCAAGTCACAACAAGGACCTCAGACAGACAGTACTTTATGCAATATGCATGCAGTTCCAAGTAATGCTGATTTTTGCTATACACCTAATTGTAGGGTATTTCCTAAGTTTCCATATGTTTTTTCAGGTTTGGTGGTATTGAACCCAATGCTCCAATGACAACAGGGACGACCTTTATGTTTGACTCTCATAGCTGCCACATCTTTGCAATCTCAATTCTCAAGTCTTCATATTTATCAATCTTTTCTGTTTTTTGCATGATAATATGTTGATCTCCTGGCACTGCCCCATCGATTATTAGGACCTCTTGTTTGTCCCACCTAAAGGTTACTATATCCAGCCTTCGATGCTCTAACACCTTGTGTGTCTGGAAGACAAAGTCACAGAAGATTCTTGCCTTCCCCTTTCATCCAATACCTTTTCCAGTGCACCCATTATCTCATATCCATACTTCTAGCATAGTAGCCAGTGGAGGTTTTGGGCTACCTTATCGTGTCTGTGCTTTTACTCTTTCTATGCAAGACTTTCACAAGCACTAACAATGTTAGTCACACTTTCAACCTTCTTCCCACACATTCTGCAGAGGTCCGATCCACTTGAGTGGTATATATTCCTTTCCACTGAGTTGGTATTCAATGCCTGATCCTGGGCAGCGATGATTAGGCTTTCAGTCTTATTTTTTAGGTCACCCTCGCTGAGCCTTATTATTATTATTAAAGCGGTGAGCTCACAGAATTGTTAGCGCACCAGAAAAAATGTTTACCGGCATTTCTCCTGGCATTACATTCTGAATCCAAATTTTGTGAAGGTCAACTTCATTTTTTATCTTTTTTTGTTGGAGGGGGTATTGATAAAATAAGTACCAGTCAAATACTGGGATCGATGTTATTGACCAACCCATTCCCCACAACCAATTTTCTGTCGTTCTGCCAAAATTATAAAGCTATAGCCCTTACCTGAGTATAATGACAACTGTTGTTGCAACCTTTCTTCCTAGGATCATACTTCTTCTTTTCATCAACCCAGAGCTGCATTATGTGCTGGATGTTGTACTTTATCGAACCTGGATCACCGATAAGACCAAGATTCTGACCACGGGCTATCATTGCATGTTCAAACACACATTTATGGGCCCATTGGTCAGCTTCTTTTGCTAACTGAAAACTCCAACTCTGTACAAAGATAGGATAGAATATACATACATATATATATACATATATATATATATATATATA
>NC_069008.1:8606584-8611237 GCF_001194135.2 Octopus bimaculoides | reverse complement strand
TTAAGAGAGAAGGAAAATAAAACAACTACTTCTGCTAGATTAGGAAGCAGAAAACCATGTGTGTGGGCAGAATAATCCCACGGTTTCTGCTGCAGGATTGCCACCCTTGCACTGACTATCCATTAGTGTAAGGGAGATTACTTCTATAAGAAGAAGGGATGTTATATGTTCATATCTATGTGCATGCATAGGTATACGTATATATGAATACATCTTCACTAGCAGTACTATTTTGTTAAGCGCATCCACTAAGTAGTATGAACTGTGTTTAAGGCAGATACGCACAGCGTGTATCACTCCGCTATAGACACTGTTTGAAAACATGTCAAATAAAATAAACACATAGAAACATAACAATGCCTTCAGTGAGTTGTTTATTATCCCATAAAGAACAAAAGAATACATAACAATGATGAGCTAGAAACTGTAGTGGAAGCGGATACATCACAAACTACGTGTGAGTTATCTGCAAGATTTGATATTTTGATTCCAGCTGTATCGGACCATCTGGAACAAATCGCCAAGGTAAAGAAGCTCGACAAGTAGGTACCACATGAACTGAACAAGAATAAAATGATACGTCATCTTGAAACTTGTTCTTTGCTGTCACAGTATGAAAGCAAACGATTTTTGCATTATACTGTTATGTGTGATGAAAAATGGATTGTTTTCAACAATAGCAAGCGTTCTGTATGATGGTTGGATAGAGACAAAGTGCCAAAACACAATTCAAAAAAAAAAATTCACCAAAAAACGCTAATGGTGTCTGTTTGGTGGTCCAGCATTGGTTTCATCCACTACGGATTCAAGAAACCTGGTAAGTCAATTACAGCAGATGTAAACATCAACTAATTGGATGAAATGATTAGTGAACTTGCAATAAAATAACCGAGGTTGGTCAATAGAGACAGGCCAATTCTTTTGCAAGACAATGCGCAACCACATGTTGCACAAAGAACACTACTCAAGCTACAGGAACTGAACTTGAAAGTATTCTCTCATCCACCATATTTACCAGACCTTGCACCAATTAACTATCACTTTTCCAGGCATTAGACAATCTTTGCAAAGAAAAAAACTTCAAATCTGAAGAAGATGCAAAAACAGCCTTTTGTGATTTCATCACCTCATGTTCTCCAGAATTTTTCGCTGCTGGCATAAATAAGCAACTGATAAAATGGCAAAATTGTGTTGATAATGTAGGTGCTTTTTCTTGAGATAAAGTAAAACAAACTTTCAGTTCAAAATCAGACATTTCATTCTTAATGACCATATATGAATATATATATATATATAAAGTGAAGTGGTGAAATTACTACTGTGCTGGACAAAATGCTTAGGGGCATTTCATTCGTCTTTACATTCTGAGTTCAAATTTTGCCTTTCAGGGTTGATAAGATAAGTACCAGTTGAATACTGGGGTTGATGTAATCGACTTACACCCTCCCCCAAAATTACTGGCATTGTACTAAAAGTTACAACCGATATATATATATATATATATATATATATATAGAGAGAGAGAGAGAGAGAGGGAGAGAGTTATACATAGTTACTACATAAAGGGGCAAACAAATATACATAGCTGCAAACATACATGCATGCATACATTAATACATGCTTCAAACAGACTGACAGACAAATCAGGAGTTAGATATCATAGGTGGATGGTTATGACAACGATGGTTCCTGATGATCCGATCATGGGAACAGCCAATTTGCGAAGTTATCATACAAGTGGCTGAGCACTCCACAGACATGTGTACCCTTAATGTAGTTCTCAGGGAGATTCAGCATGATACACAGGGTATGACAAGGCTGGCCCTTTGAAATACAGGCACTTCTCATTTTTGCCAAATGAGTGAACTGGAGTAACGTGAAATAAAGTGTGTTGCTCAAGGACACAATGCATTGCCGGGAATTGAACTCATGACCTTATGATTGTAAGCCGAATACCCTAACCGCTAAGCCACATGTCTTCAGAACAACCTGGCCACCAGTTTGATAATAAGACAACAACAATAACTGTGCCGTCACCAACACTGCACCAGAACAACAACCACCATAACAGCAATGCATTACAAACACCACCAAAAACACCAACAAAACAACCACAAACCGAACCACCACTCCCCACTATAACAGCAGCAGTAAAAGCAACAACAACAAAAGCAGCAGCAGCAGCAGTTGCAACAGCAGCAGCAGTAGCAATAGCAGTAGCAGCAGCAACAACAACAAAGACCATACCAGTTTCATCATGTCAGCAGCCCTCTCTTGACCTCGGATCTTGTTATGGAAACGGACGATGAATTTCTGTAGGTATTCATTGTTAATAAGTTTAGTGGACATCAAAGGCAAAATGACCAGAAGCAGAACACATGGAGCCATGAACATCTTTGACTGAAACGAGACAGGCACCAACCTAGCTTCATTTATATGAGCATTTACAATCAAACACATTTGTACGTTTGGTTTTAATAGTACGGTTCCATCAATGCATCTCTGAGAGTGTTTAGGTAAGTGTTCTCATCAACAGCAGGGTATTTTTGTTTCTATGTATGTATATGTGCAGATTTGTATGTTTTGCTTTATGTATGTATTCTCGTGCATAGAGTTACATCTCTAGACATACTCATATATATTTACAGATTATTACAGTTCCAGTGGCGAATTGGATCTCTAGTCTTCGAATTAGCTTTCTCCTTTCTGGTTTTGGAAAGCCTAATTTCTCAAGATTGATATTTAGTTAGTGTGTTACACATCTCAGGGCCCCAATAATTACAGGTATAAACATAAACTTGTAATCTGGATAGAGTAACTGCAGATTTCTGAATAGTTCAGCATAGGTATTCTCTCTTCCATTAATCTTCAGCTTCATGTTAACATCCCCTGGGCAGCTAATTTCCACAACTGTGCACAATTTCTCTTTATCATTATATCAGATCTGTTGTGTTTACATTTTATTGAGGTCTTCACTGGAACATTCCACCAGTACTCCCTTGTGTTTAAGGCTTCTACCATACTGTGGGTTCTTATTTCTTTGTCCCTGAGGCTATCCTTCCAATGGATTTCATTATAGAGTGTCCTAGCCACAACATCATTTCTCATCAGTAGATGATACTGTGATGACATTTTCAGGCAACTGCATATGATGTGGGTGATATCTTTGGTGTTAACTCCACAAAGTCTGCATCGGTTGTCACATTTTACTGCTTTTCCTGCCTCTCTATCCCTTTTGCACATCAGGTATTTGGTTGATATTGACTGTTTTCTGGATTGCAAATGTATACCCTTCAAACTGGGAGGTAGTAATCTGGCTATTGGTTCATGATAGACTGCTTTGATGATAAATGTTACTATCACCTCAGAGCTTTCTACTAACATATCCATGCATGGTCTTCTGCACATGTATGCTCATCCTTTCATCTGATATGTCATGGTAGAGTTGTATGATTTCTTTGGGCATATATTTAAGGTTATCAGACAAGGAATGCTGTTCAAGGAGCTGCTTTCCAAGTCTTATGATGTTATCAGCCTCCTGTATGCCTGAATGCATGTATGTCTGTCTGTTCTCTTTCTCTTTTTAATTTTAGAGTAATTTTTTGACTGGTCACCTACTTGGTAACAAGGTTGTGATGGAAAGTATCTTTCTTTAATTATCATACTTAAGAAGGTCTTCCAGTAATGAAGAAATGTAGATAACAAAACTGAGAGTAAATAAGTTATACACACTCTCGTTTCTGTAAAACATTAAAACAAAAGCACGTCTAGAACAATGACATCATTTATTTGACATAAACCCCTTGCTTTCCGATGAACTCCTCCCAGTGGTCCACAAGTTTCTTTATTCAATTAGAGAAGAATGCTTATGGCTGGTCACACAGCCATTTATGCAGTGCTTCCTGTGCTTCTTTGTCCGTAGCAAATCAACAAAGAATGTTTGAGTGGTCCAAAGAGGTGAGACTTGGAAGAGGTGAGATCTGGATTATATGCAGAATGTTCCAGGAACTCGAAACCCAATTTTTCAGTTGTTTTAATGGTGTAGGTATGTATGTATGTAGGTATGCATCTGTCTGTCTGTCTGTCTGTTGGTCTACAAACATACATACATACACATATGTATAGGCACAGGCGTGGCTGTGTGGTAAGAAGCTGGCTTCCCAAACACATGGCTCTGGGTTCAGTCCCATTGCATGGCACCTGGGCAGGTGTCTTCTATTATAGCCTTGCACTGACCAAAGCCTTGTAAATAGATTTGGTAGATGGAAACTAAATGAAACCCATTGTATATACACACACATATATATATGTGCATATATCTAGGTTTGTGTGTCTTTGTGTCTGCATATGTACCCCCACCACTGCTGGTATGGTTACTTTCCTGTAATTTAGCGGTTCAGCAAAAGAGGCTGACAGAATAAGTATTAGGCTTAAAAAATACATCCTGGACATTGATTTATTTGACTAAAACTCTTCAAGGTGGTGCTCTAGCATGGCTGGAGTCAAATGGCTGGAATGAGTAAAGGAATAAAAGAATATATGTATACACACACACATATATGTATATATATGTATATGTATCTGTATATATATCTATGTGTATGTATGTGTGTGTATATATATATATATATATATATATATATATATATATAT
>NC_069008.1:8601807-8602701 GCF_001194135.2 Octopus bimaculoides | reverse complement strand
ACACACACACACACACACACACACACAGACATATATATATATAAGTACATGATGGGTTTTTTCAGTTTTTGTCTACCAAATTCACGCACAAGGCTTTGGTTGGACCAAGGCTGTAGTTAAAAGCACTCGACCAAGGTATGCAATGGGACTGAACATGGAAGCATGTGGTTGGGAAGCAAGTTTCTTACCTTACAACCATGCCTGTGCTTTATTTAGCATCTGAAGAGGGACATATCTGCACCATCGGATGCTTCTGAACTAGTGTTAAGCATCCTACCTGTGAGTAATTGATTCTAGATGTGTCGAGACAATCGTCGGGATTAATAAAAATTCTCATATCTACTGTCTTTCATGTACCACACATACACGCACACACATGCACACATACATACACACATGCACACATACATACATATCTGATCTTTCACAAAGCAACCTTACCTGGACTTGTGCCTCAGGTGCAATCCCATGGTCATTCATGACCAAAGGGCATCTTTAGCCCTCTATGTGTAGGCATGTGATAAATATTAAATTAATGAACTTGGTAGTTTATAATCAATAATATAAATAAAGCAGGCAAGGAATATATTTCAGAGATATGCATTTCTTGATTGCAGACAGCTATAATTATTGGACAAATGTAGTAAGTGGAAAAAAAATAAAGATTCAATATTTACGTTTAATAATTTGTTGCTGCCAGAATGCAGGATAGCGGCAACATGCAGAGAACTGTACCAATTATGCAGTTATTTTTGAAACAGCTTTAAAGAAGAATCTAGTCACATTTTTTCTTCTTTTTCAGATACAAGTTTAAAAACTATGTCATATCAATACTAGGGATTTACATTTTTCCCCCTTTTGGAGTCCCTGTCTGTTTACGTTGCAACTCCCACA
>NC_069008.1:8596535-8601797 GCF_001194135.2 Octopus bimaculoides | reverse complement strand
TGTAGATATGTATGTATGTATGGATAAGTATATATGTATGTATAATTAATTAAATATATTCTGTTAGAATATTATACACTGATTTTATAATGAGTGCTCTTTGTGTAAGAGTCAAAAATATTAATACTATAAAGTATTTAGACATTAATACGAGTGACTATATATACTGTATTTTGAAATAATAGCATGAATAGATATATGTGTCTAAAATAGTAATTTAAAAAAATATGGAAATATATGAAACATGACAGTTTAAGAATTTGCTAATTAATGCATCTTACGATCATTTCACGAAAGTATTATCATTATAATGGAATCCATTATTGATACACAAACGATTATACTTTTGTGAAACAATCGTAAGATGCATCAATTAACAAATTTTTAAACTGTCATGTTTCATATATTTACATATATATTTAATATAATACTATTTTAGACACATATATCTTCGTGAGAAATTTTTTTGATATTAAATTTCATGCTATTATTTCAAAATACAGTATACATATGTGTGTGTGTGTATATATATATATATATATATATATATATATAGGTTATGAAAGGTAATGGTGTCAAGAAAACGCAAAGGTGTCAGGTAATGCTAAGTAAGTGCCATGGACAGATTATAGTTAAGCTCCAGGTTTGGTGATTATGTGAATGGAGAGTTCAACATAGGTCATATATTAGTGTGCATATATATATAAAATTAACAGAATGAGATAAAAATCCAAGGCTGTGAAAGATTTCAGAACATTTATAAAGAAAAGGTCTTACAGCTGTTTCCAGGATATTTTATATATCCCTTCATCGGAGACGGTGCAAGAAAAAGGTTAGGCAATAGTTATTCTAGAGAAGATATGAAATAGAGAGTGAAGTGGAGGAATGAAAACAGATGTGAGATATGCAGGGATATTATATTTGCAGTTCCATTATTGAAGCAGAATGGTATACATATCAGTTTCCTGTACCTTATGTACTTATATATACACCATTCTGCTTCAATAATGGAACTGCAGATATAATATCCCTGCATATCTCACGTCTGTTTTCATTCCTCCACTTCACTCTCCATTTCATATCTTCTCTAGAATAACTATTGTCTAACCTTTTTCTTGCACCGTCTCCGATGAAGGGATATATAAAATATCCTGGAAACAGCTGTAAGACCTTCTCTTTAAAAATGTTCTGAAATCTTTCACAGCCTTGGATTTTTTATCTCATTCTGTTATATATATATATATATATATATATATATATATACAAGTGAGTGGACAAATGAAAGAAGGGCACTCAACCAATTTAGCGGAAGTTACATGTATGCATGAAAACAGTTTAATTCAAATTCGTTGGTACTCTTGAGTTTCAAGTATGATGCTAGTTGTCAGCCATGTTGAATTTGAATGACAGAAGTTGATTGTTATCACCGTAAGACGGGCTGCAATTGGTTGAGGAAGGTCATGCGGTGTCATGGTTTGATGTTGGTATAATTGTAATAGTTAGTTGGAAAATACTGCTTGGTGAACAGGAAATTCAACACGTGCAGGACAGGAAATAGACTACGTGACAATTAGGAAATGGGTCAGGGGTCAGGTTGTTGGTGGGGGAAGTAGGAAGGGGTGGCATGTGCAAGTATATAGTTATATATGTTGGTGTGTAATTACGCTCATATAGTTTTGCGTGCATGTGTATATTGATGCAAATGTGCACATATGTACATGGGCACATATGTGCACGTTTGCACACACACACACATGCTTGGACAAACGCGCACACACATACATAAATACACATGCACATGTACATTCTTTCTTATGTACATATGTATATGTGCATGCATACCAGTGTGCATGCACACACACACATGCACATTCGTGATAAGCATTAGGAACTGGTAAGCATTGGGGGCTGGTATGTATTGGGGGTTGGTAAATGTTGGGGATTGGTAAATGGCAGTCCTGCTCATGGGGTTGGTTGGTAGTGACAACCTTGGTGCAGGCGGTGCAGAGTAGCAGCTAGTGCTAAGGTGGTATATCCGGGTTGTTGGCAGTCAGAGGCCTGAAATTTGCCAGAAGGGCATACCTCTGGTGACAGCAGTATGATAAGTCGCATTTCTTGTTGAGGGATCCTGCAGGTTGTTGGAGGATATGCAGTTTTTTGTGGAGGAAGAGCTGGCAGTTGCGGGCGCCAGGTGAATATGGTGGCGCTCTATCAACAATAGTCCACTTGATGCTGGATATTTCATATGGGAGATCATGGAATCTCCAAAGAAACCGAGACAGGGAAGTAGAGTTCTCTCTGTCCCTGGATCTGAACGAGTGTATATACTGGGAGTATCTTCCCTTGAAGTCATTGGCTGTCATATCCATATAGTGCTTAGTAATGCCATCGGATGGTGTGAGGGTGTGGCTCTGTATACTAGTGGAGTTTCAGCAGTTGCAGGTTGTGGTTGGGGATGGTGTGGGTGCATTTTTACATCTGTTGATGCATGCGATGTTAGATGCAATGTTGTCTAAGCAGGAGTATCTCACCTTGACATTATGGTGGTTAAAGAGCTTGTAATACTTATGGCCTCTGGGGAAGTGTTTCTTAATTAGCTATGTTGGTGGAAACTTCTAGGTTGAAAGGGGGTTATACCATATAATTTTCCTCCTCCTAATCCTTTTGGAGTGAAGAGAGGGTGTTTGGGGGTTGTCTACATACATCAGCTTCTCAGTAAACTTGCTCCAAGCCAGGTTTCTAATTACAGTGGGGTGGGGGATGGTTTTGAGCTTTTGTGGCTGTATACTGCATCTTCATTAGGCTTCCTGTATGGGTAATACTTGCCTGTACTGAGGTCTAAGGTTACGTCCAAGAAATCGACCATAATCAGGTTGGTGGTAATCCTTATGGACAAGCCAAACTCCTTAAATATTTTTACCAAGTCCTTCCTGAACCTCTCCATGGTGTGGATGTTCATATGGCTTGAGATAGCCAGGATGTCGTCCTAATAGAAGGCCAATCTGTGTTGGTGGGTATGTCTCTTGAGAGTATCCAAGATGTATAACCCGATGAGGTCTATGATTTCAACCTTGTCAAAGCTCCCCATAGAAACATTGAACAATGGATTGCCTTCTTTTTTAGCCAGAATGAATCGTTGTGGGCCAGAATTGACTTCCTAGCATTCATGATAATTCTGATATCAAGGTCACTAATGTTGGTATATTGCTCAGCAAAAGTTAGGGCCTTCAGAAGGAAGGGATTAAATATGGAAGGGTAGAAGTAGACAAAGTCCAACTGGGTGAATCTACAAGCTGATTTATTCTTGATACTGCAAAACCCTGTAGCTCTTCTGATATCAGAGTTGATAGTATCAAGAATGCGTTTGCTAATAATACCTATCTCACTTTTAGAGGGGTTGATCAACCTGCATTTGGGATTAGAGTGGAAGTTAGGCTTATAGTCCTTAAGCGTAATAGGAAATGGGGGGAGGGGTCACGTACTAAGGCAGTCCACGTGATCCCTGATATTAAGGTGGGTGGCTAGCTCCTTTGCTTCTGTGTTTACATCATTGTATGTGAAAAAAAGGGTTTTCTTGTATGTTTTGGTGATGGCACTTATAAGTAGTCTTGAGTGTGTGGAAGTGTTCATTTCATAAATGTTCTTTGTTTTGTCTGCAATGGTGTATATGTTGGACGATTGCTTAATGCTGGTCATCGTCATTTATGGAAGGGATTAGAATAATGCCAAAACCTTACCTTCTTTACAATGCTCCTTAGGTCGGTCTCAAAGTTCTCAAGGCCTTTCATACATGGGGTGCACTTTCGGGATTTGAAGCCGAATTTATCTGTAGATGTAGTGGTGGATGAATTCTCACAGAAGAAAGCCTCCAAGTGCATGCATTTGATGACACTTTCTGTCTTCTCTGTAAATCGCGTCAAGTTGATCTTCCTTGGAGGTATTTGGATATTCCTCAACAAGTACAGTAGCGGTTGTCTCTTCATTGCAAATGCATAAACAGATATAAAAATTCACCAACCCCAACCCCAACCCCAACCTGCAACTTCTAAAACCCCACCCTGTGCCTCTCAAAGATTGCAGTATACAGAACCACACCCTTACACCATCCAATGGCATTACTAGGCACTGTACGGGTATGACAGCTAATGACTTCAAGCGAAGATATTCCCAGCATATGCACTTGTTCAGATCCAGGGACAGAGAGAACTCTACTTCCCTGTCTCGTTTTCTCTGGAGACTCCGTGATCTCCGAGATGAAATACCCAGCATAAAGTGGACTATTCACCATATTCACCTGGAGCCCCCAACTGTGAAAAATTGCATATCCTCCAACAACCTGCAGGATCCATCAACAAGAAATACGATTTATCATACTGCTGTCACCAGAGGTATGCCCTTCTGGCAAATTTCAGGACTCTGACTGCCGATAACATGGATATACCATCTTAGCACCAGTTGCTACTCTGCACTGCCTGCGCGAAGGTCACTGCTACCAACCAACCCTATAAGCAGGACCACCACCTACCAATCCCCAACTTTACCAACCCCCAACGCATACCAATCCCCAACGCTTACCAATTCCTATCGCTTAATAATCCCCAACGCTTGTTTTGCAGGTGTATACTCATGCAAGTATGTGTGCAAATGCACATGTGCACATACATGTATGTGAAGACACTGGTATGCATGCATATGTGCATGTGAATATACATATGTACATATGAATGAATATGCATGTGTGTGTGCATGTATGTGCATGCATGTGTGTGTGTATGTGTGTGTGCACATGTGTTCATCCAAGCCTGTGTGTGTGTGCATACGTGTGAATGTGCACCCATGTACAGATGCACATGCTTGCATCAATATACATATGTTTGCATCAATATACACATGCACGCAAAACTACTTATAGAACTATATATTTGTACATGCTGCCCCTTCCTACTTCTCCCTCTCCAACAACCTGGCCCATTTCCTAATTGTCACATAGTCTATTTTCTGTCCTCGACGTGGTCAATTTCCTGTTCACCATGTGGTATTTTCCAGCTGACTGTTACCCATAAACCAGCATCAAACCACGACACCACATGACCTTCCTTGACCAATCACAGTCCACTTTATAGTGATAACAATCAACTTCTGTCATTCAAACTCTTCATGACTGAGGACTAGCATCATGCTTGAAACTCAAGTGTACCAACGAATTTGAATTAAAATGTTTTCATCCATATATATATATATATATATATATATATATATATA
>NC_069008.1:8588997-8595699 GCF_001194135.2 Octopus bimaculoides | reverse complement strand
TATACATACATATATATATATATATATATTTATATATATTATATAATGTTTGACTTAGCTGTCTGCAACTTAAAGTTTCATAGAGAGTGTAAAGGGATATGAGACAAATTCAAGACGGTTTCTAGATGTTAAGCCTCGATTGGATAAGTCAGCCCATGTGGTGTTATTGGTCTGGAAGCAACATTGCTTGTTGTCTTTATACTTAGGCCCACATGTGTGGGCAGGATGTTGGTAGACAGTTGTCGCCACTATGCCTGGAAGCTGCGGTGTAGTTTAGTTAGCAACTAAACTAGTTCATTGCATTTGATGCCACATATGTCGTCATAGGTCAGCGAGTAACTAACACTTTAGTGACAACAGTCTTTTGGGGAGAGTAATCGGATTTAGTCATGCAAGGTTAAAGCATTTCAGTGGTGCCAGATCAACAAAAATTAAGGCAGGATAGTTAGGATGGATGGAGCTGTAATCTACACGGGTGCAGAGGTTAAATACCGTACCCTTGTATATGGTGGTATATTTGGATTGTTGGCTGCCGGTGGCTTGAAGTTCATTAACAGAACATTTAACCTGGTGGCAACAATACGATAGTTTATTTTTCCTGTTACTGGATACTGTAGGTTGGTGGTGGATGTGTTATCTCAGGTGGAGGCAGAGTTGGCAATTGCAAGTTCCAGGTGGTAACGGTGGGGCCTGTCAATGATACACCATTCAATGTTGGGGAAGTCATTCCAGTGGATATGGAGTCTCCAAATAAATCGGGACAGGGAGGGGAAGATTTCTCTATCTACATACCTGAAGGAGTGCAAATGCTGTGTATATCTTGCTTTGAAGTTAGTGGCTGTCATGACCATTTAGAGCAGTGGTTCTCAATCATTTATTTACTTATAGACCCCTTCTAATTCCAATTTTACTTGGATCACAATCAATATTTTAAAAATTCCTATTATATTTTTATAATTAAATATGTATCAGAAATTGTATCGAAAAATTGTTAAAATATTTTGTATATTTTAAAAGTATAACCGATTTATTGCAGATACATTTTAACTACAAAATCGTATAAGGACCTCCAAGGGCCATGTACACTCCAGTTGAGTACCACTTGTCTAGATTCTTGGAATGCCATCGGAGTGCGTGGAGGGCTCTGTTGACATCAAACATTGAGAAGCAGGATCCTCCTAGTGGGCACTTGGCAGAATTTCAGTAGTTATTTGTTGACGTGTGGATTGAGGGCTGTGAAAGTGTGTGCTTGTGTCAATTGTAGCATGCATGTCAGAAGCGGTGTTGTCTAAGCAGAAGTAACTGATCTTGATGTGGGTGTTGAAAAGTTTACAATACTTATAGCAATGCTGGTTGAAACTTCTAGGTTAAACAAAGGACTGAACCAAGTTATCTTTCTCTTTCTGACTTTCTTTGGGTTTGTGAGCAGGGTGTGGTATCCTCCATATATGCTAACTTCTCAGGGAATCCAGTCCTCGCTAATGCCTCATTGCAATGGAAGGCAGCCACAAAGAATATCTCTCTATCTAATGACAGTTCACAGATTCTTCGAGTTACATCTGCAACTACGCTTCTAATTACAGCCAAGGAAAAGGGTAACATTTTTGTAGATATACACAATTCCTGTGTAACACGATTTTTGCATTTGGGTAACAACTGTTATTTCCTGTTTGCTTACCCCTAGAAAGTATGAAAAATGGTTAATATTTCCGTCAAACTTGGCTTTTGTTACATTTATTCAAACCTCTAAGAAGCCCTCTCAATACATGGCTATCATGCTCCCCCACTACCAGTGGCAGCTTGTGCATAGGTACTGCGAAACTGCACACCCTCCATTTCCACTCAATACTATCGATAACATTCAATATAATGAATCCTTTTAGCTTTAATTCTTTCTTTATACTTGTACATTATATAATTTTTTAGCCATTTCCTGTTTATGAAAAAATACAAAAATCCTTGTATAGAACTGTGCGCTTCACAGTTCCAGTGACACAGTGTTTGACTGTTGTGCACATGCTCACATGTCTGAGATAGGAAGCTTCATGCTAAGGAGAGAGAGCATTGTCATTCATGCAGTACTGGTGAAAGGTAGTGTTTCTTTTTGACTCCACGTGTGTTATGCTTAAAACCTGTTTATATTCTTGAATGTGACAAGTGTAGAATTCGATTATTATCCTGCTTCCAGCTTCAGTGTTGCTGCCAAGATTTGAAAAATAGGGCAGATTTTCCACCCTTATTTTGTGATTTAGAGGGGACTTTTGAAAAACAAGGGGGAATTTGCAGCAGCATTCAGTGAACAAATTAAACACACTACCTGGCTGTGGCTAAAATGCGAACCGATTAAGTTCATGTATAAATATTCTTTTTATATGTTTGTTTCCTTTTGCACAATATTAAAACAACGACTAAAAATTTTCTGAAGCAGCAACCTCACTAATTTTATCTATGAGCTGCCACTGCCCACTACTCCTGCTCATGATCAGAGATGCACATATTGTCAGCCACTAAGGGACATGCTAAAGTGGTTAAGGTCAAGCAACCAACAAGCAAATCTGTGGTGTTGAGCAGAATATATGCTATAATGATATTTCTGCTTCAACAACTCAGCACTGAATTTGTCTGAAATGTAATGGAAAATAGGTCAGTTTGAAAACATTGATGTCCAGGTCTCAAAAGCAAAGTTTGAAGGGAATAATAGTTATTTCCTTTGATTTCTTGATAGAAGCAAATAGAAAATAACACTTACTGACTAAAGACATAAAGAAAATTAAAATTAAAATTTTGTTATTTGTAAAATGGTGCCAAAACTTTCCTTGCACCAAACCTGGTCACTCATAACATTGTCTGTGATGAGACTGGAGCAGTGAAAGTTGCAAGTAATAAATGTTTAAGTGAAGTTATCTTTTACTTGTTTCAGTCATTGCACTGTGGCCATGCTGGGGCACTGCCTTGAAGAATTTTAGTTGTACTTGTACAAATTGACCCCAGTATTTATTTTTTAAAGTTCAGTACTTAATCTATTGGTCTTTTGCTGAATGCTAAGTTACGTGGACTTAAACATACCAACACTGGTTGTCACGCGGTAGTGGTGGTGGGGGGAATAAACACAGACATAAAAACACACAGCACACACACACATATATATATATGACGGGCTTCTTTCAGTTTCCTTCAATCAAATTCCCTTGTGAGTCTTTGGTTAACCCAGAGTTATAGTGGAGGACATATGCCCACAAAATGAAACTGAACCTGAAACCATGTGGTTGGGAAGCAAATTTCTTGCCACACAGCCACACCTACACCTAGGTTGAAGTGAAGTTAGCAGCGTTTGTGTGTTTCTGAATGGCTACGACAGGATGAATCTACTGCTTCAAAGAGATCTCTCCCCATGATGAAAAATGTTATAAAAGCACAGAGACGTCTCTGGTGATATATTAAATTTTAGCAATGAAGTCATGAAGGAAATATTGATTGTCTGGAGGGGGCATGTCTACAACTGTGGACATGTATGTATGTGTGTATGTATGTATGTATGTGTGTATGTTTGTATGTTTGTATGTATGTATATATGTACGTATGATTGTTTGGATGTATGTACACAGGCCAAAATAAGTTTAAGAACAATTATGACAGTTCTATTCCTTCATTAATTTATTTTTAACAAAACTGTATAAAAATTATTTTACTTTTTACAATTTATGTAGATTTTTTTTCTCTTTCGAATGATATAGGTGTTATATATTTTTCTATAGTTTGAATAATTTTAATGCGCAGTTAATTGAAATGATTAAAAATTGTTGGCAAGATAAGTTTAAGACCATACCAATATTATTTTGTTTAAACTGAAAATTTACAGCACAAATGATTTATTATTAGCATCTAGTTCTATAGCCATTATTTTCAATTATGGCCTTACAATGATGGGACATGGAGTTCGACAAATGAGCACAAAAATTACTTGGAATGTTCTTCAATCAAATTATATAATTGGAACAAATTTGTTGGTTTTTTAGCATTAACTCTTTTAAAAACATAATTCCATAAATGTTCTATTGGATTCAAATCCAGGCTCTGTGGAGGCCATTCAATAACCACCATATTATTGCGATCAAAATATTGCAAAACTTTCCTAGCCTTATGAACGGTGCAATTATCCTGCTGGAAAACAGATCGCAGTGGCATCTGATTATTTAAATATGGCAGCTCATTTTCATTTACTAATTGCAGATAGCCTACACTGTTCTGTTTGCCATCAACCTTAACAATTGGACCAACACATAAGTAGCTGAACACAGCCCACACCATTACTCCCCTACCTCCCGCTTGCGCTATTTTCTTGACACACTTAGGATGGAATTCTTCAGTTGGATGGCATCTAACATAAGTCTTTCCATCTGATCCAAAAATGCAGAAGTGGGATTCTTCGCTTCAAAGAACTTTTGACCAGTCTCCAGCCGTCCATTCAATATGGCTTTTAGCAAACTTGATCCACTTCCACCGGTTCATCTCAGAAATTATCTGCTTCTTCCAAATGATCCAGCCAAACAGTCCAAATTCTTTTAGGCAGTTTCTGACAGTTTATGGCATAAAGCTGATGTCAGTTTCATCAGATAATTGCTTGCAAATGTCGACTGCTGCTAGCATTCAGTTACATTAAAAGAGCCTATGAATTCGTTGATCCATCTATACTGTTGTTTTTCTCAGAGCTCTTGTTCTTTGCTGATCTTTGTATTGGCCAGTGGCTTGTTAAAGATTCCATGCTTGAACACAAGCCTAAATGCATCCTAGTTGCATCCTAATTGCTTGCTAATGTTCATGATGGACACATTTTACTGATGAAACAACATGATCTTTGATCTAGTAACTGGGATGATACTAGAACAATTTCACATAGTGAATTAATGTGTAACAATGCTTGATTTTTAAACAAAACAGTGCAGTATGACCAGCCATATGACCAGCCATTTGGTTTATTAATTTGCATAATCTTGGTACAGTCTTAAACTTATTTTGCCAACAATTTCTAATCATTTGAATTAATTGCACATTAAAATTGTAGAAAGATATATAACACCTATATCATTCGAAAGAGAAAAAATTCTCCATACTCATATATACTTAAATGATAAACTTCTGGATTTACAGATTTTTACAGTTCCAGTGGTGGATTGGACCTGTAGTCTTCGAATCAGCTTTCTCCTTTCTGGTTTTAAGAAAACAAATTTCTCAAGATTGGCATTTAGGCAATGTGTTACATATCTCAGTACCCCCATAATTACAGGTATAAAGCTGGACTTGTAATCTGAATAGAATAATTATAGATTATAGTTCAACATAGGTATTTTCTTTTTCACTGATCCTTAGCCTTATGTTAATATGTTAACTTATGAGTGTGTGAGTGTGTGTGAATGTGTGTATGTGTGTGTGTATGTATGTACATATATATGTATATATGTATGATTTTTCTTTGAATTTAATTTGAGTTCTTGAGAGAGTTCAAGTGACAAGATTTTTAAGTTAAGAGAGTTCCTGGTGTTTGTGAATATGTGGCTGAGTCAGTGTGCTGGTTGAACTGTCGATGCATATACCCAAATGTGTACATCTATTCACATAAGAGTCTCACGTGGAGAAGTTTTGGAATGTCTTACAAATCTTCATTCTGCCACTAATAGATTAGATTTGGAGAATCTGCATCAGTTTCTTTTCCTTGGACTTTTGATTGTACATTGATATCCGCTGGGCAGCTGACCTCTACAACAGTGCATACCAATATCAGGTCTGTTACGTCTGCACTAAATTGCTGTTTTTATTGGAGTATTCCACCAGTATTCCTTGTTTTTAAAGGTGTGAATGCATGCTGATTCTGACATGCCTTTGATCTATATGCCAGGGCAATCCTTCCTGTGGATAGCATTGTAAATAGTCAGCAACTATATCATGCCTCAGGGGAAAGTAGTATCTCATAGACAGCTGCTGCTGATGTGGGTGATATCTTTCACATTGGTATAGCAGAGCCAACATTTTTTATCACAATGTGGAGGTTTGGTGGTATCTTTGTCCCTCTTGTTTATCAGATATTTGGTAACTGTTTATCAGATATTTGGTAACTGGTTAGTGAAGACATATCCTTCTAGGTAGAATGTAATGTTTCTATCACAGGTCCAGAAGAGGTTAATCTTCCTGTTAATGCTGTTGTTACCCTCTAGCTTATGGGATATGTACCCATGCATTGCTTTTTGTTGGTAAGATGTTTGGTTCTCCTCCAAGCTTCTGTTCAGGTAGGCCAGTCCAGCCCCCTTTGGGTTGCATGAGACAGTTGTATTCTCAGAGTAGCGGTGCAGTAGTTGGAACTCTGAAGATGTTGTTGCTCTCACTTTTGAGTATGCATAGAATGTACTCATTTCTTCCTTGACTGTTCAGCAGTAAAGCAACATTCAAAGGCTGTTCAGACCGACACCATTTATAGTACAGGTGCTAAATCACTACAATTTGGACCTTGTTGATCTCTCTGAGACATGATTGGCCAAAGTAGTTCAACTATATTAACAAGGGTATACTGTCTTTTCGAAAGGCTTACCAGGGAGTAGACGAAGGGAAACTGGGGTAAACTTTGCCATAAAACCATCCTTACTGTATTCTTTGAAGGAACTACCAAATGAAACTTCTGAGTGCATTATGTCATGTTATATGGAGCTAAAA
>NC_069008.1:8586646-8588897 GCF_001194135.2 Octopus bimaculoides | reverse complement strand
ACCAAATGAAACTTCTGAGTGCATTATGTCATGTTATATGGAGCTAAAAAATGGATGATGTGCAACAATCATAAGCGTTTATATCCCTACAGTGGTCAATTCCTATGAAAATATTGAAAATTTGTACAATGAACTTAATGTGTCAGTTCATAGAAGACAAACTTGGGTGACTTTAATGCAAGGGTTGGAAGGGATCATGAAACTTGGCCTGTGCTAGGCAAGCATGGCATTGCAAACTGTAACAATAACGCAACTGCCTTATTAACCTTTTGCACAGAGAATCAGTTTGTAATCACTAATACATTTTGTAAATAAAAAGGAAAATACAAAACAACTTGGATGCACCCTAGGCCAAAAGCCTGGAACCTTATTGACTATTTATTAACTCGCCAGTGTGATCTTAAGGATGTACAGAGTGTTTGTGTTATGAGAGAGATTGATTGTTGGAAAGATCGATTAGTTAGGACAAAACTCAATTTTTTCATTAAACCAAAGAATCTAAACTGCCAAAAAAAACTTAACATTACTTACTTGAAATTTTTAGCCATCCTTCAACAATTTCAAAATACTATTAGCAATATCTCACTTGACCAAGACAATCTATGTGAATCTTTTAAATCTCAGGTCTACAATTTAGATTCTTCTACAATAGGGTTTAAATCAATGAAATTAGAAGATAGATTGGCTCACAGGCTACAACAATGAAATCACTCCCTTAATCAAATGTAAATATATTCTCAATCAGTCAGGTAACCCAAATGAGTCTGAAAGAAGGCCTTGAAAACACAAGCTGCTTTTAATAGGAAGGACACAAAGCAATTTTTCTCCTTAATCAAAGAAGTCTCTGGTCCCACATCAACTGCAATAGCCCCAGTTTGCTGTGTTGATGGAAGATGTCTCTTAACTGACATCCCCTCCATACAGAAACATCAGGTTGAGCATTATTCAAATCTTTTGAATAGGGCTTCCAATGTAGATATGAATATTATTCAAAACAGAAAATCTAAGTTATCCATGAAATGGCCAATGAATCGATTTTAGAAGATGCTTCTAGATCAATAAGAAAATTAAACAACAATAAAGCTGTTTGTGTGGATGGTATTAGAAATGAGATTTTGAAGTCTGGCAGTGAAAAAATGGTAGAACTTATGCATAATTTTATAATTGCTGGATGGACACAATACTAATTTCCCTTTTTAAATCAGTATTGAAAAATGATTGTGGTAATTTTCGTGGCATCTCCCTCTTATCAGTCATTGGTAAAGTTCTGGCCAGGATTCTTTTTCGAGTGATTCATCATCATTGTCATCATTTAACACCCGCTTTCAGTTACATGACACCAGCATCAGCCATGACTATGATCTCGCTTGGCTTGATAGGTCTTTTCAAGCATGGTATATCGCCAAAAGTCTTGGTCACCTGTCACTGCTTCCATGAGGTTCAACATTTGAATTGTGTTTTTTATGTACCAGCCACACAGCGCTGGCATTGGCCATGACAATGATTTCACTTGGCTTGATGGGTCTTCTCAAGCACAGCATATTGCCCAACTTTCAAAAGGTGCTGTTTACATGCCAATTAAGCAACATCAGTCATGACTACAATCTTACTTGGTTTGACAGATCTTTTTCAGTACAGCATATCGCCAAAGGTCTTAGTCACTTGTTGTTGCCTCTATGAGGCCCAGCATTTCAAGATCATGCTTCACCATTTTATCCCATGTCTTCCTGGGTTCATCTCTTCCACAGGCCCCTTTCACTATTAGAGTGTGGCACTTCTTCACACAGCTGTACTCATCCTTACACATCACATGACCATACCAGTGCAGTTGTCTCTCTTGTACACCGCATCTGATGCCTCTTATGCCCAACTTTTCTCTCAAGACACTTACACTCTGTCATGCATGCACACTGACATTACACGTCTAACAAAGCATACTGCCTTCATTTCTTACAAGCCTATGCCCGTCCTTGGCAGTCACAGCCCATGCTTCACATATCCTTGTTAATAGTGCTGATCTACTGCAGCTGATCAAATTTCAAAGAGAGAAACACAGTTCAAATTGTTGTAATTTAGCACCTGTGCTATAAGTGCTGTCCTCTCTGCTCT
The DNA here is from genome assembly GCF_001194135.2 of Octopus bimaculoides. Lineage (NCBI taxonomy): Eukaryota > Metazoa > Mollusca > Cephalopoda > Octopoda > Octopodidae > Octopus > Octopus bimaculoides. The sequence continues at coordinate 8,586,788 of NC_069008.1, read as the reverse complement.
AGTTTCATCTCCTAGATTGGCCCTTATCATCTCCTAGATTGGCTGTTATCACAAAACTAAAAAGCCCAATCTGCCCTAATAAGGAAAGGTGACCTTTATACACACACATATAAAAAATATAAAATGATATAAAATTAAAAGT
>NC_069008.1:8584450-8586358 GCF_001194135.2 Octopus bimaculoides | reverse complement strand
CTTGGTCTCATTCTTAGTTATGTTGAATCTCCCTGAGGACTATGTTAAAGGTATGTGTGTCAGTGATGTACTCAGCTATTTGCACATTAATTTCATGAGCAGGCTGTTCTGTTGATCAGATCAACTGGAACCTTCATCATCATTACCAATGGAGTGTCAGTATGTATATATATGTATATTTTGCTTTTATTTGTTTCAGTCATTTGACTGTGGCCATGCTGGAGCACTGCCTTTAGTCGAGCAAATCGACCCCGGGACTTATTCTTTGTAAGCCTAGTACTTATTCTATCAGTCTGTTTTTGTCAGTAAACACACCAGCATTGGTTGTCAAGTGGTGCTCACACACACACACACACACACACACACACACACACACACACACACACACACACACACACACACACACTGGCTATTGCATTGGCCTTGATCCACACGACTTGCTAGTTCTTTCATAACACCTGAAGACCGGGGTTAAAATCTACTATACAAACCTAATTAAGAAAGTGAACTAATGGAAGGAATGATTAATCAAATGAAATATGTCTATTTTCAGATTCGCAATGCCTATGATGTCATCCCATTCGACAACATTGATGGTGGTGTGTGGAAGCAAGGTTGGAATATAACCTACGCACCCAACCACTGGGATAACCGAGATAATCTTCAGGTGTTTGTTGTGCCACATACACACTGTGACCCAGGTAGGTACCACTTTATCATACCCTCCTTCTACCCTGATGTTTGCAGGAGTTTCATAGATGTCATATTGGTCTCTACTAATCCTTTTCACCACTATTGTTATCATTATGTCTGCTGAGTTAATAAAGAACCCTTCAAGTCATCACTTGTCCTGCTAGAAATAGTAATGAAATCTCCCTCAAATCTGTGGTTCTATGTTTCCTGTAGATTGAAAAATGCTAAGATGGTCATGGCTGGCATACTGTTGATTATATGTCTGTTTGATCCAAATTGACCTGGGGCTAAACTACAACAGCTGTTACTGCCACCAACACATCTACTAATACTGCTATTACTGTGTGTGTGTGTGTGTGTAAACATGGCTTTCTTTTTGTAGGAAAGTCACTGATGGGTTTCCATTTTAAATAACTTCCTTAACTTTACAAATGAAATTTTGATACAATATAAAGGACATAATGGAAATTAATATGCACAAGTCAAATATTGCAATACTACTACATCACATATGAAAAATGACGTTGCTTAAATGGCAGCCATTTTCAGTTTCGCACGCCTGTGCTCTTTCCAAAACTTGCACCATAAAACCCTCAAGAGTTTCAGACCCCACTTCTCTGATATCTCTATGGATGTTCTCCTTTAGTTGCATCAGGGTCTCCGGTTTGCTGATGTAAACCCTCTCTTTCAGGTATCCCCACAAGAAAAAATCTGGGCTTGTCAAGTCTGGGGAACGTGAAGGCCATTCAAGGTAGACCTCACACATGGTTCCAGCAAGATGGGGCAACTGCTCATACTGCAAGAGAAACAATGCAGTTGCTATGGCAGTGCTTTGGAGAGAAAATAATATCCTGCTACAGCAATGTCAATTGTTCTTCACATTCCCCAGACTTGACTATCTTTGATTTTTTCTTGTGGGGATACCTGAAAGAGAGGGTTTACATCAACAACCATGACTTTACTGATGTGTGAAGTCAGAGAGATAGGCCTATAGTTTTTGGCATCTGCTCTGCTTCCCCCTTTATGGATTGGGCATATTATTCTCTCCTTCAGCTTGCTTGGCAGTCTGCCGTTTGTGAGAAGGCTCTGGTAGAGGATCTGGAGGGGTTTTGCCAGGGCATGCTTACACGATTTAAAGAGGATTGCTAGATTATATATATATATATATATATATATATAATAATAATCATAAATGGAGCAAAACGCATATAAATA
>NC_069008.1:8583580-8584404 GCF_001194135.2 Octopus bimaculoides | reverse complement strand
GAACGTTTGTTTACATAGAGATATAAAGGGATGAATGATATTATTCCATGGGCTTTAGGAATAAGAATGCTTGTTTACATAGAGATATAAAGGGAGGGGGTTGTAAACGTGATGCTAAAGGTTAAACTCAGTGAGTTATTGAAATAGGGGGAGAAAGACAAGTATGTTGTAGTACTGTTAAATTTGAAAGAGCGTGAGCTAATTGCTGAGTCAAAAATGGAGGAAGGGAGGGAACTAAGGTAGTACATCATATAAGGGAAACTAATAACATATTTATATGTAGTGAAGAAAGTGAATAAAAATAAATGAAACATCGTAGCCTAGTGATATATTACATTATATTATATCATTGTACGGATATTAAGGTTTGTTAATGGTAAAGCAGGGTACAGGATATTTATTTGAGAAGTAATAAAGATAATAACATACACGTTAACAAGAAGAATAGAAATACTTAGTTGAAGTCACCGGGGGTTCGATCAACAACCTGTTCGGCATTATTAAGAAGAAATAACTTAGCTAACTGTAGATGGGGAGAATAAAGCACTAGTAGTGAATGAGGCAGAAATATATATATATATATATATATATAAAACGTGGGTAGCTGATGAAGTAGAATGTTCTCTATGTGGCTCGTGTGTTCTCGTCTACGTTTGTTTGCAATGTCCTGTACCCAGATATGCACCTATACATACAGGTGGATGTCGGTATGCACACACCTGTACGTATATATGCATATACTCATTTACTTTTGTTTTTACATGATTGAACGCAGCGTCTCACAAAAATTGTAAGTAGTTTTCGTAAACTTATCCTCCGACGCT
>NC_069008.1:8580399-8581751 GCF_001194135.2 Octopus bimaculoides | reverse complement strand
AAGATTATAAAAATATTAAGATTAATAACATACTGATTTGAAGCGAAGAACATAAACATGATAAATGAAACACCATTCATTACCCTGTGATATATCAATATACTTATGTTTGCGCTAATCAATGTAAAAACGAAGTACAGGGTGTTTTGTTGAGAAATAATAATAACAATATACATGCTAATAAGGGGAAGGTCAGATATAAGGCAAAGCAGCTAGTGGTACAAAGTAGCCCAAGCAGTAATTACTGGGAAGGAAAATATTAATGAACTATAGAAGGGGAAAGGCAAGTTATGGTGGATATAGAAGTAGATATTATTCAGAGGACATTTAGTTAAAAAAAAAGGGGGTAATAATAAAAAAAAAATAATAATAATAACAATAATAATAATAATGCTTAAAACCTAACCTAGTAGGAATGATGGAGCTAACGGTAATAAAAGAAGGTATGTTTCTTGATGTGCTGACAGCGGTACGCCCTCTGAGTTATTTGGTTAACTAGGCGATTCTTGGAGAACAGGATATAAAAAAGCTCCAAGTTACAAAGAGGGCAGAAATCCCTACCCTTGTCATAGGGAACTGAGGTGGCCAGTATGGACCATTCCAAAGAGGATTGCTTATTGCAATCCTTCAGTTCCCAAATAAATTTACTTAGGCCGGTAGTGCTAGCTTTATTTCTATCCCTAAATGACGAATAATGATTCAAGATTCTCTTGGATATCTGTGTCGATGAGCTACCTACGTAATATGAGACATCAGCGAAAGATGTTACCTTGCATTGGTACACTACATTTTTGGTCCTTGCATTCGCACTTAAAAACCTAATTCTATTAGGATTTAATTCCGAGATGCTAATCTTATTGCTAATCTTACTAATGTTACAGATATTTTTATGATTCCCAATATTGAACATATTACCTATACTAATATCTGAATGACTAATGCCATCATTTGTGTGCATTAAATTATTGCATATGACTATATTATGTTGTCTTATGTATACAATTTGGGTGTCGCATACCGAATTTGAGTATGACAGTAAGACCTGGGGTGTGAGGTCGTCACGGATGTATACAGCAACTCCACCATGGCTCCTTTCCCTTCTGTCTGTTCGCAGTATGACATATTTTGGTACTTGTACTTCTGCATCCTCTATATCAGGGCTGAGGTGAGTTTCCAAGAGTGCTATGCATAGGGCTTGATTGCATGCAGCAAGGTCTCTCAGGAAAAAAATTTTGCTTTTATTATTATAATGCAACAGGCCCCCAATATTTAGTAAAAATATTGGCGTGATCCCTGTGCAGATGTTAGGGGAGGCCATCCCATGTCTGTTGACTGTGGTGGTCTTGCGCAGT
>NC_069008.1:8577882-8580299 GCF_001194135.2 Octopus bimaculoides | reverse complement strand
ATAAAGTGAAAGTAAATGGTTCAAGGGAGGCAACACTAATTGTGCACAAATCTATGCATTGGGGCAAATATTCTCACTGGTTGTGGTAAACGCGACACTGTCTTCGTTCCTCGCACACCAGTTATACCATCTAATGTCCCATTCAAATTTAAACCCTTCCAATTTCCTATCCCACTTTCTTTTGCTATGAGCATTAATAAAAGTCAGGGCCAAACACTAAAAATTGCTGGATTGCAACTTGAAGAACAAACAGAAATTCATATATGAAAACCGGTTTTTTCTACTTCAGTTATGTTTTTCTCACATACATACAGGACACATCATTTGTAATTTCATTGCACTATTACTGTTGCCTTGCCTTCCATTCCTGTAATTTCAGCACTAACATTGACAGGACACAGCATTTGTAATTTCATTCCACTATTACTTAGTGATATTCCTAATTAAAATATGTCTAAAAAAAGACCGTCAAAAAATAAACACCAAACAAACGCACTAAATGCAATGCTTTTCTATATGAACAGTAATGTTCCACTTGATCTGCAGCCTTTTCAGTGCCATCACAATCAACTGGATTCCATAAAGCTATTCTTAGCTTCTTGGCCCGAGAAACAGTAAAAGTAATTGCCCAATCAATGACATGTATTGCTGCTAGTATATTTATAAATGAAAGTAGAAAGCTAGAAATTGATGAAATACTGTTTATTACCTATAAAATATTCTATACATATAAATACGCACACACATACAGATGTTATCAACCAATTATTCTTATCAAAATTAATGGGTTGCATACTCTACTTGCTTAATGTTATCAGCCAGTTACTGCTTTTGAAAGGGTTTCTTACAAAACTAATCACAATAAGTGGTTTTTATTGTGTCTCTATCTGTTTACTTTTCTGTATGTCTATCTGTCTGACTCTATTTTTTTAATTAATTGATGGCAGAGATACACTTTATTGTAATTAAAATACTACTTGAAACAGAGAGAATGGGGTAGATGGTGACGTATAGATTTAATCTATTTTGTAGAAAATATTCAATGGTTTGTGTTGGTCTCTTTTCAAGTATTTTGGTTTTGCTTTTTATACACATATGTTTGTGTGGTTATGAAATCACCTATCATCTTTAAATTAATTTATTTGTGGGTCATTATCTTTAAGAAACCTACTTTTTGAAATTAACAGTACAGATGGCAGAATCCACTTCTATGTTTTTTATTGATTTTTATTGTGTGTATGTATTGGGTCATCCCATAAATAATGCAGGTTTTTTATATTTCTTTTCTTTTTCAAAATCAAAACAAAGTTCTTTTTTAATTTAAAATATACTCTCCTTCATTTTCTACAATGATCTTCCATCTATCTGGTAAACTTGCAAGGCTCCTCTTCCAAAATTCACTTGTCTATGATGAAAAATACTCCCCCAGAATTAATTTTTTTTTTTGTCTAAATGATTTTGAAGACTGCAGAATAAATGATAATTAGATGGGGCAATGTCCAGCAAATATGGTGGGTGGGGCATCGTTTCCCATTCAAACTACTCCAGCCTTTGGAATGTCATCCTTGCTGTATGTAGCCAAGCATTATCCTGATGGAAGAACACTTTTCATCTTGAAACCAAAGATGGTCATTCTTCTTCTAGCACTGATTTAAGTCACTCAAGCTGCTTGCAGTAGATCTCCTTTATCATTTGGTTTGAGCTTAAAAGTTCAAAGTGGACTAAACATTTCATATCCCACCAAACAGAGAACACCTTACATAGCCTGAGGTGCCAGTGTTTCTCCTTTCTTTACCCACTGTCTTCGGTGCTTGACATTTTTATAGAGAACCCATTTCTCGTCACCATTTACTATTCGGTCCCAAAAAAAAGGTTAATTCATGAGATGGGACAGCAAAGAAGAGCACACATTCACTCTCTGTGGTGCAATTAGACTCAGAAACTTTGTGAGGAACCCATAGATCCAATTTCCTGACTTTTAGGATGGCACAAAGGTGTCAATGAATGGTTGAATGACCAAATCCAAGTTTTTCTGTTAGTTCCATCAATAGTTATGATGGAATTTTGTTCCAGCAGGGTTTGCAGGATGTCCTCATTGAGCTCTACAGATCTTTCAGGACGAGGCTTATCTTCTAGGCTGCAGTGTCTGGCTTGGAACTTCTGGAACCACCGTTGACACTGGCTTATGCTTATATCCTGCATTAATATTCCTTGCACTTTTCTTTGCGTTGTTGCCTTTGCTGAATATGTTCTTTTGTCACTTCCATTACAGCTTTGAAAAGATAATTGTTAAAATCGAACTGTACTCTTCAAAACTTGCACTAAGAATAAGGACAAGGTAAAATTACTACCTGCTTTTATAGCAAGTTGATGCAGATACATTATCCTGACTCCCTCCAACTTTACAGGATGATCCT
>NC_069008.1:8573109-8577202 GCF_001194135.2 Octopus bimaculoides | reverse complement strand
AAAGATGTATGAACAACAAGCAAGTGTATTAGTTTGACGCTCAGGAAAATCAAATAGTCTTTTATGTTTTGAGCCTATGCTCTTCATCAGAAAGGAATAAGAGAAAATAAATGGAGAGACAATGAAAAAAACTTGAAGAATTTAGCTGTTCAGCATGGCGAATGATTAGAAAAAAAACTTGCTGTGTATATATATATATGCGTGTGTGCGTGTATATACAATTCAATATATATATATATGTTTTTTTTTTTACTTGTTTCAGTCACTTGACTGCAGCCATGTTGGAGCACCACCTTTAGTCAAACAAATCAATCCCAGGACTTATTCTTTGAAAGCCTAGTACCTATTCTATCGATCTCTTTTGCTAAACCACTTAGTTATGGAATCATAAACACACCAACATCAGTTGTCAAGTGATAGTGGGAGGACAAACATAGACACACAAGGATATACATACCTATCTATCTATCTATCTATGTGTCTATCTCTCTCTCTCTCTCTCTATATATATATATATATCCACATGCACGCACACACACACACACATACACACAAATATTGAGGATGTAATTTCCTTGTAAGGAATTTAGAAAAAGAAATCTGGATATCAACTGGTGTTATCAAACATATTGAAATAAAGTTCTGCAATATAGAAGGATTAACTGTCCAATACTGTGTAAAGTTAATAAAAGAAAATGGAGAAGAAATATAGTGTCTACTTAGTTAATTTTATTTGTATCATGATGGTAAAAAAGTAATACATATAAGATTTGAGATTTAAACAAACAGAATCAACAAAAGGAATAAGCATAAAAGAATCCTATGTATGTTTCAATCCGGCCATTAGGTTCAGATCACCACCATTCAAGTGATGTTAGATGTAAAATACACTGGGTACATCTTATGGAGTTTCTACTTATGCCTTTCCTACAGGTCAAGTAGAGCCATCTACCTGAAGAGATTTGTGATTTGTCTGCTTTCCTACTTTGGATTTTGCTTGATTAACTCTAAGGCCCTCTGATTCTAGACCTTGCTTCCACACCTGGTATTTTTTCTGTAGTTTTAGAGGTGATTTAAGTTCTGGAAGTGATTTTATGTGTGCGTGTGTGTGTGTGTGTGTGTGTATAAAAACATGTGCATACATACAAACATTCACATCTACATACTAATGCGTATGTGCAAACTTATACACCCTGCACATAAATAAATACAATTTATTCTGCTTTATCCTTTTCTTTCTTTTTCTTGTTCCCCTTCCCTCTGGAGTTGTTTTTAAGGCCACATCTAGAGATTAAAGTTGAAATGTCTGTCTTTAAGTGTTTTTCTTTGTATATCTGTGTGTGTGTGTGTGTGTGTGTGTGTGTTACTCATCAGTTGCAGCCAGTTTCTCAAACATAGAAACTCTGTCTTTTTTTATTTCCTTTTTGTCGGCTGTATTTTGAGATAGGTCTTTGTCTGAAATGTTTGGTTATTCCACTCTCCACAGTAATTCATTTCTACTCTTTCAGTTGCTTTTCCTAGTAATATAAAACTTGCCAATGTAGACTAGCCAGTCTCCTTGAATTCTGTTTTATCTGATATGCCTTTTGTTTACTTTTTTTTTGAAAGCTTTCAATTAAATAATCAGCAGAATGGTTGAAAATGTGTCCCTTTCTTTGGCTTTTGTATTTTCCTATTCATCGTTTTTTTTGTTTCTTGTTTTCTATTTCTGTTTTTGTATATTCTTGTTGTTTCCTATATTTTGTTTCTTTCCCCATACTCCTGTATTTTCATATTTCTGTGTCTTTTAAATATATTTTTGTTTCACAATTCCATGTATCTGTTTTTCTACTTTTTATCCCTTTATTTTTCTGTTTTTCTTTTTCTATACTTCTTTATTTTTTTGTTCATTTTATTGTTCTGTTTTTGTATCTGTTTTCTTAGACAACAACAATTCCTCACTTTAAACATGCAGTTAACTCCTGATTTCATGTGTGTCACTGCTGAAAGCTTGTCATATCAATGTACCCTAGAACATGTATTTATGGTTTTCATATAAACACAGTTGTAATACACTAGCTAAAGCGTATTTTACTATGATCATAATGACAATACAATAGTGTATTGCTATTTGAGCTGTTAAATTCCAAATATGTTAAACTGGGGTTCCATTAAACCAAAGATTTGCTCCATGCACACACACACACATGTAGGGTGTGAGACTAATGAATATAAGTTTGTGTTTTGTTCTTGGATTGGGTGAAGCTCTGATTTCTTGAGCAAGGCACTTCATTTCATGCTGCTGTAGTTCACTGAGCTGAAAGTGAGTACCAGTGGTAGTGGGTTGTTGGAGAGTCTTTGTACTCTCACCCACTTAAATACTACAAAAACAGAGTAATTCCAGCCTAAAGACTGACTTAAACTTGTCTCTATCCTCATTTCTGTTTGTTTTTGTTTTCTCTCTTTCACAGAATGACTTCAACTCTATCGAGTCCCAAATCCACAAAGTGGAACAGGATATTCACAAGAATCATGGAACCATCCGAGAAATCAAAAAGATACTGCGACACATTGCCAATGGTGACAAGTCTAGTATTACAAAGCTGAAACACCTGTTTGAGAATGAGGACTTGGATGACTCCAATAAAGACAGTGACTCAATTGATGACCTCTGGGACTCAGACTACAAGGGCTTGCAACCACAAAAACCACTGCCAGAGGTAGTCATCCCAGATGGTGTCTGTCCAGCATTCAGAACAGAGTCAAAAACACAGCTTAAGGTGAGAAACTTTGCAGATTTTCTCTTTGGTTTATAGTTTAGTTCATTCTTGGCTGTTACTGAGATGTTGTTGCTGAGCTACCAGTTAATTCTGATTGAGCAGACCTCCTCCCAATCTTTTCTGGTGGAGTAGCAAGGTCAGCATGAGAATTGACAGTATGAAGTACCAGTTGGGTAGTGAATTAGTACCATCCTGGGAATGGTGTTTGTTCTTGTTATTTATGTTGTCTGTTTGTGATGATACTGACACCACCCTATATTGGCTCTTCCTTTTCCTTTGGGTGACATCACTAGCAGAAAGAAGGGAGAGTTTTGCATATATGGGCAGTGCAGGTGCCACATAAAACACTGTAAAGTGGTTGATGCTTGGAAGGGCATCCAGCTGTAAAAATCATGCCAAAACTGACCTCACCTGTGCTGGTGCCATGTAAAAAGCACTCAGTCCACTCTGCAAGGTGATTGGTGTTAAGAAGGGCATCCAACCGTAAAAAAACCATGCCAAAACAAACCCTGAAACCTGGTGTAGTTTTCTGCCTGACTAGCTCCTGTCAAACCGTCCAACCCATGACAGCTTGGAAAGCGAATGTTAAATGATGATGATGATGATGGGTAACTGCCTGTCTTACACTAAAAAAAAAAAGCCCAAGTCTGTATCTTGAAAAAAAAATGTTTTGAGGTGCAGCTACAAGGTTAACTGTGACCAACTAAAGCCTTAGAAAATGTTGTACTGCAGGAGCTAATGTATCCTTTCTTTTTAGCATTTTTAACAACTGCTGAGTGGCTCAGTTATTGGTTTGTTGTTGGAGTACTGATGTTGTTGTTGTTTAGCCACAGGTTAACTTTAATCCAACAGATTCTTGTTGAAAAGTTTTTCAGTCATGACCATCCTGTCTTCTGAAATGTATCTAGGACTATATTATCTGATATGCATTTTCCTTAAGATGGTAATATATGACATCAGTGATGTTCAGCTGCTCTTTCCAACAAATCTAGTCACTATGTAGTTGTTGCTATCATTGGCTTACATACACATGCGCGAGCACACACGCGCGCACGCACACACACACACGCACACACACATGTAAGACAGTAAGGTGTAATTTGAGGAAAAGTTGGCTGTTGTTTCTTTCATGTCTCATGACTGCATAAAGATTTACATCATTTGTTCAAAATATACATAAGTAAGATTTAAAAGAGATTTGGTTACTATTATTATTATTATCAGTTGTAGCTACTATATAGATGTCTCTTTCATTGACTCATACATACATACATACATACATATATAGCTTTATATATATATATATTTATATATATATATATTTATATATATAT
>NC_069008.1:8570126-8572597 GCF_001194135.2 Octopus bimaculoides | reverse complement strand
TATATATATATATATAGCTTTATATATATATATATATATATATATATATATACGTGCAAGACAATAAAGTGAGATTTGAAGAAAACTTAGTATTATAAGTATTAGTGATAATTTCCATCTAGAAGTTTTCTTCACTGATTCATATACATATATAAGTCAATAAAATATAAGTTGAGGGAGTTTTGCTGCTATTTCTAATAGATCCAGTCACTATGTTGAGTTCCCTTTCATTTGTCTATGAAGACAGTAGGATATAATTTGAAGATTTGATTATTATTTCTATCAGGTGCAGATAGAGACTTCTCTTTTTCATGTATGATAATAATAATGATAATATATATGGTAAGGGTAAAGACCTTCGGTCATAAATGTCCATGAGATTACACCTAGAAAGTTACCCTTCCAGGCACAAGTCCGGGCAAGGTTGTTTTATGGAAGACCAGCAGTTGCCCATGCATACTGGCCTCCCCTCTCCACGCCACCAGTGTTATCCAAGGGAAAGGCAAAGGTCGATACAGCTTGGCACTAGTGACGTCGCAACTCATTTCTACAGCTGAGTGAACTGGAGCAACATGAAATGAATTGTTTTGTTCAAGAACACAAACACACAGCTTGATATATAGATCATTATTTAATGTCCACTTTTCCAATCTTGCAAGGATTGGACGATATATATCCTCATCGCCATCATTTTTAATATCGATTTTTCTATCCTTGTATGGGTTAAGCAGAGTTCATTGAGGCAGATTTTCTGTGGCTGGATGCCCTCCCTGTCACCAACCTTCTGCTTTCAAGCAGACTAGTATTTCTCCATGATTGGACATGTTTTCATGGAAGACTGAAAGCAAATGACACTGCTTGTATGATGGTGATGCTTGTTTACAAACTGTCACATGATATCAAGTAAGGAGACTACTTTCAAGCACATGTGTATACACATACATAATGGCTGTCAACTTGTTTAAATGTGTATAAGCATTGCTGACTAAATAAAGTGTGTCACAGTATTACATGTTGTGAGAATGACAATGTCTCCTGATCCTACCAGCAACTCACAGAACTTGTTGCAGAATTAACAGTCAAATGAATTCTTTTGACTTCTTTGTTCTTCCAAATCATTCTTCTGATTTTTCTCTGTGCATCCTCATATTCCTAGATAAACCTGAGCAATTTACACACATTTTCTGACAGACAGTGCATGTGAGGTTGGCCCTAGTGAGAAAGACATTGTAGTTTCTGTGACTTTCTGTGTGGCTTCTCTGGTGGCTCACCAGGCTTGCATGAGATATACATATGTAGCCATCCTGCCCACTCCTCCCATCCCAAGCCTCTATATCTCCTTGCCTATTCTTACCATCCCACAAAAGCATGTCCCAATACATCTCCACCATCATATTTCTCATTATCACTCTCTTTATCTTAATCTCCAGCTCACTTTCCTTTATTTTCCAACTGGGATATCCATATCTCTACTGTACATAACACACCTATATCTGTCCCCTGTTTTCTTCAAATCAATTGTCAAACCAAATGCATCACATGCAGAGCAAAAAGAACAAACTAGAGTTTGTAAGCCTTCTTTGGAATGACTTATGAGGTTACATTCGTCAGCAAACCTAAGGTCCCTGATAAGTGTGCTGAAAACTTTGCTCTTGAATCTAAATCTAGTCAAACTAAACAAATATCCTGTTGATCTGTACCTCACATAAACTCCTTCAGTGGAATTTGCTAAAAGCTGAAGAAAGCATTGCACCGAAATAGATGGCAAAGAGAGTAGGGGCATCAAGGTCCCCACTGCTTCACACCATTTTCTACACTAAAGGCATCTGAGAGTGATCATCTAAAGTTTACACTTGCTTTCATGTCTTTATGAAGGGCTCTAATTATATTCACAAATTTAGGAGGACAGCCAAGTTTTTTGAGCAGAATCCACAGTCTCTCTCTATTGGCAGTGTCAAATGCTTTACTCAGATTGTCAAAACAGTGGAATAAGTCCATGTTTTGCTCAATACATTTTTTCCTGAAGCAGGTGAATTGTGAAGACTATATCTACTGTTGCTTTGGAATGCTACTACACACAGGGATTCAGAAACAATCTAGTAATATGCTATGCTTGAGAAGACTCATCAAGTCATGTAAATGGCACCTGTGCCAGTGGCATGTAAAAAGCACCCATTATACTCTTGGAGTGGTTGGTGTTAGGAAGGGCATCCAGCCATAGAAGCCATGCCAAATCAGATTAGAACCTGGTGCAGCCCTCTGGCTTACCAGTTCCGGTCAAACGGTCTAACCTATGCCAGCATCGAAAGGAGATGTTAAATGATGATACCTTCTTTTGGAAAGGCTTACCAGGGAGTAGATGAAGGGATACTAGGGTAAACTGTTCCATACAACCATCCTTACTTTATTCTTTGAAGGAATTACCAAATGAAACTTCTGAGTGCATTATGTCATGTTATATGGAGCTAAAA
>NC_069008.1:8565631-8570026 GCF_001194135.2 Octopus bimaculoides | reverse complement strand
CCTCATAAGTCATTCCAAAGAAGGCTTACAAACTCTAGTTTGTTCTTTTTACTCTGCATGTGATGCATTTGGTTTGACAATTGATTTGAAGAAAACAGTCATAAAGCATCAACCTACTCCAGGAAATGAATTGACTAATTATCACACAGTCATTAAGGGCATACCACTAAAGGTTGTACAATCCTTTCAATATTTTGGAAGCTATGTTAATTCTTGAGGCTATTTTGATACTGAGATACCTTCACACATACACACAACAGGTAGCAGCATCTTTTGGTGGTTTAGAATCCAGAGTCTGGTCACAATACCACATAAAAACTGAAACAAAAATTATGCTTTGTTCTGATTTTGTCCGCTCTTCTCTTCTGTATTCCTCAGAAACCTGGACAACTTATGTTTGCCATACGAAAACACTTGAACACTTCCATCAAAAGTGTCTGAGACACATTTTAAAAGAAAGCAGGAAATCAGACACCCCAAATAATGAGGTTCTTAGCCAAGCTGGGATTCTTTCTATTGAATCACTGTTTATGAGGAACCAATTACAATGGACAGGACAGGTCATCAGTGTGGACAATAAATGTATTCTCAAACAACTTCTGTTCAATGAACTGGCAAAGGGGAGTCACAAGAATAGCAAAATAGATAACATAAAATTTTTCCTTGGAGAAATCAATGTTCCATTCAGACAGATTGAATCCTTTGCAACTGACAGGAAACTATGGCGGGAAAATATTTGGACAGGTGTACAAGCATTTGAGAGCAAACGAATTGAGCACAGTGAAATGAAAAGAAACCTGCGTAAAGGGGAATTTGCCAACACCTCAGGACAAAACTCATATCAGTGCGAGGTACGGGGCAGGACCTGCCTCTCAAAAGGACCTGGTCTAAAATCTCATTTATGATCCCCCCAGAACAACATACCATCATTTTATACATGAAAATGCTCTTCAGTATCGTTTTTGTCAGAAGTTGTGTGCATCCTCTGCAGTTCTAAAGAGACATGTAAACATGCACAAAATGCACAACAAAATAACAGATTCAGAACTAAGACAAGTTTGCAATATTTGTGGAAAGTTTTTAAAGAGAGTCTCTGGGCTTAAAAGCTATATTTGTGCTTGGAGTGGTCAAGCTTTGTTTTAGAGCAGACTGCCTTTATGTATGTATGTTATTTTTCAGTTTTATTTCAAGATGTCTTGCCAATAGAGAAAGAGCTGGTTTCTAACCTACATCCAAGGTTCCTTCATTGGAATTTTAACATCAACAACAGGGTATTTTTATATGTATGTATGTATATGTGCAGATTTATATGCTTCATTTTATGAATGTATTTTCATGCATATCTAGACATATGCATATATTAATTAAATGATAAATTTCTGGAAAGTTTTACAGATTCTAACAGTTCCAGTGATGGATTGGATTTGTGGTATTCGAATCAGTCTTCTCCTTTCTGGTTTTGAGAAGCCTAATTTCTCAAGATTGGTAGTTAGGCAGTGTGTTACGTATCCCAGTGCCCCAATAATTACAGGTATGTATGTATGTATGTATGTATGTATGCATGCATGTATGCATGCATGTGTGTGTGTGAGTGTGTATATATGTTTGCATGTGTGTATGTATATACGCATATATGTATATATGTGTGCATATATACATATACACACATACATATGTGTATGCAATAATAATTGATGCAGAAAATAGAAGCTAGATTTGGTACTAGTCTCTATTCAGTATGACAACTGTTTCGACCCCTCTCATGACAGTCCTTTATGAGTGGGATGTTGTGCACCCAATTGCATTGCATCGGTCATTGTAGTCTGGGTCACATCAGGTACATGCATACATAAAATGGTGTATGTGTGTATGTGTGTGTGTGTGTGTGTGTGTGTGTGTGTGTGTGTGTGTGTGTGTGTGTGTGTGTGTGTGTGTGTGTGTGTGTGTGTGTGTGTGTGTGTGTATCTTCGTACATTTTCAAAGGATGTAGGGTTGGGGTTTGGTCAGGACAAATGTTGTTATATGGTTGTGAAAAGGGGGAGATCTATGAACCAGACTAGTAACGTCTCCATTAATGATTTGACTGTTTCTCCTGTATCTGACAAGGAATGTTACAGATATCTGGGGGTGGATGAAAACATATCTTACAATGATACCTGTTACAAAACATGTGTCACTAAAGTATATTACAGCCGAATAAAGAAAATTTGGATCACAGAACTATCTGCATTCAATAAGACAGTGGCCCACTTTGTGTTTGCAATGCCAGTACTCATACTAACATTTGGGCTGCTTGATTGGACGGTTGATGATATCTGAGCCATTGATGTGAAAACCCGAAAAATATTAACAAACACACATAATTTCCACATAAACACTGATGTAGACCGCCTCTACCTAAAACGTAAACAAGGCAGCAGAGGCTTAACATTGATCCAAAATGCCTTTGAATGTTGTATCATATCCCTTCGGCAACATCTTTTAGTGTTAAAGTGCATCCCTTGACCAAGTTTGTATACATGAGGCTGATAACATCATAAGACTTGGAAGGTAGCTCCTTGAGCAACAATCTTTGTCTGATAACCTAGAATACATGCCCACAGAAATCACATGACTCTACTGCAATGTATCATCAAATGAAAGGATGAACTTGTATGAGCAGTTTGAAGGGTATACATTTGAAATCCAGGAACAGGAAATATCAACGAAGTACCTGATGTGCAAAAGGGACAGAGATGCAAGAAAAGCAGTAAAATGTGACAACCGATGCAAACTTTGTGGAGTTAACACCAAAGATATTACCCACATCATAAGCAGTTGTCCGAAAATGTCAGCATAGTATCATCTACCAATGAGACATGATATAGTAGCTAGGACACTCTATAATGAGTGGAAGGATAATCCCGAGGACAAAGAAGTAAGAACCCACAGTCTGGTAGAAGCCATAGTCACTCATAACGAAAAGGAGTACTGGTGGAATGTACCAGTGAAGACCTCAATAAAATGTAAACACAACAGACCTGATATAATGATTTGGGATAGAGAAGAGAAACTGTGTACAGTTGTGTAAATTAGCTGCCCAATGGTTGTTAACATAAAGATGAAGATCAGTGAAAAAAAGCGAATACCTACGCTGAACTATTGAGAAATCTGCAGTAACTCTATCCAGATTACAAGTTCAGGTTTATACCTGTAATTATTGGGGGCCTGGGATATGTAACACACTGCCTAAATACCAATCTTGAGAAATTAGGCTTCTCAAAACCAGAAAGAAGAAAGCTAATTTGAAGACTACAGATCCAATCCATCACTGGAACTGTAAAAATCTGTAAAACTTCTCAGAGGTTTATCATTTAAATATATATGAGCATGTCTAGATATGTAACTATATGCATGTCTAAATATGCAACTGTATACAACTATATGTATGAATACATACATAAAACATACAAATCTGCACATATACATACATACATACATACATACATACATACATACATACATACATACATACATACAAACAAAAATACCCTGTTGTTGATGTTGAAATTCCAATGAAGGAGCCTTGAATCTAGGTTAGAAACCGATTCTTTCTTTATTGGCTAGAAATCTTGAAATAAAACTATGCAGTGACATACATACATTCATACATATGCGTATACGACCATATTTTCGTCACCAAAATCAAAAGAATATTTAAACTGAACTGAAAGCAAAGTTGTAGAATTAAACTAAAAATTTTTTTTTTTTTAAACTCAATAAAAAATCTTAATAAACCCCCTCATCAAAAATTAAGAATAATAACAAAAGGTGACGAACCTCCTTCAATAGAAGAATAGCCAACACAGTAAGTAAAACAGTTCGATAATATTTGTAATAAGAGATACAAATCCACCCAATTTAATTGCTTAGGTTTTTTACTCCTCCTTATTTCAGCACTTTCTGCTCTGTGCAGTTGATTACACCTGGAACTCTGTTACATCATAGAAGAGACGGAAAATAGAGACAATATTCCACATCAGTAGAATTGTGCTTTCAGTTGTTGTTTATTGTTTGAAACTGGAAATGAAGGACGAAGAGTGGAAAATAGGGGAACAGATAGCTGATTCAGCAGAAAATTTCCTGGATGCAGTAAAATGCACAAACACACACGCACGCACACACACACGCACACACACACGTATGCACAAACACATGCATCTGTATACTAACTGTGTGTATGTGTGTGTGTGTTTGTAGATGAGAAAATAAGCTAAGAAGAATACTTGCGAGTTCAGTGACATATATTTGAACAAGAGACACACATGTGTGCGAATACATACATACATACATACATACATACATATATATATATATATATATGCACATACATACATACATACATTCATATATATA
>NC_069008.1:8564513-8565615 GCF_001194135.2 Octopus bimaculoides | reverse complement strand
ATATATATATATATATATATATATATATATATGTTGTTTATTTTTGTGTCATCTAATACATAATTTCGTGTCATCTAATATATAATTGCTGACAGAGTGATGATATATCGGGATGCAAGACGTAGCAGCTGGAGTACTTTGGTGACATAGAGAAGAACCTGGCACCTGGCTGTTACACAATGAAATATGGGAAAGAACTGTAAGCTTAACCAAACATCAGTAATATCACACACAATATATGTATGTATATATATGTAGAAGGTTGAAAAGTAACACACGAGTTGATATGTATAAGGAAAAAAAGACAAGGTAGAACACGCTAAAATAATCTTATTGTGAAGAACATTTTAGTACCAGTTTCAGTCTTCTCAACTTCTTCAACTTAGAATACAGCAAGAAAAATAATTAAATTGTGGAAAAATTAAAGGAAATGTTTTAAAAAAATATTTCCATAGTTTTCAAATAGGTAGGACATTTTCCTTTTTTCTGTCTAACGCTCTTTTACTTTTGTGAAGGTCCGGTTGGCAGTGGGAGATCTGAAGAAAAAGTTAATATGAGGGATGCTGGTTCTGGATTTTGATTGTTTAAGCAGCAGCAGCAGCAGCCAAAGAAGGAGGTGGCGAAGGAGAAGAGGAAGAAAAAGAAAAAGAAGGAGTAGGAAAAGAAGAGAAAGAAGGAGGAAAAGACAGGAGTGATATGACGGTAGTAGACTGTTTGTAGGACCTTTAATGATCAAGTGACCTAAAAGTGACCTATTATGGTTGGAGCAGTAGTGATTGGAATTGTTGAGCATGATCGTTCCTGGCACGTGAAAAGACATTCAAGCGAGTTCATTGCCAGTACCGCTGGACTGGCTCCTGTGCAGGTGGCACGTAAAATACACCATTTCGAGCGTGGCTGTTGTCAGTACCTCCTGACTGGCCTTTGTGCCGGTGGCACATAAAAGCACCCACTACACTCTCTGAGTGGTTGGCGTTAGGAAGGGCATCCAGCTGTAAAAACTCTGCCAAATCAGATTGGAGCCTGGTGTAGCCATCTGGTTCACCAGTCCTCAGTCAAATCGTCCAACCCATGCTAGCATGGAAAGCGGACATTAAACGAT
>NC_069008.1:8563731-8564503 GCF_001194135.2 Octopus bimaculoides | reverse complement strand
TATAATATAAATTGAAGTTGGCCGACCGTTGTATTCTTTCTTGTCTTGAGGTTCACGGCCAAACAGCTGGGTGGATTCATGTGAAAAATGGCGCACATGTGGAGATGGGTGCATAGGCTGGAACGCGCTTTCGATTTTTTCCTAGTCCCCATACTTACAGAGAAAATCAATTAAAACAACCTGTGTGCGTGCATGTATGTGAGTGTGTGTCACTGAAGCCATTCATACATATATACATAATAAATAAATAAACTGAATGATAAATTTCATTTATCTCTCTCTCTCTCTCTCTCATATACACATACACCATCAACATTACTCTCTCTGCCGTGCACACCCCATCAAACATACACACTCACACACACAGAGACATACACATGCACATCAATTCTCCCCTTTCACCACAACTTCAAAAGAAGTTCAGTCATAGAACTGTCCATGTTTCTTCATTCGACTCCCACTTCAAAAGATCGCCGCCTCAAAAGATTCGTACTTGCCGTGCCAGCCAACGTAAGTCAATGACACACAACTTCACTCACTCACTCACTCTATCTCTCCTTCTTACCCTCTTTCTCTCTCTCTCTCTCTCTCACACACACACCCACGTCCATTTCATATATCTTTCAATTTCTGCTCTCTGCAAATAACATTTTTTGACACTCACTCTATCTCTCTTTCTTACCCTCTTTCTCTCTCACATACTCACACACACACACACACACGCACGTCCATTTCATATATCTTTCAATTTCTGCTCTCTGCAAATAAAATT
>NC_069008.1:8561689-8563721 GCF_001194135.2 Octopus bimaculoides | reverse complement strand
TATATATATATATGAAATAAAAGCAGCTCTAGTATAATAAATATCATTATGTGTATTTTCCGATGGCTGCAATAGTGTAACAGAGTATATACTCTCAGTAGATTTTCTCTTAGATATGCAATTTCTGGGCATGCCAGTTTATGATTTTACAAGCCATAAGCATATAAGCCATGGATTGGCTGGGTGACTTGCTTTCAACGCTGGCAGGTATGTGATGTTGACAAGCCATAAAAATGGCAAAACACCCAGTGTCCATCACTCACTCCCAAATGGGATCGAAGGTGAGTTATCTTGCCTGCTCATGAAAAGTGTTTTGAGAGTGTATATACTCTGCCACGCCATTGCAGCCACTGGAAAATACACAAAGCATATACATTAAGAATATGTGGTTAATAATTTCTGTCTGTCTGTCTGTCTGTCTATCTGTCCATCTATCTATCTATCTATCTATCTATCTATCTATCTATCTATCTATCTATCTATCTATCTATCTATCTATCTATCTATCTATCTATCTATCTATCTATCTATCTATCTATCTATCTATCTATCTATCTATCTGTCTATCTATCTATCTGTCTATCAATCTATCTATCTATCTATCTATCTATCTATCTATCTATCTATCTATCTATCTATCTATCTATCTATCTATATACTTACATATAAGAGACCAAAGTGCACGTATGCCACTATATTTTATATATAAAAACTACAAAAATGGCACAAGAACGCAAAACATCCAGACAGTTAGATGATACAAAAAAGGGACAACAAAACATCTAGGCAGACGATACAAAGAAAACAAGGACAGAGTTTTCTATCCTCAGTCAAGTTCCAGATTGTCTTTGCAATTTCGGCTGGTTTTGATTGGAACAATCTCGAGTATAACCAGCTGAAATTGCAAAGATAATCTAGAACTCAACTGAAGATAGAAAACTTCGAATGGCCCGTCCTTGTTTTCTTTGTATCGTCTCTCTGGATGTTTTGTTGTCCCTTTTTTGTATCACCCAACTGTCTGGATGTTTTGCGTTCTTGTCCTATTTTTGTATATTTTTTATCTATATACATTGGTGCAGGAGTGACTGTGGTAAGAAATTTACTTCCCAACAGCATGGTTCTGAGTTTCGTCCCACTGTGTGGTACCTTGGGTAAGTATCTTTCTCTATAGCCTTGGCCAAGCAAAGCCATGTCAGTGGATCTGGCAGGCGGAAACTGAAAGAAGCCCGTCATATATCTATATATGTCTATGTGTGTGTGTGTGTGTGTGCATCTGTCTGTTTTTGTCCTCCATCACCACTTGACAACCGGTGTTGGTGTGTTTATGTCCCTGTTACTTAATGGTTTGGCAAAAGAGACCAATAGAATAAGTACTAAGCATACAAAGAATGAGTCCTGGAGTTGATTTCTTCAACTAAAACCCTTTAAGGCGGTGCTCTAGCATGGCCACAACCAAATGACTGGAACATAAAAAAAGTAAAAGAATATATATATATAAATCACACCACATGAATGAATCTTTCAATAACTCCAAGTTGGAAATGGTGCCACATGTGTGGCATGCATCATTGGCTAGGACAGGAATAGTTGTCTATGCCTTTCATAGCTTGCCTTTAGGCACTTCAAGCACTGTGGTGCATGAAAAATTATTTGCTATTCTGGAGCATCAGTAATGCCACTCAGATCAGATTCACAGCAAAATTCAAGCTTATGCTGCTGGAGTCTTGGCCAACTTTGAATTGGACATAATGTTATTCTTCTAACTCTTCTTTGGGTGACTGCAAGTACTTTTGCCCTGCTGCAACTTTTGCCCTGCTGTAAAATCGATTTCGCAGCATCTTGGATTCGTCCATATGGATTAGGTGGTGTGCCTATCAGTGTGAAATTTTGAGGATTTGTCTAGGAAGGTGAACCTGGAGACATAATTCTGCCAACTCTATTGAGATTGGAAATCGAACAAGACATATTTCAGTTGCCAGTTTGGAATACACATTGATTATATTCTGATCAATCAATGTACCTTAACTGTAGA
>NC_069008.1:8554370-8559848 GCF_001194135.2 Octopus bimaculoides | reverse complement strand
ATATCATCATCATCATCATCACCATCGTTTAACGTCCGTTTTCCATGCTGGCATGGGTTGGACGGTTTGATTGGGGTACTGGCAAGCCAGGAGGCTACACCAGGCTCCAATCTGATCTGGCAAAGTTTCTACAGCTGGATGCCCTTCCTAATACTAACCACTCTGAGAGTGTAGTGGGTGCTTTTTACATGGTACTGGCACAGGAGCCAGTCAGGTGGCACAGGCATTGGCCATATTCAGATGGTGATTTTTACATGCTACCAGCACAGGAGCCAGTCGTGTTGGGGAGGCTGGCATCAACCATGTTCGGATGGTGCTTTTTACATGCCACCGGCACGGGGAGCCATTCCTGAGTTCAAATTCTGCCAAAGTCAACTTTGCCTTTCAACATTTCGGAGTCAATAAAAGAAGCACCAGTTGAGTAGTGGGGTCCATGTAACCTCACCACAATTCCAGCTTTCTAAAACTGCTGGCCTTGTGCCAAGATTCGGAACCAGTATGTCGATAACTATAAGGCATTGAGCTAGCAGAATCATTGTCACTCAGAGTAAATTGCATAGCAACATTCAGCTGTGACTACATTGTCTTTTATTCTTTGACTAAATTAAGGTGGTGAGTTGACAGAATCGTTAGCACACCAGGCAAAATGCTTTGTGGCATTTCGTCCTTCTTTCTGATCCGAATTCAATTATAAGTACTACTTGACCACAAGGGTCGATGTAACTGACCCCACCCCAGCTTTCCTATAATTTTTGGCCTTGTGCCAAAATTTAAGGTGCAGGAGTGGCACTGTGGTAAGTAGCTTGCTTACCAACCACATGGTTCTGGGTTCAAGGTGTCACATAGTGGTATTGAACTATTACGTGACACCTTGGATAAGTGTCTTCTACTATAGCCTCGGGCTGACCAAAGCCTTGTGAGTGGATTTGGTAGATGGAAACTGAAAGAAGCCTGCTATAATCTTCCTCCAATAAAGGTTTCTTCAGAAGATTTAGGTTTTACCTCTTGCTCACAGCCAAGAAATATATTTCATTTCTGAACATTTTTCCATTAATTTTTTATAGTCACAAGGCCTGAAATTAAGAGAGTGAGAGCTCAACTGTTGTTTAGTGTAATGGCCCTGAAAGCATGAAAGGCAGAGTGGATCATGGTGAAATTTGAACGCAGAATGTAAGGAGTCAAGAGAAATACCAGTAAGCACTGGTTTGGTGAGCCAATGATTTTGCCAACTTGCCATCTTACTACTACTACTACTACTACTACTACTACTACTACTACTAATGATAATAATAATAATAATAATAATAATAATAATAATGATTTCTTTTATTAGCCACATGAGCCCAAGACATGAAGGCCAATGTTGAAGGATGAGTTACAACACACAAACAATAAAACAAAAACAAAAACAGATGGGGTTTACATCGCTCAAAGGGAGATACTATCACATTAAGAGATATAACAGAATATAAAATAGAATTAGAAAATAAATAATGAATAAATAAATAAATCCTCACTTAGGGTAATCCAAGATAAGCCCTATGCAAAATCTCAGCTTACTCTGCCATCCCCAAGGCATGGGAAAGCACCCTCTTCCAGCTTCTTTCTCCCTGCTTAGAAAAGCATATTGGGAGTCGATCCATTTGGTCTCACCAGTCTTGCCACATTAGAAGGCAGCACCTCCCTCTCTACCCTCACCTTCCACTTCAAATAATATAGTGTTCAACTGGTACTTATTTAATTGACCCCGAAAGGATGAAAGGCAAAGTCGACCTCAGCAAAATTTGAACTCAGTATGGAGCAACGGGTGAAATACCGCTAAGCATTTCATCCAGTGTGCTAATGATTCTGCCAGCTTGACACCTTAATAATAATAATAATAATAATAATAATGATGATGATGATGATGATGATGATGATGATGATGATGATGATGATGATGAGGCACCACCATAGCAACACGTGCATAAAAATGTAAACACATGGACTGCAATGTTTCTCTAAGAAAACTGCAAACCTGTGAGTAAAATTTAAAATTTTAATTACATATACATCCCTATTTATACAAGACCTTTCTATATATGCACATTGCTGTTTCTTCTTGGTCTCTCACTGATACATCAATAATGATTATAACTACGAAAGAAACATCAATACATGTTCATGGGTGGTGTTCAGTTGAAAATGATGTAAATACTGTAAAAGTGGACCTATTACAAAACCAACCAAAAGAGAAAGAATGGTGGACAGATAACCATAAATACTATGAAATGGTTGATTTATGATTTACACACTCTACTATGCAACACTCCTCCAAAAACATACCATAAATACCCAACAAAATGAACAAAGTCCACAACATGTTCCATAGAAGGCTGATACCTGATAAAAGAACATAACCTATGCTGCATAAACAATGCACACACCACTCCACTCACAAAATGATGAAACTAATGAAGGAATAGAAAGTTGCTTGAAACTATCAGATCTCGAAAAATAATGGTGGTGATGATGTTGGTGACGAATGTTACCACACCTCAGTTTATGAGAGACAGGAGTTTCCGAAGAAACTCTGGTTGTAACAGCAAAAATGAAGCCGGACCTTTAAGGGAAGGCCTCTCGCTCAGCAGTGGTTCAGTAAAGATGCAGACTGACCACAGCTGTTATTCTAAGGCAACATCAGCAGATAATAGAGTAAAGAGGAAGACGTGGACCAGCAAAGAAAACAGGATAGTGAGGCAGTGCTACTTAGAAAGTGAATCTAAAAGGGGCTATAGAAAATCGGTATTAACACTTTGGGTAGAGAAGGATATGTTTAAAGTGAGTGAGCAGAGATTAGTAGATCAAGCTAATGCTGTTAGAAGAAAGTGGATGACAGAATTGGAAATGGAAGAGATCACAAGAGAATTGGGAAAGAAAGCCCCAACAACATAAGAGATATAATTCAAACCAAAGAAGAACCTAAAGGGAAAAATAATAATAGCACTACCAATCAGAAATGGACAACTGGCACCAGCAATTTAAATGATTTAAGTGAGGAAGATCAGAAGATTTTAGATGAGTCGCAGGAAGCAATGAGTAACGAAGTAAGAAAAAGATTGCCAGCATTAAAAGGTACCAACAGAAGGAAGCTGCTAGATATGACTAGGAAAGTAGATTCTGATATCAGTAGGATAGAGACTAAAAATATGAGAAACACTAACTTATTGATCTGTGCAGGAGGGGTAGTAGTTACTAGGAGATTAGATATTCCACAAGGAAAGATTAGAAAAGAGCAAATGTGGAAAAGGAGACTACAAAATAAAGCGAAGACTTTAAGACAAGATCAGAATAGAATACTGTAAAAACCCATGTAATTTGCACACCTGTGTAATTTATGCAGGTGATTTTCAGGATAATTGTTAAAAAAAGCTTCTACTCATGTAAAATTCACATCTAAAAGTTTTCAGAATGGCTGATATGGCCAGGGGAAAAAGGTTTTCAATTTAGTTGCATCTAGCATAATTTCAATTACTTATGATTAGACTTTATTAAATTTTCCTTAAATAAAAATAATTTCTGTTTAACAGGTATCACACTGAAAGCTATTAAATTACAAAGTGTTTGTGTTCTATATAATAAACTTAATTTTACATTTCTTACCCACAAGTGATTATTTCCAATCTTTAGCATACGTCTGTATGTCTTCTCAAATCACAATCACAGGAAAAGTTGTTGATAATTCTTATCAACAAAAACAAAGCTGATAAATACGCACAAGTGTTTCAAAATAAGTTTAATTACCAATAAACATCAGCTTGGATGACACTTTACTCAACCGACAGAGGCAGGTGACAGATCGAACTTATAATGGGAGGCAAGGTTCTGGATATCAATTGAATATTGCCTTTCTCCCATTAATTTCTTATTCTTCATGTTGCTAAGGCTCCAGCAGTTGAGTAAAGAAGTATTAGGCAAAACGCAGGTTCCCCATTAGTTTTATTTACAATATATATACAAAGGTGTGGTATGTCGCTCTTTTGCAGCCATCTCATGTGGTATGAATTCATCGTTATCTACTATGCGGGCCATTGCCTCAGGAGATGCGACAAGTGGACTAGCCTAAAGGCTCAGCCAGTGAAGTGTGCTCTGCGAATAGTCATGGGTAAAAGAGAAAAGATTGAACCTTGTGGCTTCTTCCTTTTATATAGTTTGTCTTGGTATAAACGATGGGCTACAGCAAATATTCTGCTTAATACCACAGATTTGCTTGTCAGTTATTTGACCTTAACCAACTGATCATGTCCCTTAGTGGCTGACGATATGTGCATCTCTGATCATGGGCAGAAGTAGTGGGGGAGCATAATAGTCATGTGTTGAGAGGAATTCTTTGGCGTTTGGATAATTCACCTTTGGAAACTTGGGTGTTTCTTTCAACATCCTTAAACAAACCTTTATTCAGGGACCTTTTGAGTGGGATGTGCTACTCGACCTGAAGAAAATTCTAACTGGGCCCCACCTGCAAGGTCATGTGCTATTTATCTTCATATGAGATCACCATGTGCACATATGATTCTGATGCATGTGCCTGGTGTACCCTTATCAGACGGGTAGTTATGATGGGTATATTGGGCTTTGTATATTTTACCCCAGTGTCACTTTGATGGCATGCATTGCTCTCTCACTCAATAATAATAATAATAATAACACTTTCTACTGTAGGCACAAGGCCAGCAAAATTCAGAGGAAGAAGATAGTCAATTACATAGACCTCAGTGCATAACCGGTACTAATTTTATCAACCCTGAAAGGATGAAAAGCAAAGATGACCTCGGCGGAATTTGAACTCAGAAAGTAAAGATGAATGTAATGCCGCTAAGCATTTTGTAAGGTGTACTAACAATTCTACCAGCTTGCCAGCCATGCTGGAGCACTACCTTGAAGAATTTTAGTTGAACGAATCAAACCTAGTACTTTTTTTTTTAAGCCTGGTACTTATTCTATTGGTTGCTCTTGTGGAGAACAGAGACACAAATACACACACACACACACACACACACACACTTCTTTTAGTTTTCGTCTACCAAATCCACTCTCAAGGCTTTGGTCGACCTGATGCTATAGTAGAATACACTTGTCCAAGGTGCCACACAGTGGGACTGAACCCAGGATCATGTGGTTGGGAAGCAAACTTTTTACCACACAGCCAAAAGTCATATTGTCTTAATGATAAGGTTGCAAAAGCAACACAAATTTTGGAAGAAAAATATAAATGATAAATGAGTGGGGATCGAACTGGTGAGTGTGTTGGATAATAAGGCATTAAGACAATATGACTCACCCTGGGCACAACATAATTTGCTTCAACACATGAATCCACATACAGAATCTTGCAAATCAGATACAAAAACAGAGCACATATATATATAAATACATACATACATACATACATACATATATATATATATATATATATATATATATATATATATATATATA
>NC_069008.1:8549810-8552942 GCF_001194135.2 Octopus bimaculoides | reverse complement strand
GTGCCTTGGAGGGGAACTTTCTAGATGCAATTCTATGGTCATTCATGACTGAAGGGGGTCTTTACCATTTTAATTTGAAATATTTACATATGTGTGTGTGTGTGTGTATGTGTGTGTGTGTGTGTGTGTGTGTGTGTTTGTGTGTGTGCATCTGTGAGTGTGTGTGTATACACACACACACACACACACACATAAATACATACAAAAGAGGGCCAATCATTTTTCCTGACAATGTTCGATCATACGTTTCACTAATGAAGCTCCAGAAGTTGAGGGAACTTGGCTATGAAGTTCTTCCCCACCCAGCTTATTCCCCAGACCTTTCTCCGACCGACTACCACTTTTCCAAGCACCTTCATGGTTTCCAGCGAGAGAAGGAGTTCAAAAATCAAACCGATGCTGAAAGTGTGTTCAAAGAGTTCATCAGCCCCAGAACTCCAGATCTTTATGTTACCAGAATAAAAAAACTTGTAACTCGTTGACAAAAATGTGTTGATTGTAATGGTATTTACTTTGATGAATAAAGTTTCCTCATTGTTGAAATATATTGTGATGAATTTCACTTTTCAAAACGTTGCTTACTTTTTATCCAGCCTGATATATATATATATATATATATACAACTATTTCAGTCTATGTCCCATGGGACATAACTCCACTTCGACAACTATAAATTTAAGGGAGGTAAGTTTTCTGTTCCTACTTGAAGTTCTCATTCAAGATTAGATGCGTAGGTTTCTTCTACCATATTTAACGTTAAGAGAGAACAATAAAAGATACAAATGTAGAAATGGCAATTTCTAAGTGAGAGATTAAATAATATTCACCTGCTATTCTCGTGAAAGGTCAGAGAAATCTACTTCATTCTGACACGACACACAGGACAAGGGCGAACGATATGTAAATATTAAATAAACATCAGTCATATACAGGGGTCGAGTTAATTGACTTTACGTAGTATGAAATTATCCTACGCACACACACACACACACACACACACACACACACACACATGTATATATATATATATATATATATATATATATATATATATATATATATATATATATATGAATGACTACATACATATATATATATATACACACATATATATATGCATACATACATACATACATACAGAAATACATATATATATATATATAATATATATAGGAGAGTATTGTAGTTCGCTTGAAGCATTGTGTATTGTTTGTAAAGAATAAAAAGTTTTGAATGGTACAACAATGCACTGTAATACAGACAATAGGCTATATACCTGTTCTAATTTAGTCATCGATAGTCTGATTTGATATTTCGGAATAGAATTCCTTCTTCAGATATTCTTAGATGGAGTCGCTGCTATAATCAGTTTTGCAATATACACAACGGTGCCAGCACACTCGGCGGTCAACCTATTGACTGACTGCATAATAGCGTCCGACACCCAATGCTTCGGACTTACCACAGCTGATATTCATCAACTTTTGCCCAACATCGTGGACAACACCTACTTCTCTTTCCAGGACCACATATACAAACAGACAATAGGTCTCCCCATGGAATCCAGTCTCTCGAGCCTACTAGCCATCACTTATATGAAGCATCTTGAACGTCGAGCCACTCATGCGCCTTCTTTACCAGGTACGTAGATGACATCCTCACACTCACAACCTCCCATGAAGAGGCTGACAGAATATTCACGACGTTCAATAACATGGACATGAACGTAGCGTTCACTATAAAACATCCCGACATCACTGGATCGCTATCACTACTTGACTTCAAACTGAATATAACGGAAGAAGGGGAGATCCACACCGAGTTCTACAGGAAATCAGCCAGTAGAGATATGTTTGCCCAATACAATTCAACATTTCCACTCGGTGCCAAAATAGGTTACGCCAGAAATGAACTTGCACACATCCAGGGTAAGTACAGCAGAACGGAGGACAAGGTGACCCACACTACACGCTTCCCAGATATATTGAAAACCAACGGGTATCCTTGATCCATTGTAAATCGGCTTAAGTACCCAAGATGACCAACACGCCAAACACAGAAAACCCAGCAACACATGCTTCCTTAAAATACCCCATTTTAGCGAGAGGATAACTACAGCCATCCGAAGAGCCATAAGAAGAGAAGGGCTAGACATACAACTAGCCCACTCTGACCCCTCTCTGAGAGGACACCTCACAAAGAAACGAACAAGGGACAGCAATCAATGTACACTAATGAACTGTTCCATCCGTGACACAGATCTATGCCAATGGGTAAATGTTGTGTATAGAATACAATGCAACAACTTCTATGTGGGTAGCACAAGACCGTTACATGTCCGCATCAAAGAACATCTGAACACGAGAGCTTCCTCCTTCAGAAAACATCTAGACAGATGTCGGAACACCAACAAAAGCATAACAGTCACAACTGAGGCCAATGAAAGAAATTTGGGTAATCTAAGAATTAAGGAAGCTATACTCATACACAGACTAGGACCCCAAATTAACAACAGGCTGGAGGTTGGTAATCAATATATTATTTAGCTACATCTAGATGCATGTAGGTTCATTTTTGATGATATACTCATTTGTAGTTTATAACAATAAAAAAAGAGGAAAAAAAGGGGGGGAAGGAAGCTGCACGTCTAATACATAACTTAGAAGCAGCGCTTTCGATGTACCAGCACACGCAACATTGAGACATGGCCGACCTCATGCACTTCTCATGAGGAATTCCGGAAGGAGCTTCATGAGACCACTGCTGAGACGCTTCAAAAAGAAAAAAATAATAAAGAAGAAAAGCCATTGGAAAACCGATTATAGCAGCGACTCCATCTAAGAATATCTGAAGAAGGAATTTCATTCCAAAATATCATATCAGACAATGGATGACTAAATTACAACAGGTACATAGCCCATTGTTTGTATTATAATGCATTGTTGTACCATTCAAAACTGTTTATTCTATATATATATATATATATATATATATATATATATATATATGAATCCGGGCAAGATGCTCTATAACTTCTTTGTTAGTGCAGCAGACTAACAATGTTGTTTAGATTAGTAAAGAACTCCGCGTATTCGTTTGGCTGGGTCCAAGGTTATAGTTGATTGCTTGTCT
>NC_069008.1:8543501-8547535 GCF_001194135.2 Octopus bimaculoides | reverse complement strand
AATATAGGTAATCCAATAATGGTTCACAATTACTGGTGCTCGTAGTATAATCCAATTGTCATAATTTTCAAAATTTTTTCCTTTTTTCAAAAATTGAATTTACAACACCGCTAAATTTGCCGTGTTGTTCGAATTAAATGTCTTTTGGCCTATTCGAAATCCTGGCAATCCCAGGTAATCCATAATGACTTTAGGCATAAAACAGATGTTCGCCGCGAACTTTGCAGCAAGCAACAAATAACCGTTTACAAAATGTCTTCCAAATACAGAAAGTCTTCAGAAAAATCAAAAGATAGAAAGAATTCTTGCTGCGAGGTAATGCCCACCGATAATTCTTTACTAAAACAAACGCAACCAAAAGAGAAAAAATGCCTCGAGGCCAATGGAGATACCTTATTTGTAAAAATTAACAATGAAATAACGTAGCCCCATTGTACCCCCAAAACAAAATTTCTCCTACCTTTTAGCTGTCTTACTAATTTCTTTCATGAACTCTGTCGACTTCAAAGTTCCATTTTGGACGGAGTTGAAAAACACCCGTCCACTCTGTTCCTCGGGTCTACCGGAAGTAGTGAGCCCGAAAGTCCTCCGGAACAGACTGGTAAGTGGACCGTCATCGAAGTCTAGGGTCTCCCCCAGAACGTCATCGCACTTGCTGGCCACTAACCCTTTCGCACGCATTGCCTGCTTGGGAGAGAAGCATGAAGAAATGACGGCACTCTGCTCACCAAGCAGTCAACCTAGGTCTGCACTTGATCCAAGAGTTCAAGTTCGCTAAATGATGTGAACTGTGGGAAGACTAGTTTGATGAAGGGCGACCACACCTGTTCACCGTGTAGGTAGAGCCAGAGCTGTCTCAGCTTTAGCGCATGTCTGCGCATTTTAGCCTAGACATTCCTAGTCCCGCCATTTAGCGGCAGTTGACAACAGATAGAGCGTCTGATCGGTGGGCCCTGGCCCTTCCACAAAAAACGGAAAAGCAAGCGCTCTAACTTGACCAGACACTAATCCAGTAAAGGCACGACAGTTAGGTGGTAAATGATGAGGGATGTGATATACGCATTCACCACTTTCAACCGTCCTTTCAGGAATAGTTTCTTCTCAGCCCATTTCTGGGTGAGATTGGCTACGCTGCTCGTTACCTCATTCCTGTTTCTCTCTATATGGAGATCTGGCTTGAACCAGACTCCGAGCAATTTCACCGGGCCGTCAGTGGAGGGGTGTAGGGGATGTGTTCTTTCTTTTGCGTTTTTTTCTTTGCGACTTCCCTCCGTTCGAGGTCGGTCGCGTCTGTGGTGTGGTCTTCTGTGGTGGGTTGTGTGCCCTTGGCTGTGATGTCACTGGTGGGATTCTGGTTTGTCGTTCTCTTCACTCTCTTGGTTGGGTCGTTGGTCTCTGCTACTGGGACTGAGCCTGTTGTGTGTTTTGTGGTCTCGGGTTTGTGAGGCATGGCCTTGGCTTGGCCGTTCGTGGTTGAGGTTTCAGGCTGTGTGCGATCGTTAGGTGGAGGGGGACCCATTGCTGAAGGTTCCTGTGGGCATATAGCCCTGATGTAACCTTCTAACCACATTTATAGCATTTGGGTCTATGTTCCTTCACTATGATGCATAATTTGATCAGGTCCAGTATGTCTTCCAGGTCCTGCGTGTGGAATGAGTTTTCATCACTAGCTCGTGTTTATCACACACTGATGATGGGTTACTACCCAGAAACCCGTGAGTGTATCACGCAAGGCTACAGATGGGAACGATGATTTCCCCTCACAAATACCAATCGGACACAATGTGTTGTTAGCCAGCTGGAGGAGATGTTCTCCTGGGGCTAAAAACAACAGTATCATCGTCCTCTACGGGATTGCCACATTTAGTTGGCAATTATATTTAATGAATATATATATATATATATATATATATATAGTAATAAGAAAATGGAGGGGGAATATGAGGTACCCATCGACTTGCAGGCACTGTATTCCGTTGATTAATCTGTTTATTTTATAACCAAAATGACAAAAAAGACAATATACAGACACTTATGATATACCATGTCATATCAACAATTAAGATTTCAAATTTAAAGGATATTTGGTATGTCATAAGTGTCTGTATATTGTGTTTTTTGTCAATTTAGTTATAAAATAAACAGATTAATCAACGGAATACAGTGTCTGCAAGTTGATGAGTGCCTCATATTCCCTTCCATCTTCTTATTGCTATATAAATTTAGGGTAAAAAAAAACCTTTTACTCGCACCCACTTATTGCACTTGGTATAATACTAGTGTAACAATAATTGGGTACCCTCTCAGCAGTGTATTGGATAGATACTATCCCTTAGTGGGTTGGATCCTCAACCCCTAACTCTCTTGGATTATATATATATATATATATATATATATATATATATATTAATAGTTATCGCCAAGCCAACATGGCAGTCCAAAAAATAGGACGAATGCTGCCGTTGATTAGCTCCAAGAGGCCACCGCCTCTAGCTAGCTATGTGACACACGAACCTGTGTCCTTTATAACCTTCGAACAGGGGAGGTCAGCAGCTTCCCCTAGTCTCCAGACTAGACTAGTTTCGGGGTATTGCCCCTTGTCAATGCAGAGCAGCTGAACCCAGCAGGCGTCGCTACTGACTGTCTGTACAAAGGTTATTTATCTAATTTCAGTGGAATACATCCGCTGGTTTTCAGAAATAGAGATATTAATATTTCTAAGTCTCTCTAAAGGAGACTCTACCAAATTCCATTCACAAGGCTTGGGTCGGGCTGAGGCTATAGTAGAAGACACTTACCCAAGATTTCACATGGTGGGGCAGAATCTGAGACCATGTGGTTAGTAAGGAAACTGCTTACCACACAGCTATGCTTGTATATAGATTTTCTAAAACTAAACCAAGAAACACACAGCAATATGAAAACAGAATACTTTGATGGAATGCAGGACTTTTGGGGCAATATAAAGACGACAGTAAAGATTTCATGACAGAAAGCATCCATTAACCAGGAGGATGGAATACTTTGTTTCTACAGAAATAAGGTAAATGGACTGGTAGAATTCTGGTTCTAACGCCCTATATAATCCCATCATGACTTTAAAATTCTCAGAAAATTTTTATGAATTTGTGTTCTACTCATGGGAATTCATACGATTATGTAAAAAAAAAAATCATGATTTTAATGCCTCCCTCTTTTTCCAATTAAAAGAAAATATGAACAATCGGAATCATTTGCATAAATCTCAGCAATGGTCCACCCTTAGGTATGTGTGTCACCATTCCATTAAATGTGTTTATGGGAAGAATAATATTGGGAAACATCAATGTCATCAAATGTCAGAGTGACAAAGAAATGGGATGTGCTAAAACTAGCAGCTAAATTGCCCTTAAATCACACAGAAATTTGTTTTTTGCATAGTCGTATGAATTTCCATGTGTAGAAACACAAATTTGCAAAACTTTTATGAAAATCTTCCAAAATAGAAAAGTTATGAGGGGTTAAATCGGGTGCTTAAACCAGAATTCCATCAAAGGACCATTTTGTCTTACCTCCTTCTGTCTAAACTTGCCTTACTTAGGCAGAATAAATGCGTTGTTATTATTATTGTTGTTGTTGTGGCTGCTTGCTTTATCTTTTGTCTCGTTTTCTTTCTTTCTGTGCTCTCCACCTGTTTTATTGTCTTATCAGTGTCTCTGACAGGTGGGTGATTATGTGCCTACATGTGTGTTTGTGTGTGTGTACGAGCATGTGTGCATATGTGTGTGCATATGTGTGTGTATATGTGTGTGTATGTGTGTGTGTGTGTGCATGCACGCGCATGTGTATTTGTGTCCATGTTTGTGGATGTGAATGCTTATGCATGCATTGAACTACTCGTCTTTTTCTCAAATCCTGGCTCCAGTCAACATATGTTTGTATGTGTCTGTGAGTGTCTGTATATACACGTGTGTGTGAGCTTGTGCATATGTGTACATGTGTGTGCGTGCGAGTATGTGTGTGTGTGTGTGTGTGTGTGCGAGTGTGTGTGTGTG
>NC_069008.1:8539560-8543491 GCF_001194135.2 Octopus bimaculoides | reverse complement strand
TGTGTGTGTGTGTGTGCGAGTGTGTGTGTGTGTGAGTGTGTGTGTGTGTGTGTTGATATATTGATGTCTGTTTGAAACATTATTTTTGAATGTATGAGCGCATAGATTTTGTGTGTGCTCGAGAAGGTGTATTATATGATAAGTGCATTTACCCCTTTGTCTAGTGATTCTTAAGTCTCCATGCTGTCGCTTGTTTTTATTATTGACATTGTTGTCACCATTGTTGCTATTATTATTATTATTATTATTATTATTATTATTATTATTATTATTATTATTATTGACTGTTCCAAGTTTCACTTGAAAAGGAAATTGAGAGTGGAGAGGGAAGTGCTGTCTTCGAGTGAGTTTATTGAAAGGTGAGTGAAAGTTGCAAAAATGGCAAGAGTGGATGGTACCTCTCTAAGTGTAGACTTGTCACTTGGAGAAAGGGGATTGGAGAGGGCACTTGCCCTTGGTGTTCAGGGAGATCATGGACAGTGGAGTTCCTCAGTTATCTCTAGAGGTCACCCTGTATCAGGAGAACTACATCTCTATCATCCCTACCTTTTTTTTCTTGTTCCCCTTTGTTTACTGTAAGTATTTCCCCTCTTTTTCACTATGCACCATGTACACTTATTCTTTTCTGGAATTATTATTTATTTTATCATTTCATTAAATGTAAACCCCCATGCTTTACGTCTGTTTTGTATTGTCTCCCTCATCCTTTACCCAGGTGGCAAATAAATAGAATCATCATCATCATCATCATTATTATCATTATTAATATGATTTCAAAGTTGGTGAGTTGGCAGAATCATTAGCACACTGGGTGTAATGCTTAGCGGTATTTTACCTGCTGCTACGTTCTGAGTTCAAATTCCACCGAGGTTGACTTTGCTGTTCATCCTTTCAGGGTTGATAAATTAAGTACCAGTGAAACACTGGGGTCATTGTAATCGACTAGTCCCCTCTCGAAAAATATTTCAGGGCTTGTGCCTTTAGTGAAAAGGATTAAAGGTGGCAAACTGGCAGAAGTGTTAGCACGCCAGGCAAAATGCTTTGTGGCATTTTGTCTGTCTGCATGCTCAGGGTTCAAATTTTGCCAAGGTCGACTTTGCTTTTCATCCTTTTGGGGGTTGATAAATTAAATAACACCTGAAAACTGGGCTTGATATAACTGACTAGCACCCTTGCCCAAAATTCCGGGCCTAGTGCCAAAATTTGAAACCATTATTATTATTATTATTTCAGAGACTGGATCATTGCAAAGCACTGTGGCACCTACTTTGTGGTAAAAAAAAAAGCATCGCACACTCAGTCCATCAATGCTGCCTGTTGTTGCCTCTTCTGTCTGTATTGGCTCTTGAGCCACTGCTAAAGAAGTAGGAACGGTTTATGTGTTTCTCTCTTTTGAACTGGGATACAGGAGGGGACAGTTGATTGTTTTCAACACCAAAAGTTAAGAATGTTGTCAC
Organism: Octopus bimaculoides; assembly: GCF_001194135.2. Lineage (NCBI taxonomy): Eukaryota > Metazoa > Mollusca > Cephalopoda > Octopoda > Octopodidae > Octopus > Octopus bimaculoides. The sequence goes on along the minus strand of NC_069008.1, from coordinate 8,542,034 downwards.
TTTTAGTTAATCATGTATAAAACGTAAAAGTGGACTGTCCACCTGTCATGGTGTGTGACTGGCTAAGGGCTGTGGGCACTTTAAAACATTTCATTTTCCAAGTGTTGCCACTTGGTCTTTGCTTAACTCCAGTGCTTCTGCTCCATCAAGGAGATGTGCTGAAGAGATATGTGTCTGGCAAACGGCAACCATACATGTTCTCTGGGAAATGTCATAGTCTCAGTGTATGTTTTCATGTCATCAGCCATGGCTTGCCCAGTCCACTACACAATGGGTGTTGATAGCAGATGGATCGCCTGACCATGGGAGCACATCACTTCCACAAGAAGTGATTGAAGGGACTGAAGACAAACACTTTCCTATTTGGTCAATCCTTCATCAACTTCTCCAAGATTCACTTGAAGAGGAAAATAAGGATAGAGAGGGAAGTGTTGTGTCCAGCCATTTTGTTGGGAGGAGAATGAGTGGTGAGCGTGGTCAAGGGCTCAGGAACAAAATTTGCTTGGGGGATGCAAACCCAGGTCCAAAATAATTTTACAAATAAGGTTTTATGGTTTTATTTATTTATTTATTTTTTATCTTTGTTCTGTGTGAAGAAACCTAACTTCAAGCTGCTTTTATCAATGACTTTTTATGCCCTGTTTTCTAAACCTGAGAAAAGTAAGCAAGGGTGAAAGTTTTGATTTTGCAACCATCAAAATCTGTAGGAGGTGCACTTGCAACCCCTGCACTCCTTCTTCCCAGGCCCATGAACATGGTGCAAGTGAACGGGCCTGCCCTCTGCTCTGTGCATACACCTGTAAATTGGAGATAAAGAACTGAGAAAAGGCATCTTCCCTAGAATTAAGTGCAGCCGTGATTCTATGGGCTTTTTCCATGAGTAGCCCTCAAACGTTTTCTCCTTGTCGAGGAATACTCATTGTTAAAATGATATTGTTACCTCTTTTTCTTATTGTTAAACCTGTTTTTACACAAAACCCTCACACCAACACAGTCTCAATGTTTTATCCTGCATCATCCTCAATGATTTTCTTAATGTATACTATTTGAAGTTAATAAAGGAATCATTATGATTGTTGTTGTTGTTGTTGTTATGATATGGTGGTGAAGTGCCAGAATCGTTAGCATACTGGGAAAAATGCTTAGCTGCATTTCTTCTATTTTCTTAAATATCCTTAAAAAAAAGAGTCAAATTGTGTGAGGTGTGGTGAATGTGATGGGTATCCTACTGAACCCCAATGTCCAATCCACCTGTTTGGCAAAACTTCATGAAGGCAAACTTTTATACAACTATGGTAGTGTGGGGATGTCCTATCTTGTTGGAAATGAAAAACACAACATCTTCAAAAGTTCTCCAAAATGCTTAGTATGAAAAATTGTTGGAACAAATAAATGAGACCAATTACGATACCTTCAAAAAAGAAAGGTCCGATTAATCCTTTTGATGATAAACTGCACCATACGGAAACTCCTGGAAAATTAATGAGATGTTTCTACATATGTAAATCCTGAGGTTCCCAGTAATTGTGTGATTGTGACAGTGGATTGAACCATTTAATTTAAATGTAACTTAAAAACTCCAAACAATCATTGATTGACAATATGCATCTACGACTCATCTTACTAAGTTCCATTCTCAAAATCTGCTCTTCAGTCTCAATCATCTTCATTGAGAGCACAAACTGTTCTTAGAATGTATGAGTATGACCGGTTCAAATATACTTCAGCATGTTCGAACTTGTAAGCAAGCCATTCACTGTGTTTTGCCATGGAGAAAGTTTCTCACTGTAGACGAAATTTTCTACATGACCAAAACACAGTGAATGGCTTGTTTATGGGTTCAAACTGCAATAAGCATGTTTGAACTGGTAATAACATTGCATTTATACACATCACTGCTTAACGCTCCCACCCTGTATTCTTGGGATGTAATTATTCCAACGACAGCATTTCAACATGTGAAGAATGCTTCATTTTGAAATCCCTGTCTGATGACTTGCTTGCTGCATTGGTTTTCTTGAACTCTTGCAATATATTTCTAGTACCTTTGGGGCTTGTGGGTACCTGGGATCTTTGGCAACGTTTTCTGCAGAGATTTTAAACTGTTCCATCTACCTTGTGATGGTAAGTCACGTAGATGGATCTCTTTGAAACTCCCACCTAAACCGTCTTTGCATTTCTACTGTGTTTTAAAACTTTCAATAGCACTTTATCATAAAACATCCTCGTTAAAAGCTTAATTTGGCTTCCCTTATTATTTCCAATGGATTAAATCTAAACGAAATGAAAATCAAGTGAGTTATCAGCTGTTACAGTGTGTATATATTTTCTGAACACCCTGTATATATACATGCATATACATACATACATACATACATACATACATACATACATACATACATACATACATACATGTACATACATACATAGATACATACAAACATACATACATATACATACATACATACATATAT
>NC_069008.1:8534739-8537239 GCF_001194135.2 Octopus bimaculoides | reverse complement strand
CTGACCAAAGCCTTGAGTAGATTTTGTAGAAGGAAACTGAAAGAAGCTAATCGTATATGTATATGTGTGTGTGTGCTACTAATGCACAGATGTAGTAAGAAACGTACAAAAGGTTCTAGACATAATCATATCTTCATTCACTACAAACATTTGACAGAAAACTAATTTGAGCAATAAACTCCCCATAACAATAGGACAAGCATCAAACACTAGTCAGAAGCAAGACAGCTGCAACATAAGCCATATATATATATATATATATATATATATATGCATAATTAAGGGATCAGCAGCAGTTGCTTCACCACATACCGAAGTTTAGAAATAGCACCGATAATGGTGTTTACATACCGAAGTGCTTGGTAAAAATTATTAATTATTAATTTATTAATAAATTAATATTCCTTTACCCTTTTATTTCTAATATATATATATATACATATATATATGTATGTGTGTGTGTGTATGTGTACATTATATATATATAAATGTATGTATGTATATGTGTGTATATATATACATACATACATACATATATATTGTTGCATTTTAGGAGAGTCATGATGCCAGGTTTAACTGCATTTATTGTTAGTAAATTCGTTAAGTATCTAACCAACTAACAAATCGATTGTTTGTTTAATGGTGCTGGTTTAAACATTCAATCAGTTGTTTGTTAAAGTTCTTTTGTTGCTGTTTGTGACCTTTTCAGTGACTCAGAGATTTTCTGCCTTGGCCTATTCTACATCACGAACAATGACGAAATAAATTTGACTAACTGAGTGATTGTTCAAACCAGAACATTACAATAAGGAAGCAGATTTGATTCAGTGTGTGTGTGTTGTAATTATTGGTGTCATGACTCTCCCAAGACACAAAATTTGTGACAATACATGCATTCACATCAAGAATCTTGCAAATAAAATACAAAAATAATATGAATATATATTAAGTTGGCATTAGGAAGGGCATCCAGCTGTAGAAACTTTGCCAAATCAGATTGGAGCCTGGTGTAGCCATCTGGTTCACCAGTCCTCAGTCAAATCGTCCAACCCATGTTAGCATGGAAAGCAGACGTTAAACGATGATGATGATGATGATGATGATTATATATATATTCAAAAATCTAAGGTATGTGAATAAAAAATCCAATCACTTGCATTCATTATTTAGAAGTATAATAAAAGCATGTTGAATAAAATTTCCAAGCTGTTTGCAACGGAAACAGTATCTAATTCACCTCCTGGGTACTACAATACCTCATTGACCTGTAGTGAATACAATATATGGAATAGATATAAACTTAATAATAGTATAGCTAATCAATGAAAAGATGAAAATCATGAAGGAGCAAAAAGGTATTGAGGTAATTATGTTAGCGAACATAAAAAGGGTGAAAACCATAGGGTTAGCATTGGAGAAGGGAAAGACATAAACTTAAAATCAGTGTCTGATAGTGAAATAAAATTTTAACATCTTTATGATCATGGCAGCATTGAAAGAATTGTTAGGGCATCTGAATCATGCCTTGTGGTATTTCCTCTGGCTCCTTACATTCTGAGTTCAAATCATGCCAAGGTTAACTATGCTTTTCATCCTTTCAAGTCTGACAAAGTAAAGTACCAGTGAAATAAAATAAATCCAAATAGTAATGGAGATCGATGGTAGGATGTGAAAAATAGGAAAAGAAATGCCTCCTTTAATTCCAGTCTTCATAATCTACCAAGAATGGTAGCAATTCCATTAAAAGTTATAATAAGTCTAATAAAGGTAGCTTCTTATGGTTTAATCTGGTGTTTGGATTACACGTAAGATTTAAAATTACTAGGAAATTTTTCTTTGCATTGGATAGACATTTCCCTAAATCTAGTAGGTGCAGGTGTGGTTGGGGGGTAATAAGTTTGCTTTCCAACCACATGGTTCTGAGTTCAGTCCCATTGTTTAGCACCTTGGGCAAGTGTCTTCTATAGCTACAGGCTTACCAAAATCTTGTGAATAGATATGGTTGACAGAAACTGAAAGAAGCCCGTCATACATACATATGTACATTTATTCATACATGCATACATACATACATACATGCATGCATACATACATACATATATACATACATACATAAGTATATATTTAAAATTTACAGAGAAACAAAAGATGAAGACAGGTGTACACATATATGCATATATATGTATATATATATATATATATATATATATACACACACACATATGCTCACACACTAACACAAACACCTGTAATGCCAATCTTCTGTTGATATTGAATTGTTAAAAGCATTTGAGTCAATGGTATGTTAAGTATCAATATGAAAGGTGAGAAGGTCTTTTATGTTTCAAGCCTACGCTCTTCAACAGAAAGGAATAAGAGAAAATAAACAGAGAGAGAATAAAAAAACCTGTGGATTTAGCGATCAAGCATGGTGATGTCTACTATGATAATACTCTTGTGTTTTTCTCCGTCACAACATATGAACATATGAGAGAAAAGA
>NC_069008.1:8534147-8534639 GCF_001194135.2 Octopus bimaculoides | reverse complement strand
TATTTTGCCAGGCTCGTCTTTGTCCTATTTTCAGGGTATCTAAAAGAATTGCTGTGCGAATACAGCCTGGTTTTAAAAGAATTTTCTGTAGCCCCTGTATAAGTTCTATAATCGTGCGAGCTTCTATCTGGACTTTGGTCCTATACACGATACCCTTTTCTAGACATCTCCCTTCCAACGGACAGGAGGTTCGATCTTTGAAATTATAGCTCTTTGTAAGTGAGTCGGCATTATTGTTTTTGGCAATTATCTTATTGTTGTGCTGGCTGATCGAAGAGGCGAAGTTTTTGCAGCAAGAATAGCTAATCTTAAGCGTTCTTCTATTAAATATTCTGTAAAACTTATGATCAGGTTGAAAGTGCCTAGTGACCAATTTTAAGAATTCCTTACCTATATTAGTTCTTACGGCCATATTGAAAGCTGGGTTGAACCACAAAACTTTCCTAGTCCTAGTTCTACGTGCTGCGCTGCTGCCAGCATTAGACTGGGTGT
>NC_069008.1:8533678-8533916 GCF_001194135.2 Octopus bimaculoides | reverse complement strand
CATCTATAAACGGAAATTCCAGTTTTAGATAATGGAGGGGAATATGAGGTACCCATCAACTTGCAGACACTGTATTTCGTTGATTAATCCTCGTCGTCTAATTAGTGACGCGCATGAGTGGATCAACGAGATTCCCACTGTCCCTGTCCACTGTCTAGCGAAACCACATCCAAGAGAACGGGCTAGGACGGACCGGCGAGAAAAGACCCTGTTGGGTCGACATTCGGCAGACTCTCTT
>NC_069008.1:8532310-8533668 GCF_001194135.2 Octopus bimaculoides | reverse complement strand
CTAGCGAAACCACATCCAAGAGAACGGGCTAGGACGGACCGGCGAGAAAAGACCCTGTTGGGTCGACATTCGGCAGACTCTCTTACTCCCATTCATTCTCTTTATTAAGCAACCTTTCATGGTGGCATCTCCAAACCTCTCTCTTTGCAGCCTCGTTTAGTGCACGTGAACCATCATCCATGCGGACACATTTCTCTCCTACAACATCACGATTCTCTCTCACACACTGTCTTGCAACATGAAATACCTCAAGTCTTTGGTCCTCACGGTGCAGAACATTGGCAAATCTTTTCTTATCTGCTTCCCCTCTGGCTAAATAAACCTGTCTCCTAGCTTCCTTTCTGGCAGTCTGATACAATTCCCTGCTACCTCCGTTATTCCAGTCCTTCCAAGCCTGTTTCTTTTGTCTAACAGCCCTGTCAACCACATTGTTCCACCACCACGTTACTTTGGATCGAGAGGAGACTTTGCACCATCCACATATCTGGTCAGTGGCTCTCAGCAGGTTGTCCCGTAGAAACCTCTAGTTGTCTTCCACATTATGCGATGCTATATCCCCTTCTATTTCGTCGAAGGCTTCGAGTAATACGTCTCTAAATCTCTGTCCATTTGCAGGATCTTTAAGCTTCCAGATCCTTCTCCTCCAAGCTGGTCTACTTCTGGGCATCCATTTAGCCCTGATCCTGAAGTCGCAAACTACTAATCTATGTTGAGGGGTACATTCTTCGCCTGGGAAAGTTTTGGCATTTATAAGCAGCCCTTTTCCCCTTTTTCTGGCGAGGATGTAGCACATACATATATATATATGTCTATGGACTAAATTTTTACACGCTAGGCCACTGGTAGTAGACATTTCTAATATTTCTTATTACCCTTGACGTTATTAATTATTGATAAATTTTTCTGGATAATTTTCGAATTGAAACACCGGCATTTTTCATTTATTGCCAACAAGCAGCTGCGCTTGTGCGGTAGATCTGAAAAATTAGAATGTATAAGCATGGGGCATATACGGGATTGCCTCGTGAATATATGTTTAATCTGGGTGTACCTGCTGAAGAAGACTTCACCTGGCAAGTTATTTTATTTGCTAAAATAAGTCAGAAACCATGATCTAGGAGCTAAATGGTAAATGTTTTTATTTTTCATTCCCTATTTTATCCCTAATAGTGGTTTGGAACTTAGCTGTTCTTTCTAGCGTGCAAGGAATCCTATGATGGATACCTCTTATGTGTTTAAATGTACATTGTATTTATATGAATAATATATAGTCTATTGACTAAATTTTTACACGTTAGGCCACTGGTAGTAGAAATTTCTAATATTTCTCATTACCCTTGATATTATTAATTTACATA
>NC_069008.1:8529538-8531952 GCF_001194135.2 Octopus bimaculoides | reverse complement strand
TATATATATATATATATATATATATATATATATATATATATATATATGTGTGTGTGTGTGTGTGTATATATATATATATATATATAGTGGCACATACTTATAATCATTCACATAAGGGAGGAGGCCTAACTGGCTCTAAACACCTTAATAAAAACAGAAAACTTAATTTATTCAACTATACTAACACTGTACCTAGATCTGATGAAAATATCTGGTTCATCGTCCCGTTCGGGAAACAAGTTAAATCCAATTTGGTTTTGCAGTTCCGCGACGCGGTGAATAGGAACTTTCCTAGGGGTTCTCACTATTACCCAATCATCAACACACATAAGGTTAGATTTTGGTTTTCTAATACTAAAAATTTGTTACAGATAATATCTTCCTATAATTTCAGTCAACCATCCCAATTATGATGATAATAATAGTAATGTTTATAACAATAATAATAATAATAATTACTCCAGTAATTTAACACATCATATGGTGGCAAAAGTTATTTAGGTAAAAAATAAAGGTAATAAGTACAACATTAGTAAATATAGCAATCAGTGTAACAACAATAAGATTAGTATCTCGGAATCTAATTGTAATAGAATTAAGTTTTTAAGTGCGAATGCCAGGACCAAAAATGTGGTTTATCAATGTAAGGTAATGACTAACACAGACGTCTCGCATTATGTGGGTAGCTCCTCGACGCAGGTCTCCAAGAGAATTTCCAGCCATTATTCTTCCTTTAGGGATAGGAATAAAATTAATAGTACTGGTCTAAGTAAATTAATCTGGAAACTTAAGGATTGCAATAAACAATTCTCTTTGGAATGGTCAATACTGGCTACCCCAATACCCTACGACAAGGGTAAAGAATTTTGTCCTCTTTGTAACTTGGAGCTATTCCACATTCTGTTTTCCAAAAATAATTTAGTAAACCAGATAACACAGAGAGCATACAGATGCCAGCATTGGAGGAAACACACCTTCAGTTCTTATCGTTAATTTCATCCTTCTTACCAATTTTAGTTATTATTATTTTTTTTTTTTTCACCATGACATTCTCGCTAGTGGACGTCCGCCTTACAAGTGGTATGTACAATGTCCCAGCTTAGTATTTACCCTTAACTTTAGACAATAACAATAATAGTAATAGGAGAGTATTGTAGTTCGCTTGAAGCATTGTGTATTGTTTGTAAAGAATAAAAAGTTTAGGAAGGTATAACGATGCAATATAGAACAAAAAATGGACTGTATACCTGTTGTAACTTGGTAAACTGTAGTCCGATGATATTTCGGAATTAGAATTCCTTCTTCAGATCTTAATTTGCTGGAGTCTCTGCTATAAATATACAGGTATACAGTCCATTTTTTGTTCTATATTGCATTGTTATACCTTCCTAAACTTTTTATTCTTTAATAATAGTAATAATGATAATATTTAATTTATTTTTATATTTATTATAATAATGATAATAACAATAACAGGAATATCATTAAAATATTATCTTAAATAACAATTATATCTAATCCCAACACTAGTTATATTTACTCTTTCCCCTTCCATAGTTGGTTCAGCCAGTCTTTCCCAGTAAAGCTACATTCGTTGAGTTTGAAGCATACTGGTTTTTTACTTACATAATTTTGATCTTGTTCTCGTAAGCATGTTTATTATTATTATTTCATCACACTATAGTTTTGTACCTTGTATTACCATTTATTTAGATTAATAACCGTATCTTAATACGATTCAATGCTATGGTTGTTTAATTTCTTATATTTACAATCTTTGCTTAGTTCTACCTCAGTATGTAAGTTTGTTTACACAAGGAGTAATAATATATAATGAATTCATTGGATTCTCTCCCTTCCTCCTTTACTGAGTTTTTTTGTTTACCATTGTTTACCATTTTTTTTTAATTTAGATTTTGGGATTTTACTGCGGTCCATTATGCCTTCCTCTAATTTAAACTTTTAGTATAGTGTTCTCAGCATCTCTCCCTTAATAGCTCCCTGTAAACCAACGGTCATTTACTTAGCTATATAATGTTATAACTCGTACGCAACCTTAGCATTTAGCGCAAGTCTTGCTTTTGTATGTTGGTTCCCTGAGGATGAATTTATGTGCAATTCCAGCACCTCTTACTTCTTTGGAGTAGAGTGTACATATATTTTGAAACATATGTAGGAATTAAAGGATCTTATTGATTATATGCGTTTTGCTCCATTTATTATTATTCTTTATATCTACTCAAAATACATCACTTTAACTTGGTATTTCTACCTATTAAACGGGTATGATATCCCAGTTTTAGTGTGCTTTTTGCTTCACTGGTAACCATTAACATATTTACATTATCGAAGTTTTTTCAACCGAGATAATATCAATATATACATGAATTAATATATATATATATATATATATA
>NC_069008.1:8528298-8528404 GCF_001194135.2 Octopus bimaculoides | reverse complement strand
TGCGTGTATGTACATATGTGTTAGTATGTGTGTTTGTGCATGGGTGTATGCATGTGTATGAGTATGTTTGTGTGCACGCGCATGCGCACATATCCATCTGTCTCTA
>NC_069008.1:8527503-8527607 GCF_001194135.2 Octopus bimaculoides | reverse complement strand
CCTTCATTCACTTGTTTACTTGTCTATCCAGCTGTTTGTCTATCCGACCGTCTGTTTGCCTGTCCATCCGCTTGTCTGTCCATTCGTTCGTCTGTCTGTCTGTC
>NC_069008.1:8527137-8527493 GCF_001194135.2 Octopus bimaculoides | reverse complement strand
TCTGTCTGTCTGTCTCACTGTCTGTCCGTCCGTTCGTCTCTCCGTCTATCTGTGTATATACGAACAGTTTTGAATATATATATATCCTCATACATAAACACTGACAACACTACCTGCAGCCACTCAAAGAAACCCACATGTAACTCTGTCTCTCTGTCATTTTTAGGGGAAACATTGGCAATAATATATACACAAGTGGTAGTGCCTGCTCCATGTGTCCAGCTAACTTTAATAGATGTTCTAACAGATTATGTAACGGTAAGAGACATTTCATATTTATTCTTTTATTCTTTCATTTGTTTCTGTCATTTGACTGCGACCATGCTGGAGCACCGGCTTTAGTCGAGCAAATCGAC
>NC_069008.1:8527019-8527127 GCF_001194135.2 Octopus bimaculoides | reverse complement strand
CGACCCCAGGACTTATTCTTTGTAAGCCTAATACTTATTCTATCGGACTCCTTGTGCCGAACCGTTAAGTTACGGGGACGTAAACACACAAACATCGGTTGTCAAGCG
>NC_069008.1:8526393-8526808 GCF_001194135.2 Octopus bimaculoides | reverse complement strand
GGTAAGTAAGTTACTTACGACACAGCCACAAAATAAGTATGTATGTATGTATGTAAACATTGTTGTGTGGGTGTTGTTGTTATTGTTAGTTACACTGGTATCTGGTTGATTTAAGGAATGAAAATATGTTTCTTGTGCTGCGTGTAGAATTAATCGAACAACACCCGCAAACGTTTAACAGAAGATATTATTGTGCATAAAGACAAAATACGTTGGCTTTTATAGATAACGAAAGCAATAATAGATTTCAAATTTTGGCACATGGCAAGCAATTCCGAAGGAGGGCGTAAGTCAATTTAATCGACTCTTGTGCTCATCTGGTACTTATTTCATTGACCCCCAAAAGGATGAAAGATAAATTCGATCTCGGCTGAATTTGAACTCAGAACGTGAAGACGAGCTAAAACATTTTGCC
>NC_069008.1:8525379-8525623 GCF_001194135.2 Octopus bimaculoides | reverse complement strand
TGATGTAGCAGCCATGGGTAAGTCTTCTCATGTATCATATGGTGAACTAGATACTCTCTTTTGATGGGGAAAACGGGTAGCATTTCCCATTTGCCGAGATTATATATTGGTAATAAAGTATTGGGCAACTTTATGTCGATGCCATCATATATCAGAATTAGATCAGGTAAAAATATTTGGAGCTAACATTGTATTCTGTTACTTGTTTCAGTCATTTGACTGCGGCCATGCTGGAGTACCACCT
>NC_069008.1:8525126-8525277 GCF_001194135.2 Octopus bimaculoides | reverse complement strand
TTTCAGTCATTTGACTGCGGCCATGCTGGAGTACCACCTTGAAGGGTTTTTAGTCGAACAAATCAATCCCAGTATTTATTTATTTTTAAGCCTTGTACCTTTTCTGTCGGTCTCTTTTGCCGAACCGCTAAGTTACAGGGGCGTAAACACA
>NC_069008.1:8524380-8524849 GCF_001194135.2 Octopus bimaculoides | reverse complement strand
CTGTGGTTCCCAGGTCTACTCTGACCCTGAGTAATAACACCAGTTAGGTTTCCACCTATGGCTTAACTAACATAGAAACCACTGGGAGTGAATGACCCCTTTTTTTCATAAGAACTTCCTTTTAGGAGAATGTAAACTTGTACGAGTTTACATTCTCCGTCGTCCCTGGAAAGGGCCGACTTGTGTGGGTGAATGCTTTTCTTGAGGGTATCCAAGATAAATAACCCGACGAGGTCGGCGATCTCATCCCCGCTGTAGCTCCCCATAGAAACATCGAAACGACAGCCTGGCAATCTCAAGCTATGTGAACGCTGACACCATGGCTAAGTTACACACGCGTACACTTTTATATATACATATACATATTTCGTCGGAGAGACGAGGACCATTCAGTCATCGTTAAGGATGACCGATGACTTGCACAGCGACTTTGAAGTGAAGAAAAGTTGCACACCATCAACCTCACTGT
>NC_069008.1:8524236-8524370 GCF_001194135.2 Octopus bimaculoides | reverse complement strand
TATCTTCAGTCCAGTGGCAAGACGAGGTCAAGACGACTGGGGATGGAGACGGATGTAGTGGATGACCAAGATGTCTGGCTTGGCTCATCTTGCTCTCTGTATTGCATAATACATTGTTGCAGCCATCTTTCCCG
>NC_069008.1:8523689-8524226 GCF_001194135.2 Octopus bimaculoides | reverse complement strand
TCTCTGTATTGCATAATACATTGTTGCAGCCATCTTTCCCGCCTTGGAACCATGAAGGCTTCTTCTGTAGAGTCTGCCAGATTCAGTCTTTCACAAGCACAGGTAGGCAAGCCCTAATGTGCTAATTAAGCCATACCTGAGACCCTAACAGATGCTTCCACTGCGGGTCGGGGTAGAACTGGAAACAATGGTGGCTATCAAAAGTAAGGTAAATTTACCTTCTCGAATCATATCGACTGATAAGGGCCGGTTTCCCGGTTTGCATGGCGTATATGTTCCCCTCGTGGACTGGACACCAGTCTGTCGCAGGATTACTTATTTTTGCCGTGTAAACTGGAACAACGTGAAATAAAGTGTTTTGTACAAGAACACAATGTGTCGCCCGGCCCAGGAATCAAAACTACAATCTTGCGATCATGAATCCATTACCTTAACCACTAAGCCACGCGCCTTCAGATGATGGATAACAGGTGATTCCACTCTCCTCAAAACCTTAGAATTCCTGAAGCAAAGTTCTACTTCCAGAAGCAGTTTAAA
>NC_069008.1:8522686-8523327 GCF_001194135.2 Octopus bimaculoides | reverse complement strand
CAAATACTAAGGGAACAAAGAGGAATCATCTCAGTTGCATTGCGTGCGCACATACACAAACACAGTATGAAATAATGAAATTCTAAGTAAATACATTAGAAAGAATTGAAATATTGAGATAAAAGAATTTCATTCAGCCTGGTAATTCTATTAATAGTACTGTGAAACGACTTTTAATTTCTTTTTAAAGATCCTTGTCCTGACCTTAACGAGAGCTGCAAAATGTGGGCAGATATGGGAGAATGCAACAATAACCCAAATTATATGAGAACGAACTGCAGGAAATCATGTAGGACTTGCTGAAGCAGAAGTGACATTGACGGTCTTTGGTTAGGCAAGAAGAATCTAAGTCCTTCAGTCGCAGAGTAGATTTTTTAAATTTGTAACACTAGTTGCAAATACTTAACGAAACGAAATCTTCTGTAAGATGCTAATAAACAATCGTCTAATTGGACACTGAATACTAATGTGACTATTGTTGTTATTGTTGTTGTTGTTGCTTAATCTCCACCCCCAAGTTATTCTTGATTGAGCAGAGGTGGTCAAGGACTCAGAACCACTGCGTGAATGCGGTCAGCTAAAGCTCAATGCCGCGGGAGTACATCAAACAATACCTTGTGAGTGTAATTTCTTGACACATG
>NC_069008.1:8522341-8522454 GCF_001194135.2 Octopus bimaculoides | reverse complement strand
AAATTCACATTTAGAACTTGAGAAAAGTCTTGCATATTTTTAATGTTCCACTCACAGATTGCCCTTGTAATATACGAATTAGCCGATCGATTTCTCTTTCTGAAAATCCCAGT
>NC_069008.1:8522198-8522331 GCF_001194135.2 Octopus bimaculoides | reverse complement strand
CCAGATTTTCCTTTAAGCATTTACTAACAAAACCTAGTGCTCCAATTATTTTTGGTATGAATATAAATTCATAATCTGGACATAGAAGCTGCAGGTTTCGAAGCAGTTGTCCATAGATGTCCTATTTTCCTTT
>NC_069008.1:8520134-8520238 GCF_001194135.2 Octopus bimaculoides | reverse complement strand
AATATTTACACTCCTTGTTACGAATCAATTTTCTTTTGCAAAATCCTTTAAAAACAAGAGTGTTAAAATTTCAAACTCTAAAATTTGTATCTTCAGACTCTGTA
>NC_069008.1:8519749-8519880 GCF_001194135.2 Octopus bimaculoides | reverse complement strand
TAAATCTTTTGTTGCATTGTTTTTAAACACATTACACTTTGTTTGAAACGGTGGCACATTTTCACAGATTTTAGTAATGTCTGGTACTTTAGATAAAAGTTTAAGATTTTCGGTTTAACTGACTCAATCGT
>NC_069008.1:8519456-8519696 GCF_001194135.2 Octopus bimaculoides | reverse complement strand
GCTACAGTCTTGACAATTTGTTTAATTGAAGGATCTTTCTCAGCTACATTCTTTTCTTTTTTCTCGTTCAAATAAAACACATTTTAGTACATCCTTATCAATTGGCAAAACTCACTCGCTAAGATCGCATGGAGTACCAAATATTGGGCATTCAGTATCACGACGCGTTGTTGACTTATGAGTCATCACAAAATGTAAACAACACTAAATTTAACACGATCATTAATTTTAATACAATGG
>NC_069008.1:8519016-8519446 GCF_001194135.2 Octopus bimaculoides | reverse complement strand
CACTAAATTTAACACGATCATTAATTTTAATACAATGGCCTGAAGTCAAGGTACAAAGTAGAGAACTTCACACACGTACGACGTACTTCCACACGCAACGACCGTTGCAGCGGCACTGGAAAAAAGTTCACACACCCGTTCTTTTTATAGTCAATGCGGAATCTCAAGATATTAGTCAATTGTATTGAAACTTGGTACGCAACATTATAAGGATACTGTATTTACTATTTTGCATTCTACTATGAAGAAACATGTATTCGTTACATCTTATAATCATTCAAATCCAAAGTTCGGCCAAAAATAGCGATTTAAATAGTTTTCAATTGCGTAGCGGAGCCTGAAACAATATTTAACTGCAAAGTTCTTTAAACACCTTTCTTTTAACCCTAATTCGAAACAAAATATCGATTCTTGGTTACCAATTTTGAAA
>NC_069008.1:8518577-8518814 GCF_001194135.2 Octopus bimaculoides | reverse complement strand
ACATTTTCGGACAACTGCTTATGATGTGGGTGATATCTTCAGTATGAACTTCACAAAGCATCTCTGATAATGACAGAGTCAACGACTATTGAAAAGGTTGCAAGACGCAACGAAAATGCTATTTTTAGCGTAGGAGTGATCGCTGACCCTTTCCGGTCAGCGAAAGGTCAGAAAAACAAGATAGGACTTGTACTGAACTGACCCAGCTTTGGGAGGGGGTAAAGTAACACTATTGAG
>NC_069008.1:8518118-8518253 GCF_001194135.2 Octopus bimaculoides | reverse complement strand
CTCAGAGAGAGAGGGACAATGAGATGGAACTGTTGCGGCAGGCAAAAGAAAGTAGTAGGCTACTTTAATCAGTTCTTGTGAGAGCTTTGAAAGAAAGGAAGTTATTACGGTAAAGGTTTGTGTAAATATTCTTCC
>NC_069008.1:8517990-8518108 GCF_001194135.2 Octopus bimaculoides | reverse complement strand
GTACTTGTCGTTATGATGTATAAAGAAAAAGAACTGTTAACTGTGATGTTGACTTAAAAGAGAGAAACAAAAAAGAAAGAACTTCGTTACATGTTGTTTAACTGAAAAGAAAACAAAG
>NC_069008.1:8517583-8517890 GCF_001194135.2 Octopus bimaculoides | reverse complement strand
GAAAATTATTTAACACCTCATTAACGTATGGATAGGACATTAATTAATATTATTCATGGCCCGTTATATGTACTACACTTCTTTATAAATGAGTTGGGGTAGTTATAATTTTTGTTGCATAGAGGCATTAGAAATCTGAAAGTGTAAGTCCAAATTAATTTATAAACGTAAGAAATTATTGATCTATTGCTTAACGAGGAAAGTGCTTGGGGCCTCTGCGGTAGTTAAAACTTGTCAAAGGACGGACGAACTTATTACAGTCAACGACCATCCAATACTGTGTATACAAACATTGTCCTGCTATTTC
>NC_069008.1:8517315-8517572 GCF_001194135.2 Octopus bimaculoides | reverse complement strand
GGTAGTTCTTGCAGCAATCATTGACAAACAGTTGACCTTGATGCAGATAACACAGTGGCTGCGCAAAGTTTTCAACAACGAGCAGGCACAACCGATTCAATCAGAAGAGAACCAAGAAAAGGAAAATGTGAATAGATTTATAATAGCAGAATCGCTGGCAGAATCATTAGAGCATCGGAATAAATGCTAAGCGATATTTCTTCTGGCTGCTAACGTTTTTAGGCAAATCTCATCGAGATCATATTTGCCTCTCATCC
>NC_069008.1:8516942-8517135 GCF_001194135.2 Octopus bimaculoides | reverse complement strand
TTATTATTTATATTTATTGTTTCAATGTAATCTATTTCTGCTTTGTATTTTATCGCTTCTTCGTGTATAGAAAAGACTTTGTTTTGTTTATGTTTCGCATTTCTTTATTACATTCATAAATCTTTCATTCTTTCTTTCTAAATATTTGTCCAGTTCAGCAAGTGTTATTTGCAGAAATTTTCTATTTATGTCA
>NC_069008.1:8516039-8516188 GCF_001194135.2 Octopus bimaculoides | reverse complement strand
AAAACCGTCTAGAAATTCAATAACACTAACATATCCAGTAACAATAATAGATTTAATTTATCCTCGACAATTTGTAGTTTTACCAATTTTGAATATATCACTCCTATTTAAAACTTCTTACCTACTTGACAATTGCATTTCTAGCTCTG
>NC_069008.1:8515810-8515947 GCF_001194135.2 Octopus bimaculoides | reverse complement strand
ACAGCACCGTATGCAGGTCCTTTCCGTTTTCTTTCACGCACGGATAAATTCTTCACTGTAGACCTTAATGGCCGTAAAGACTCTATGTCACTGGATAGACTAAAAAAGGCCTTCATAGAGAAAACTGTCCCTGTTCC
>NC_069008.1:8515532-8515714 GCF_001194135.2 Octopus bimaculoides | reverse complement strand
GACTACCATTGGGATCGATCACGTACCGGACAAGGATTCCGGATTATTTTCCCGTTTTCTTTTTACTTAATTTTCGAGAATGATCGGGTTCATTTTTAGTATTCTCCGGCTAATCGTTGTGAGGACGTTGGTGCGGCCTTGACGGAGGTTTGCGTTGAGTGCTCTTGTTATTATTATTATTA
>NC_069008.1:8514952-8515485 GCF_001194135.2 Octopus bimaculoides | reverse complement strand
TATTATTATTATTATTATTATTATTAACGCGGTGAGCTGACGAAATCGTTAGCATGCCGGACAAATTGCTTAGCGGCGTTTCGTCCGTCTTTACGTCCTGAATTCAAATTCCGCCGATGTCGGTTTTGCTTTTCATCCTTCCGAGGTCGATAAAATAAGTACCACTCCAGCACTGGGATTGATGTAATCGACTAGTACCCTTCCCACAAAATTTTAGACTTTGTGCCTATAGAAGAAAGGATTATTATTTTTATTAAAGGGCGGAGAGGGGGCACATTCGTTTGCGGATTGAACAAAACACGTTGCTTTTCATCCTTTGAGGGTCGATAAAATAAATGAGTCAAACATTGAGGTCAGTGTAACCAACTTGCCGCCAGCCCTTAAAAATTGCTGGCCTTGAGTCAAAATTAGAAAAGAATTATAACATTTACCTGAGTATAGTGACAGCTGCTACCACACCCATTAGCGTGTCGCCTGAAATCGCTCTTTTCATCGAACCAACGTTGCATTTCAGACCGGATGAGGTCCTTGAT
>NC_069008.1:8513937-8514637 GCF_001194135.2 Octopus bimaculoides | reverse complement strand
TAGGTAGGTAGGTAGGTAGGTAGGTAGGTAGAACGTTGATAATTTCTATTGACATTGAAGAGTGAAAAGTTTAAAGTTTCAAATCTTGTCATTCAACAGAAAGTAAGAAAAGAGACCAAGTTGTGGTCGTTGGCCTTGTAGTATGAAGGAAGAGGGAAGATGCCTTATCCTTTTTACAGAGAGCAGAAAAATATTGCAGGTGTTTATGGTTGACGAAGCTCTCAGCAGTGAATGGAGAAGGAAGATATCTTGTCCTTTCAAAGGAGGCCAGTAAAATATGAAGGTGTTGGTTGTCTTCCAGGAAATAAGCAAGATGTGAGACATGTGGCAGTCCGTACATAAAAGTGAGTGTAATTTAATACTTTTTTAAATTCTACATCTGTAACGACAGGTGCCTCTATGTGGTATCTAAGCTGCTGGAAATAGTTACCAAATCTCTCTCAAATCAAGGCAAGGATACACTAAATCAGTGATTCCCAGCGTGGGGTACATATACACGGCTGGTGAGGCCAAGGATAATTGTGGTGGAGTGTGGGATCTAAAATACTACACCAACCACTGATGGTGGGGGTGGGGGTACATTGTTCTGGAAAGTTATAGAGGGGTCAGCCGGAAAAAAGGTTGGGAACTACTGCGCTAGATAATGTCATTTTCCCAACCACATGGTTCTGGGTTCAGTCCCACTGCGTGGCACCTTGGG
>NC_069008.1:8513577-8513881 GCF_001194135.2 Octopus bimaculoides | reverse complement strand
GTGTGTGTGTGTGTGTGTGAGTGTTTCTTCCCACCCTTCCGTTTGACAACCGGTGTTAGTTTGTCTACGTCCTCATTAACTTCAGCAATAGAGACTGTTAGAATGAGTACCGGGCTTTTAAAAAAGAGTAACGATTCGATATGTTCGACTAAAACTCTTAAAGACAGCACTCCAGCATGGTCGCAATCAAATGACTGAAACGTGTAAAAAAAGACATCCATAAAAAGGTTGGATGGTCACGGCCGGAATGCCTTTGATCATAGATCTGTATAGTCAGAGTTGACCAGCGCCGTCTTCAGACATG
>NC_069008.1:8512889-8513406 GCF_001194135.2 Octopus bimaculoides | reverse complement strand
AACCCGGAGCCCTATAAAGGTGCTAAAACAGCCTTGGAGTTGACCTGGGGTTAAACACCAACAACAACCACCAACAACAACACCAGAATAAGAATCTGACCACCAGCCCCTTCACCACTATGCCAAAAGCCAGAGCCATAACGAGACAACAACAACAATAATAATAACAATAACAACAAGGGAGACCCTACCAGTTTAATCATATCTGAGGCTCCTTCGTTTGCCCTGAGATCGTTATGGAATTGAAGGACGAAATTACGTAAGTTTTCGGAGTCGAGGAGGTCAGCAGCTATCAGTGGCACCATGGCCAAAAGCAGGACACACAAACGCAAATACATGTTCGGCTGAAACGAGATAAGCATCAATTTTAATTATTCATAGGAGCAATCATATTGTCAATTAAGATGGTGAGCTGACAGATTTATTAACATGCCGGGCTAAATGCTTAGCGGCATTTCGTCTGCCTGACTGCATTCTGCAAACTAATCAACTGTAACAAGCAGCGTTTAGCAGGCAG
>NC_069008.1:8512666-8512818 GCF_001194135.2 Octopus bimaculoides | reverse complement strand
ATATGCAAAAGTTAAAATAATCTAAGACAGTTATGACTGTTTCTCCTGAAAAAATGTCTCAAAACTTATGGAATGCAACTCGTAAATCTTATATTTTTATGACATAACCAGAAAAGAGGGTATACATACGTATGTCTCCGTAACCAAGCGGT
>NC_069008.1:8510871-8511881 GCF_001194135.2 Octopus bimaculoides | reverse complement strand
AAAACTCAAATCACCATTATCATCAACATCGTCATCATAATCATCATTACCATCATTTAATGTCCATTTTCTCGACGCTTCGACAGGAGTCTGCGAGACTTGGGACTGTGCCAAGCCCCAGTGTCTACTTTGGCGTCGTTTCTACGGTCATATACCCATCCTAGTGTCAACCACTGAGTGACACAGAGAGTGACAAACAATAAACACTGAAGTGAAGAAACTAGTCACCTCTCCTAAAGATAAATGATTTTGGTGGTCACATAAACTCTTCCTATATCACATTTAAAGAGCACAAACCCGACTGTCTTTCACAACTTAAAAGCAGGCTAAGCAATCCAGCCATGAACGAGACAAGCATTGTAAGTAAACGCATTGTCGATTGCAACCCTGATATTAGAAGGGCTACAAGTTTGGTTAATTAAACTTCAGTATCGCTGTGATTAACTGTAAATTCATCCTGTCCTATATCGTGGATTGCTACTCTTCAGTATCGAAATTTCTCATCCTGAAAGCCACAGTCTTCTGTAGACAAATTTACAACCTCGATATCAGAATCATTCCGAATGCTACGAAGTCATATCTCCTTCGCAATTATTCCTACGAGACGAAGAAAACGGTACGCTACCCAATGTTTAATGTGTCTATGGGAAGCTACGGTGAAGATGAGGTCGCTGACCTCGTTGGGTTTCTGGGGGTATCCCCAATGCCATAAAAACGCACTGAATCTCAGAGTTCGGCCTTGTACAGGAACGATGACCAAATAGACTCAAGCCATATGAATGGTCACACCATGAACATGTTCTGGAAGTATTTTATAAACATCTTCAAAGAATTCAGCCTCAGCATAACTTCTACCACCAACTTGAAGATCACCTTTTGGATTTCACTCTGGACACCTAAAGCAAGCTTATTTACATCTATAGAAACCCCGATCCCGGATATAATATGAAAACTACTCACAAATATCAGCAGGAGAATATCCAACCCTATTAACAAAGATATCTTCAATA
>NC_069008.1:8510091-8510861 GCF_001194135.2 Octopus bimaculoides | reverse complement strand
CAGCAGGAGAATATCCAACCCTATTAACAAAGATATCTTCAATAAGGCCAAAATCCAATATAGCCAAGCATTAGCAGCAAGATGTAGTTCCACTGGTAAGTTAGTATATGGAGGATTACTCACACTCATCTCCAAATTCACACAGTGTTATTAAGAGAAAGGTAATGTGGTTTAATCTCTCATGCAATTTAGAAGTTTTCATTGACGTAGCTAGCATCTTCCTGTCGCGAATTATACAGCATTTTTGAGAACCTATATATATCATAAACTTGTTAGTGCTCATAATGTCGAGGTTATCAATTCATGCTTAGATAATATTACTTCCAGCATTACATACTACAATACAAACAGTCACGAGCCCACACAGTTTCTATCGACACCCCAACTTGTAGCCTCCGAAATTTCAATGGCATTATAAGACACTACATAGCATAACAGCCAAAGATTTAAGAGGGAGATTTACGCATCACATATGCTCCTTCAGGTGTAAGGACGAGAAAAAGCACTATCTCCCTGTCTTGCTTCATTTGGAGACTCCAGAACCAAAAAAGTGACTTCTTCAACATGGCATGGAATATCCTCGACAGGACCTCTCCTTACTCACATGGAGTTCGTAATTGTCAAGTCTAACAAGGTGAATGCACTTTGAATATTTCAAGCACAAGTACAAAACGCCATTTGAATCTACCGACCCAAATTCGGTCAGAGAGTCTCTTTACTTGTTCTTGAAATGTTCAAAATGTTTAATTCTTACCTGTATTCACCTGATG
>NC_069008.1:8509330-8510029 GCF_001194135.2 Octopus bimaculoides | reverse complement strand
ACACGTCTGAAACAGTTGTAGTGAACCACAATCCATCAGTTATTTGTTTATCATTCACCTAATTTGAAACCTGCAATTTGTTTGGATCTGGAATCTACTGAGTGTGACGTAATAGGTGCAGTTAGTGTAGCCATGTGCAACCTTGACGACTCATTGTGTATTCAGTCAGCCATTTGTGATTGTATGCACAACCAGAGTACAAATCCATGTTCACTTTGGTAGGTACGTATTTGTCCTTAAATATTGCTTGTGCACGATAAACCTATCACTGACCTGACCTACCTGCTTTACTATTTAAGTACTTGATTCCCTTGAATCTTGGAAATTGTGTGTGTGTGTGTGTGTGTTGCAATATTCAGTGGCTTGCCATAGATAAAATATCTATTTTATTTATGGTAAACTGCTGAATAGTTCAACCAGTCATTAAACAATGACAGGAATATCATAAGGGAAGTCTGTCTCGAGTGTCAGCTTGCAGTTTTTCCCTTTCAAGTATCTGTCGCTGAAGAGGAAATAACAACTCTGAAATGCGTGCATCTCACAGTCTGGTTAGGCATTGCTGACAGCTGAATCAGTGTATTTACACCTATTTGTCTGCAAAGAAACATTTTCTCGATGACAAAATGCTGTAAATGGATTTCTTATAGGTTCAAATATGCTTCAAGTACATTTGACCTGGTAACAAGCTTGTATGTGTGT
>NC_069008.1:8505251-8505392 GCF_001194135.2 Octopus bimaculoides | reverse complement strand
ATATGAAAATATACAAAATTCTGTTTTCACATAAAAATGCTTCTATAAAAATATTAGTGCATGTTTTCACAAAGTAACTTTCACACAAAGAAAGAAATTATATTTTACTGAAAAGTTTTTAGATAAAAACACACTGTGAAG
>NC_069008.1:8503456-8503703 GCF_001194135.2 Octopus bimaculoides | reverse complement strand
TGTGCAAGCTATGTACAGGGATGCTGTCAGTAAGGTGAGGGCTGGCAACGAGTTCAGTGAAGAATTCCAAGTTGAGGTAGGGGTCCACCAAGATTCTGTCCTCAGCCCCCTCTCATTCATCATAGTCCTCCAGGCAATAGCAGAGGAATTCAAGATAGGATGCCTCTGGGAGCTCCTCTATGCTGATGACCTTGTGTTAATTGCTGAGTCACTATCAGAACTTGAGAAGTTTCAGGTGTGGAAGCAA
>NC_069008.1:8503239-8503347 GCF_001194135.2 Octopus bimaculoides | reverse complement strand
AACCACAAATCCTTTCAGGTAGATGGCCCTGCTCGATCTGTAGAAAAGGCGTAGGTATAAACTCCATAAGATGTACCCAGTGTAAGCTATGGGCACATAAGAGGTGCA
>NC_069008.1:8502334-8502437 GCF_001194135.2 Octopus bimaculoides | reverse complement strand
GCTTGAGAAGATCCGACAAGCCAAGTGAGACCATAGCCCATGGCCTATGCTAGGGGTGTAACCAGCCCATTTATGAATACCCCTCATTCATTGGACAATAAAC
>NC_069008.1:8502146-8502324 GCF_001194135.2 Octopus bimaculoides | reverse complement strand
TTATGAATACCCCTCATTCATTGGACAATAAACCTTGCTTGTGAAAACCTGTTGAGGCAAGTGAAATCAAAATCAAAATTGCTGATGTGGCCGATGCCAGTACTGCCTGATTGGCACTCATGCTAGTGGAATGTTAAAAGCACATCCAAATGCGACCATTGCCAGGGCCACGGATTGG
>NC_069008.1:8501963-8502136 GCF_001194135.2 Octopus bimaculoides | reverse complement strand
AATGTTAAAAGCACATCCAAATGCGACCATTGCCAGGGCCACGGATTGGCTTACGTGCCGGTGACATATAAAAAGCATCATTCAAGCATGATTGTAGTCAGTGTCGCCTTACCAACACATGTGCTGATGGCATGTGAAAAACAACATTCAAGCATTGTCATTGTCAGTGCCGC
>NC_069008.1:8501682-8501812 GCF_001194135.2 Octopus bimaculoides | reverse complement strand
TGGAGTGGTTGGCGTTAGGAAGGGCATCCAGCTGTAGAAATTTTGCCAGACCAGATTGAGCCTGTGCAGCCTCTGGCTTACCAGTCCTCAGTCAGACCGTCCAACCCATGCCAGCATGGAAAGCAGACAT
>NC_069008.1:8500084-8500508 GCF_001194135.2 Octopus bimaculoides | reverse complement strand
TGTTGGTATTCTACAGAAAAAGAAAGGAATTCTTGAATGCAGGGTGGCTGTGATGACAGCTCAGAAAATTGGGTAAATACCGTTTTTAAGAAAGAAAAAAGTGGCCAGCAATCCTGTACTGACAATCAGACCGTGTACCTTTCCACTTCCAGCCGAGCAGTCTGCACCATTAAGCCAAGAGATCCCTGACAACAATTACCATCTTCTTATAAGGCTCATTAATAGCTCTTGGAATGTATGATCGTTTTGTAAACAAACGTAGAAGCATTGAATGTGCTGGTATTTCAAAGAAAATAAAGGAATTCTCAAAAGCAGGATGGCTGTGAAGACAGCTTAGAGAATTGGGTAAATACCCTTTTTTATAAAAAGTGGCCAGCAAGCCATATATATTCTTTTATTTGTTTCAGCCATGCTGGAGCACCAC
>NC_069008.1:8499903-8500011 GCF_001194135.2 Octopus bimaculoides | reverse complement strand
CTAGTACTTATTCTATACTATTCTAGCTGAACCACCTAGCTACAGGGGCATAAACACACCAACATCAGTTTTCAAGCAATGGCATGGGGACAAACACACACACACACA
>NC_069008.1:8498516-8498756 GCF_001194135.2 Octopus bimaculoides | reverse complement strand
CAGGCTCCAATCTGATCTGGCAAAGTTTCTACAGCTGGATGCCCTTCCGTATTTATTTATCACCCGATGAGATACATCTGCACCGCCAGATGCCCCTGAACCAGTTGTTGAATGTCTCACCCATGAGGGATTGATGCTAGGTGTGTCGAAACAATTGTCGTGATTAATAATAATTTCTCGTACGGTCCATCTTCCATCTTTCATTTGCTATATACATACATACATACATACATATATATA
>NC_069008.1:8497888-8498393 GCF_001194135.2 Octopus bimaculoides | reverse complement strand
CAATGCAGTCATTCCAGATGTGACCATTCTGCCCTGTGTTCATTGTCATTGTTTAATGTCTGTTTTCCATATATATGAATTGTGTATGAGTTATGTAAAGAAAAAAAAAACCCATAGCTGTCACCTGTAAACAAGTATGACTTTGTACCCTGCACCATGCTTTCACCATCTTGTCTCATCCTGTCATAATATACCAAGGATTACATTTTGTAATGTAACCTTTGTTCTCGTTGTTGATTTACTTCTTCAGGTCCTCTCAGATTGCATTGGTTTTATAATTAAAGGTTTTTCCACCTGTGACCATCCCATCTTTTATTCAGACATGGTGTACCAAGGACTACACTATTCAATGTGACATTTGTTTTCATTGTTATTCTGGCTCTGGTTGTATAGTCTCAAGTCGGTTTTGATCAAGTGTACTCATAATTAAAGACAGTCCAGCCGTGACCATCCAGTCTTTTATTCAGATTAGTGTATGTAGGACCACATTATCTAATCTGACCGT
>NC_069008.1:8497606-8497717 GCF_001194135.2 Octopus bimaculoides | reverse complement strand
TGTGTCTGTGTTTCTCCCCCACCACAGCTTCACAACCAGTGTTGGTGTGTTTACATCCCTATAACGTAGTGGCTAATCAAAAAGAGGGCAATAGAATAAGTACCAAAAATA
>NC_069008.1:8497386-8497596 GCF_001194135.2 Octopus bimaculoides | reverse complement strand
AACGTAGTGGCTAATCAAAAAGAGGGCAATAGAATAAGTACCAAAAATAAGTACTGAGGTAGATTCATCCAACTAAAAACTCTTCAAGCAGTGCCCCAGTATGGCTGCAGTCTAATGACTACGTACAGACAAATATATGAATCAGAAAATACCTGGAACACACCAACATTCAGGACTTTATGGTTGCTATCAAGGCAACAGAGCATAACA
>NC_069008.1:8497166-8497353 GCF_001194135.2 Octopus bimaculoides | reverse complement strand
GAAGCCATTGATCAACAGCAGATAAGAACTTGCATGGGGTAGATCTGGAAAAAAATATTACCATCTCAACATCATCGTCTACTTCTTCATGATGAAGGGATATTCGCCTCAAAATATAGAAATATAAGGTAAAGTACAAGCTAGTATTTTCTCTTCCTCCCTTCTGCTTTCACTTCTAAAGGTTTTT
>NC_069008.1:8496987-8497104 GCF_001194135.2 Octopus bimaculoides | reverse complement strand
CGGCCCAAATATTCTACATGTTTTAAGTTCAAACTGGCCAGATCTAGCCTCTCACACCTAACCTACATTGACATTCTAAAATTAAGTAATCACATCATCGAAATTTCAAAGCTATGA
>NC_069008.1:8496602-8496977 GCF_001194135.2 Octopus bimaculoides | reverse complement strand
AATGCATGATTAATTCAAAACAATGGGAATAAATAAGCTGAACATTTAACAGAGTAATCTGAATGCTAAAGGGTTAAATATGAAAACAATAAAGGCTTCTTTCAAACTACACCATGCTAATATATACCTATATATGTGTGTGTGTATTATTTAAAACAGCTTGATTTGGCTCCATGCAACTTAAAGTTTTGCGGGCCTCTAACAGAAGTCCACCAAACTTTAAACCATATGTAGCTGAATCAAACTATTTTAAATAATATATGTAACTCCTACTAAATGTGTTGAGTACTTTTTTCTTTTGTGTGTCTACTCACTCTTTATATATATCTGTATATATATATCTGAATATATATATATATATATATATATATATAT
>NC_069008.1:8496430-8496553 GCF_001194135.2 Octopus bimaculoides | reverse complement strand
CACACACACATATACACACACACATACATATACAGGGCACTGTGAATAAACTGCTGTCTAAATTATGCAAAAATGAAAATAACACTGACATCTCATTTTAATGGATATATTTAGCAAAATTAC
>NC_069008.1:8496315-8496420 GCF_001194135.2 Octopus bimaculoides | reverse complement strand
AAATATCTTGAAATACTAAAGAGTACATTTATTCAATAAAATCACCATTGGCTTCAATCTCCTGCAATTCTTCTGGACAGTCTCCTTGTTTAAGTTGGTGAATGC
>NC_069008.1:8496115-8496305 GCF_001194135.2 Octopus bimaculoides | reverse complement strand
TGCAATTCTTCTGGACAGTCTCCTTGTTTAAGTTGGTGAATGCTGCCATATTCTTTGCTTTCAGTTCATCTTTGATGTTACAAGGAGTTTTGTTGGTCCCTCACTCAACTGTGTCCCACACATAATAATCAAGGGGATTACAGTCTGGGGAGGTAGGTGGCCAGATGTTAGGGGTGATGTGGTCGCAGAA
>NC_069008.1:8495778-8496004 GCF_001194135.2 Octopus bimaculoides | reverse complement strand
CCCTCTTGACCCAGGGCAGCACTACCTTCTCCAGACACTTGATGTAGGCCTCTGTGTTGGGTGTAAGGCCGTGTGAGAAGACGAATGGAGGCATAACCTCAGCATCACTAATGATCACTCCAAACACCATGATGTTGACTGGATGTCTGATTTTTATCACACTTGGTACATGTCCTCAGATTGACATCCCAACACTCATGCTTGTATTGGAGCTTGTAGCGTGAAT
>NC_069008.1:8491723-8491894 GCF_001194135.2 Octopus bimaculoides | reverse complement strand
GCCATCCCATCAACACACACACCACACCCCATCACACAGCACAATCCTTCTGTTGATTAGCCCTCATCTGTCTATCTAAGTCATCCCTCAGGACGCCCCAAGACTGTTTCCACACGTTTCCCCACTCATCTCGATCTTCCATAATGGTCCTCAGCTCCTGTACCCCTTCCA
>NC_069008.1:8491438-8491713 GCF_001194135.2 Octopus bimaculoides | reverse complement strand
CGATCTTCCATAATGGTCCTCAGCTCCTGTACCCCTTCCATACCAGTATCTGAAAGGAAGATTACCTATATTGACAATTTGCTCCAGCAAGTTGTCAATATAGGTAATCTTCCTTTTGTTGGTTGCCAGAGCACTAGCTTGCTAGCAAAACTAGCATAAGTCTTTTAAGTCCAGATATTGCCTTACAAGTTTTGTGACATATGACACAAGTCATAAAGAGGGGGTTGGTGGTCAAGATTATTTCCTACCTGGGCATCGTATATATATATATATAT
>NC_069008.1:8490820-8491205 GCF_001194135.2 Octopus bimaculoides | reverse complement strand
ACACACACACAAATACACACACAAACACACACACACACACACATTTGCACCCAATTTCTGTATACTAAATTCCCATATAAAGTATTGCTTAGCCCAGGGCTATAGTAGAAGACACTTGCTCAAGGTGCCACACAGAAGGACTGAACATGAAACCAAGTATTTATAAACCAAACTTCTTAACCACACAGCCACTCCTGCATCTACAATGGAAAGAAAATATGCAAAAAGATTTAACAGAGTCCAAACATGGCTAAAAATTCTTCTTCAGACAGCTCTGTATGGAATTTCTTTCTTTAAGTAAATTTCACCCTTTAGCATTTAAACTGACCATATCCAGCTAAAATATCCTACCTGTTTTATGTTTAAACAGACCATATCTGGCCTT
>NC_069008.1:8490493-8490810 GCF_001194135.2 Octopus bimaculoides | reverse complement strand
GCTAAAATATCCTACCTGTTTTATGTTTAAACAGACCATATCTGGCCTTTCATGCCAGCTTTACAATATCATTTTAAAAATTAACATTTGCCTCTTCAAAATCTCAAAGCTACAAGATAATGGAGGATTAATACAAAACAATGAAAATAAATAAGAATTACATTTGACAATAATATGAATGTTAAAAGGTTAAATGCCTCTAATTTCTTTATTATTAACCTTTAGCACACTGCATTTGTCTCTAAAATTGTTTCCCCTGCCATTGTCCTGTTACTACAGGGGAGATAACTCATATAGTGACATAATGCACTTTGAGT
>NC_069008.1:8490357-8490483 GCF_001194135.2 Octopus bimaculoides | reverse complement strand
TGTTACTACAGGGGAGATAACTCATATAGTGACATAATGCACTTTGAGTGTTCTAAAGGTTAATTTTCTAAAATAATCCTTTCTACTAAAAGCACAAAGCCTGAAATTTTGGGGGAGAGGACCAGT
>NC_069008.1:8489932-8490213 GCF_001194135.2 Octopus bimaculoides | reverse complement strand
TCTGCCAGCTCACCATATTTCCCACCTTTTCCAAAATATTGAATGCAATATTCATCATCAGTAATCAATAAGGGTTAGAGTTAGGGTTAGGGTTAGGGGCCTGACCAGCTGCTATTAGTTTGTACTGGTTACTGTTGAGACATCAGGGGTTTCTAAGACGCTGTATGACTGATCTCCTCTGCAAAATCAGGATAACAGTGGCCCATCTGAGAAATGACCCCTGTATGGCAGAGAGGCTGCTGCAGTGAATGCTGCTAGCCATTCTCCACAACAACACAATC
>NC_069008.1:8489321-8489689 GCF_001194135.2 Octopus bimaculoides | reverse complement strand
GCAAGTGACCCATTGCCCCCTCCCGCTCCATCTTCTGCTGCTTTAATCCCCACCCTTTTTCTTTTCTTTTTTCCTCTTATTTTCTCTCTTTCACCCCCACCCCACCCCCAACACTCCATTTCTTTCTCTTTAAATGTTATCAATAAATAAAAGAAATCTTATACAAAGAAGAGAAAATCATGCAAGACTACACTAAAAGGATATTTTTGGGAAGTAAATGAGAAGCTTTCATTATATGATGCCATTCAGATTGAGGATCTCTCATTTTTCAGAATATAGTAATAAGATATTCTTTACAAACAAGTCTTGAGGCATAATTCCAAGTGGCTGATACTTTCATAAGTTTTCTCATGGTCATTTCTTGATTC
>NC_069008.1:8487840-8488461 GCF_001194135.2 Octopus bimaculoides | reverse complement strand
CGGTGAGGAGGAGGACAATAATGTTGGTGGTAATGATGATGATGACGATGATGACAAAGATGATGATGATGATCCGCAGAAAGTTGTAGCATTGTCAACGAAATCTCTTGGCTGGCTCTCTGTCCATCATATTTGCTTAGCACCATCAACAAATTTGACATATTACCCCTGTTCACTGATCCAATGCTCTCATCGGGACCTTTAAATGTTTGCTCTGTTTTTACTAACAGACTGTATCAATACAACATTTCATGATGTCTCTGTTTCTATTAAGAAACTATTTTGATTGTCACAAACTCCCTTTTTATCACTCAACATAGTCTCAGCCCCTAGCATTACCAAAAGTTTTTAACCCTTTAACATTTAAACCAGCCATATCCAACCAAAGTATTCTCTTATTCTTTTATTTATTTCAGTCATTTGACTGCGGCCATGCTGGAGCACCTCCTTGAAGAGTTTTAGTTGAACAAATCGACCCCAGGACTTTTTTTCGGAAGTTTAGTACTTATACTATCTGTTTCTTTTACAGGGACATAAACACATCAACACCAGTTGTCAAGTGGCCATGAGAGGACAAATACAGACATGAACACACAAACACACACACACACACACACACAC
>NC_069008.1:8487337-8487830 GCF_001194135.2 Octopus bimaculoides | reverse complement strand
AAATCTATTTGCCAACATAAGGTGGCAGTCTTGCATAGGACCACATTACAACCTTTTAACCCCAGGAAAACATCTTTTACAGCTAGTTATCAACACACCATCTGCGAGCTTTGGGTGGCTCATAAGCCATTTCATCCTTTCATTTTATAATCCATTCGTTAAATGTACCCCACGTGTACCCCCTCTGTGTTTGGGCCGTAGTACCTAATAAAGATAGGAGTTGTCCAGCACTGAGGATGAGAAATTACCCAGAAACCATTGGTCTGTTGGTTCTGATAGTGGCTAGGTGAGGGTAGTACACTGCCTTGTCCACAGTATATTTCAGACACAGATAACCAGCTGGAAAAGATGTTTTCCTGGGGTTAAAAGGTAATAATATGGTCCTATGCAGGACTATCACCCTACATTGGCAAATAGATTTTACTATGAAGTATAGTTACTACTTATATCTCATTCAGAGATTTAAATCTGGCTGTTTTACTCATTTTATATG
>NC_069008.1:8485800-8486054 GCF_001194135.2 Octopus bimaculoides | reverse complement strand
ATATATATATATATATATGTATGTATGTATGTATATATATATATATATGGTTGTGACCGGGAAGAATCATTCAGTTTTTATGCCTAATTAATTAACAAACTCATCAGTTCAATTTCCACTTGTTTACTTATTTTTCTCTTTTTTTATAAAATTTTTGTGCCTTGCAGCCTATTCGATAGTTGTTGACTCTGTCTGTTATTGGAGCTGCGTGCTTTTTGTTTGTTTGTGCACATGTGTGTGCATTAGTGTGCATG
>NC_069008.1:8484788-8485700 GCF_001194135.2 Octopus bimaculoides | reverse complement strand
TGTATATATATATATATATATATACATATATATATATATGTATATATATGATCAATTAACTAATTATCTAGATAAATAATTTATCAACAGGTTTGCGGAAGCCTGTCACCAAATTCTTTGACCTTACGGATGACACAACTCTCATAAACACCCGCCCTCTTACCATGGCACTTACCATATTCTCTTCTCTTATTTCTGGAAATGTATGTCATGTAATAGTCTAGAAATATGTGTGTGTGTACATGTGGGTATGTGTTTGTGTGTGTGCGTGCATGCGAGTGTCTGAGAGTGTGTGTATGAATATGTGTGTCTCTGTGTATGTGCATGTAAATGTGTGTGTATATCTTTTATCTTTTCCTTGTTTCAGTCACTGGACTGTGGCCATGCTGGGGCCACAGCTTTGAAGGGCCTTAGTCAAACAAATTATCATCATTGTCATTTAGTGTCTGCTTTCCATGCTGGCATGGGTTAGACGGTTTGACTAAACCTAGTAAGCTGGATAGGTGTGACAGGTTCCAATCTGATTTGGCATCGTTTCTATGGCTGGATGCCCTTCCTAATGCCAATCACTCCAAGTGTGCAGTCGGTGCCTCTTAGGTGCCACTGGCATGTGTGCCATTTACATGACACTGGTAACAGCCATGACTACGACTTCACTTGGTTTGACGAGTCTTCTCAAGCCGAACCAACTAATTAACTTATTGCTTTTTAAGTGTGGTAATTTTCCTATCAATCTCTTTACTAAACTACTAAATCATGGGGATATAAACAAACCAACACAGGTTATCACTCCGTGGTGAAGGACAAACAGAAACACACATAGACATATAACAAGTTGAGTCAAAAGTTTTTTCAGGTTTTTACTGATGATTTTTAGCAACTCATCTCTGCATGTTACTCTTTTACTTGTTT
>NC_069008.1:8482960-8483663 GCF_001194135.2 Octopus bimaculoides | reverse complement strand
GTGTACAGCACCCTTGGTAGTGCCATGTAAAAGCGTCTGCGCAGTACCACATAACATCACCCATGTAGCGACATGTAAAAGTGACGTGCCGAGTTAGACTGGAGTCTGGTACAGCCCTCTTGCTTGCCAGCTCTGGTCACACCATCCAACCCTTGCTAGCATGGACAATGGATCTTAAACAATAAAGATGATGATGATGATGATGATGATGATGTGTGTGTGTGTGTGTGTGTGTGTACACACTCACAACAAGCTTCTTTCAGTTTTCACCCATCAGATCCAGCCACAAGGCTTGGGTGATTGTAGAAGGCACTTGCCCATGGTGTCACACAGTAGGACTGAACCTCGTCCCATAATGGTTGGGAAGCAAGCGCCTTACTACACAGCTATGTCTGTGCCTGTATATTTAAGTATGTGCTTGTGTGTATATATATATGTTTGTGTGTGTGTGTGTGTGTGTGTATGTGTGTGTGTATGCATGTGTATATATGTATATGTATATGGCCATGCTGGACCACTGAAATCTACAAGTTTTTTTCATTCTCTCTCTGTTTATTTCCTCTTATTTCTTTCTCTTGAAGAACGTAGTCTCGAAACAAAAAAAACAACTTTTTTTCATTTTCTTGAGCATCAAACTAATTCCCTTGCTTGTTATTCATACATCTGTCTTTCTCTTTTGTTTTTCTATAAACTTCAGCTATAT
>NC_069008.1:8480655-8481910 GCF_001194135.2 Octopus bimaculoides | reverse complement strand
CCAGTCCAATCAGCTGGCAAGAATGAGTAGTACCTGTAATTCAAAGGGGGCCACTTTGTCACACTCTGTGTCACACTGAATCTCCCTGAGAACAACGTTAAAGGTATATGTGTCTGTGGAGTACTCAGCCTCTTGCACGTTAATTTCACAAGCAGGCTGTTCTGTCGATCGGATCAACTTGAACCCTTGTCATCGTAACTGACGGGGGGGGGGGCAGTTTATTCCTTGCTAAACAGATATGGCAACGAGATTAGTAAATCCTGGATTAGTCTGGTACTGTCTCTGTATACACACACACACACATACATACACACATGCAAACATATATACTCATGTACACATATGTAAACACATACACATACACATAAACATAATGCATACGCACACTTGCACACATACGTACACATGCACACATATGTACATGTGCATAGATATGCACATACGTATACATACACCCATACACACAGACACACACTCATCCCAACATTAATACACATGCACATTCACATGCCCGTGCACACACACACACACACACACACAATCATATATACCGCCAAGAAAAAAATACTGGTTACTAAGGCATGTCTAATTGTTTGCTGTTTATATGGTCGTTAGCCGAGGAGGGATGAGTTTACTATTGATTAATTTTAGTAATTACACAGATTAATGTCGTTGTATGACATTCTGATGTCTCTGTTCTGATCTTGTTTTATGCAGGGTCTATATATCTACACACGCACACACGTATACATACATGCATACATACATATATATATATAATACAGGCGGCTAATTCGCAATTTTACAACCTAAAGGTAGATATATATATATATATCACTAAAGCGAACAAGGGCACTAATCAGCACCAGTATTGCTAGAAATAAGAGTCAAAACAACTCAATAGTCACAAAAGCACTATCTCAATGCGCTGACAAGGTAGACAAGCTCCCTGCTTAATGCACCTTAACGCTCATCACTTTAATGACATATACATTTCTGCCTTTATACATACATACATACATCATCATCATCATCGTTTAACGTCCGCTTTCCATGCTAGCATGGGTTGGACGACTTGACTGAGGACTGGTGAAACCGGATGGCAACACTAGGCTCCAATCTAAATTTGGCAGAGTTTCTACAGCTGGATGCCCTTCCTAATGCCAACCACTCAGAGAGTGTGTAGTGGGTGCTTTTACGTGTCACCTGCACGAAGGCCAGTCAGGCGATACTGGCAACGGCCACGCTCGAAATG
>NC_069008.1:8479089-8480045 GCF_001194135.2 Octopus bimaculoides | reverse complement strand
GCGAAAGAGTACAACAGGGGTCGCCCCCCCCCACACACACACACTGCCGGAGCCTCGTGGAGCTTAAGTGTTTTCGCTCAATAAACACTCACAACACCCGGTCTGGGAATCGAAACTGCGATCCTCCGACCACGAGTCCACTGCCCTAACCACTAGGCCATTGCGCCTCCACACACACACACACACACACACACACACACATACATATATGTATGTATATATCTTTTATTTGTTTCAGTCATTTGACTGCAGCCATGCTGGAGCATCACATTGAAGGATTTTAGTCAAATAAATTTACCCTAGGACTTATTTTTTTTAGGCCAAGTATTTATTCTATAAATACTTGTCAAAAGATACAGGGATGTAAACATGTACGTATATATGAGTGTGTGTATGTATCTGTATGTGCGTATGTGAATGTATATATATGTATATGTGTATATGGGTGAGTGTATATATGAGTAGGTATGTATATATATGGATATGTGGATATGCAAGTTATTCATAAGAAATAAAAACAAGGGAGTCGAAGAACCCGATCTCTATTAAAACCCCAGGAGGAACAACTTCACCACGACGACTCCTATTATTACTGCTGTTAGTTATTCGACTGCTACAGCCACTTCTACAGGGCTTTCCTATAAGTAGGTTATCTCCCTTGGCTAGGCGGCGCTCCATGTAGATAATTAAACTTCCGGAGGCTACCCATGCCATTGTTATTGTTTTACGTCTTATCATGGATATAAAGCAGCTTGATGATTCAGCTATCGAAGTACTTACTGTGCCTGAGTTAAAGAAATATTTAAGATTATATGGACAGTATGTTACTGGAAGAAAGGCAGACTTGACTGAAAGGTTGAAAGGAATAAAAATTCTGTCGATGAAGAATGTCAACAAAGTAAATTCATCGGACGATAAGTCTGAAGTATCGGATGATACTTCAGACAGGAATAAGC
>NC_069008.1:8474346-8478952 GCF_001194135.2 Octopus bimaculoides | reverse complement strand
CATAATTACCTCGTGCTACAGATGAAAGCAAAGCAACAGTTAAGGAGTGGCATATTTTACCATGACAGACACGTACACAGCATCGAATACCAAGATGTGAGTGAAAGCTGCTCTCACTGTATTGTCCGGTGTCTGGTAATCCCTTCGATACCGACATCAAACCAAAAAAAGAATCCTGACCACAGAGTGTGGGTAATTATGTCAAATGTCACTGGCAATGTGCATTCAGCTGATTGCAACTGTTAAAGCAAGTCACTGAGCATGCGTACATGTCATACGGGAGAGTTCCAATCTGGGGTGGATAACACCTTGTAGGAAAGCCCTATAGAAAACAAGTCTTGACCACACTATTTAATTTACAAAAACAGATAGTAGTAAGTTGTGGTCACAGACAGTTCAAATTATCATGCCACCAAAGCTAACGGAAATTACCACGTGCTCTTGCAGAAAAGAGGAAAGTAAACTATGAATGTTAATCTTAATTTTAATTTTAATTTAATTTAATAGGTCTTTTCTCTCTACATATTCCATTTTAGCACATATTTTTGATAAGGTTTTTCAAAAACCGAAACATGTAAATGTATTTATAGAAAGGAAAATTAAAATGTACCCAATTTTAAGAAAGTAGCATTTTCGTTCTTGTTTATCATAAATATATATATATATATATTTTTTTTTTATCTATGTATGTATGTATAATATGTGACAATTAGTTGGTTGTCATAATAACACTCAGAGTTTCGGATACTGGGGATGAAGTCTGCTCCGGCATCTCATCAGTTATTAAGACAAAACGCTATGGAAAAAAAACCGTTAAATAAAGGGGAATTACTCCAATAGGTATGGTAAAAGTAACACTTCATTCATAGAACCCGCACCTGAACACATATACATACACATACATGTACGCACACACACACACACACATGTATGTATATATATCTATATACATATTCACACTAATTGTCACATATCGTATTATATTTATAGATAAATTCCTCTATTTTACATAATATCCGGGTTTCATTCATTCTTTTGTTGTCATATTATTATTATGAACACTTAGACACACACACACACACACACATATAGTATTAATAAAATAGATGGAAAAAAAAAGATTTTATTTTGTACGACACATGTTTCGACCCGTTCTGGGTCTCTTCGGGTACATAAATAAATAAAAGGATAAAAAGTCTCATTAGAGATTCGGTTTTACGTATCACTAAATGTCCGCCAACTTTGGGAATGAGTAAAAAACAGAAAATTTGAAACGCGAAAAATTCAAATATGAACGTGAAAATTCTAGTTTAGAGAAAATGACGTAATGAGCCATCGCTGTTGTAACTGTTGAGAAAAAAAAGGAAGTAGAAAGGGAGATAATAGACGAAAAACTTTTTTTGCATTCGTGCTCATACGTACATATACATACCCAGATGAATATGTGTGTGTGTGTGTATATATATATATATATATATATATATATACGCACTTATACATACGCGCTCACACACGCATATCTTAGTATATGGGTATATACGTGCAACTAGATACACACGCATACGCATTGACGAATACGTACATACACATATGTATAGGAACTGATATATACAGGCACACACGTGCATGTATACGCTAATATACGCACATAGCATAGATAAATATGTGCGTCTATTCGTACGTAAAGCGAGATACAGACGTCTGTGCAAAGTTTGATACGTGGACATGTGTTAATACACTCGCGTATACAAATTAGTAAATATATACACGCACATACATACATATACACATGCACATACACAGATACATATATGTATGTGTATACACATATAAACATACACCCGTATACACGTATACACAACACACACACACACATATATATAGGCATATATACACATACATACATATGGTCTGGATTGTAGTGCGTTAATCTGTGTTTAGCTGCGTGTAGGCATCTGGGTAATTGTTCAGTGAGTTTATTTATAATGCGCTCCTTTGTTAACATTATCGAGAGTGGCTCCTCGGAGCATAATTGGCATTTGCGGAATATAGTGTTGTAGGGACTTGCGTGTCTAAGTATGTAAGGTCGTATTTTGTCTTTGCTTCCTTAAGTCGCCAGATAAAATCGGCCAGTGATGTTACATGTCGTTTGAGGATATTTCGAAAGTTGGTGATGTGGTTGCGGTATTGATTTTTGAAAAAATCAGCTGACACCCCGATGTATACGCAGGGGCCTCCTCAAATGTTTATAGTGCACTTGTATACGATTTTCTTAGTCATACATTGAATATCCAAAGGGCAATTGGATCTATCTTTGCATGGGCGTAACGTTTTTATTTTGGTGGTTTGTGTAGATCGAGCGCTGGAGAGATTGGTTCTCTTCAGTAGTTTGGTTGTCACTATTATCGTTTTATTATCACTAGGGGTTCTCAGTTAATTATTTGAATTGTTGCTGGTGTTGTTTTTAGGATGGTTATCATGGATATTGTAAGTATTGCTCTGTTGATTGGAAGTATAATTTGAGTTATAAACGTCTTTAGGCTGGTCTTATGTGTTATGGTTAATGTCAAGTTTATTTTGAGTGCTGACTAATCTCCGTCTCAGTTTACGGTTGTTAATCCTATGGATATGATGCTCTAGGATAATTTTATAGTGTGACGGTTAAATATTTTGCTGTACACTCCATTTTTAGGGAAGTATTGATCCAGTGCAGTGAAAAACTGTTTCGCGATATTAGATGAGATGTTGGAGTTCCAGATTGGGTTATTCCAAAGGACGTCATGGTTTTTATATTTTCGTTTAGATCTGTTTGTTTGGGTGCTTGGAGCGTCAATTGAATTTTGTGGCGGTAGTTGTTTAATTTGTTGTCTACAGTAAGTTTTCTTTAATTCATGGTTGATTCTTGTGTGTCTGGGTTTGGTTAGTCTTGTCTTATGGTTTGGGATTCTGTTATCTAGGTTTTTGATATTGTTTTTGGAGTTGTTGTGTTTGGCAAGGTTGTTATAATGAATTGTATTATTACTAGTTGAGCTATAAGAGTTATTATTATTATTACTAATACTACTGGCATACTGGATTTTCTCACGGTATCTGAATTCACTATATATGTATACGTGTATGCCATATTTTTATACTGTTATACCTCTTTATATCATTACATCCTTTTATAGGAAAGTGGGTTATACATCATTAGATGTACACCTGACTTTCCTATATTAAATTAGATAATATGAACGGAACGCTGAACTCCAGAGTATCAACACAAACAATATTTATTCATGGTGGAAAATATACATCTTTAATCTTGTTTGTTGAGACGTCTTCGGTGTGTCAGAACATGGTTGTTGGGACGTTGGTATATTGATGTGAGCTGTCTAGCGTGAGTTCGAAAGATGGAGAGACAGCTAGACACGTCCTTGCTCAATCGCTGGCCAGCAAGAAAGAGATCGATCAAAGCGGGAAAGCTTGGTTGTTGAACTCCACGCGTGCGTGAGACTACGCATGCGCACGGTGTTACTACACTTTAAGACTTTTCAAAATTATTAAATTTTTTTATATACTTATATTTCTAAATAAGTTTATCTGTTATAGAACCATTTATTTATTATTATTATTATTATTTTTGCCTTTGAGCCTTTGTTTTCAATCAATAGGTACTTCCTTCCCAATGTGTACTTCCTTCCCAGTTATATTCTGAATGTAAGTTAGGCTCATTGTTTGAATGGGTTTATCATGACCGCCTGGAAGTTCTGCTGGGATGAATTATTATGAAGCGTTTATATATAAGTAATCGTTTCAAGTGATTAAATTGGTCTATTTATTTATCCTTCTTATCTTACCTGGTCCTTTCTAAATTTTATATTTAAAAAAAAAATTACTTTTATTATACTAAACATAATAATGCACAGATTTTGCTATACTTTGATTATATTTTTTTCCCCCTTCTGTACTCCTAATGCCCATCTTGATCTCATTGTAGCATCAACCTATATTTTCTATTGTAGGCCCTTTTAACTGATAATAATAGGAGTTTATGTTACCCCTACCCTACCTATTTTTCTGGGCATTTACCACTCTCTGAATGACTTCCTTTGAGATCTGTTTTTTTTTTTATGTGGTCAAAAGAATTTATAGTCATCCAGAATTAGGGTTTGGGAGAATAACTAACAATATTTAATTTATGACCAGCAACTAGAATTTAACTGTCAACTCCTAGTGTCTTAATACTAGCTGCATTAGATCTTTTGATAATGAGAGGATAGATAAAAATTGTAGCTAAATTACCAATCTCATGAACCCCGCCGTGTTTCCACTTTTGCCATTCTAAAATTGTAATGGTTTCTCTTTAAGCTTATTCTGCCACATTAGTAGCAGCGTAGAATTCTTTCATTCTCTGACTTGGTGCCTCATCTTAAGTACCTTATTCAACTGAATCTTAATTATTTATATATATATCTACCTATAAAACGGCTGTGATATCCTAGTTTTTTGTGTAATTTTTGCTACCTATGGTAACTATTAACATATTTACATTGTCAAAGGTTTTTTTAAAACTGAGATAATATTAATATACACATAAACTAATATATATATATATATATATATA
>NC_069008.1:8471658-8473894 GCF_001194135.2 Octopus bimaculoides | reverse complement strand
GGTAGACATTCAGTTTTGTTTTGTGGTTCAGATTTTTGTTCTTAAAGACCCTTTTCATGAGTCCACCAAACGTGGTGTGAGCTGCTCTTAATCAGTTCTCCACGTATTTTTCTGATGTGCACTTTTTTGAAAGAAAACTTCCTTAGTAAAAAAAAGGGTTGACTTTCTCCAGTGGTGTCTCTGAGATGGTAATAGTTAACCCTGTGGTATTCTTGTTGGGTAGTTGTCAGGAATTTGTCTCTTTCATATGGAATAATGGTGGTTTTAAGTTCATGCAGTAGGACTCTCTTTCGTTTCTGATACTGGTTGATTTCTGTGTATATTTTCTTTTTGATGTTTTGTAACATTGTATGTTTTAGTTTTCTTTCTTGATGTTCTGTGAGTCCTAATCGCTTGGCAGCTGAATTGATAGATTTTGTGTATAGTTTGGATGAGACGCATGTTTTAATGAAGTGGAGCTGTCGGATAGCTATCTTGATTTTTTTTAAAACCACCACTATTCCATATGAAAGAGACAAATTCCTGACAACCATCCAACAAGAATACCACCGGGTTAACTATGCCTGTTACAAACACTTCAACAATAAACTGAAGTGGATGAAACAGCAACAACAACGAGCCCAGAATGGTAAGAATCAATACAGATACCCAAATAATATCGACGGGATTGTCATGTCAGAATGTAAACTAGCAGAGGACTTTGACGCCAGGACACCGGAAGACAATACCACCACCATCAACAACAACAACAAAAACACCTCTGGAATATATGGTGCAGTACAACTAGATACAGATGAGATGCATGCTTTAAAATTAAATAAGTGGAAATTTTAACGATGAGTGTGTTAAATTATAAGGCACAATAAGAAAATGACTCTCCCCAGACACAACAGAATGGTTAATTTAATTAATGTATTAAATTTAATTTCTGTTGTTGGCATATATATAATTATTAGTACCAAAAGTACTGCAACAGAAGCAGTATTAATACCAAAAGCTAATCCGTATATCCAAGTAAACATCACTGTCTCAGTGTAACACTGAGTACTGCTTTATTATCCTTGAGAGAACCTCTCATCTAGGCATTTGATGCATAATACGTGTGTGCGTGTGTGTGTGCTTGCGTGTGTGTGTGTGTATACGTACAGGCATGGCTGTGTGGTAAGAAGCTTGCTTCTCAACCACATAGTTCTGGGTTCAGTCCCACGGTGTGGCACCTTGGGCAAGTGTCTCTACTATAGCCTCAGGGCAACCAAATCTTTGTGAGTGGATTTGGTAGGTAGTAACTAAAAGAAACCCGTTGTATATAAATATGTGTGTGTGTTTTTGAATGTGTTTGTCCCCTCCCCCACCACTGCTTGACAACTAGTGTTGGTGTGTTTGCATCCCTCTAACTTAGCAGTTACAGTCCTGGAGTCGATTTGTTTAACTAAAATCCTTCAGGGTAGTGCTCCAGCATGGCCGCAGCTAATTTCCACAACGGTATTTATTGTGTTCCTATGGCTCTACACAACAATACCTGGCCAATTGTATTTCAACTAGGTGCATGTATGTGAGTATATGTGTATGTGCATGTACATATATATATATATATATGTGTGTGTGTGTAGGAACGACCGTGCGAACCAAAGGAGAAATGGTGACGAATGGAAAACAGGCTCCTTTTTAAACGCGTCGCACGGTCGACACAAAATATATAATGATATATGTTATAATACTATAACATAGAGAACTAAGAAGTTTGCCAGCAAGGAACAGATAGAAACGTAACCGATAAAGATGAATAACAGTAAGATTTATTGGAGCATTAAACTGTATGTCTGTGTATGTGTGAATGCGACAAAATAAAACACAATATAAGACAGGCCGTCATGTAAACAAAATAGTGTTTGTGTACAAATATATGTATGTGAATGCAAGAGATACAAAGAATAGAACAGAGTCAGTAACACGGATAAGAATATATCAGTTCTGTTAAGGTACGCAGTAGTTAAAAAGTCTGTATATAAGAGGTTAAGGCTTGAGGCAGAGCTAAGTCACTTGTCGTGCAGTTGAGGCTTCGATGCCGGGCCGGATTCTTGATACAGATGTTCTTCGCAGGTTGAGTTCTGGCTGTTAATTTCGTGGTGAGAAAATCACACAAACAGGGTTGAGAAGCTGCGGTGGCTGTTTGGTAGCTTGTGTACGTAGAGTCGTGTTGACGCCGGGGAAGTTGAACGATGCTGTTGATGTCGTC
>NC_069008.1:8469452-8470635 GCF_001194135.2 Octopus bimaculoides | reverse complement strand
AGTAAAAGAGTTAAAAGATTATATATATATATATATAAACAAATACCGACATCCACCTGTATGTATAGGTGCATATCTGGGTACAGGACATTGCAAACAAAACAGAGACGAGAAAACACACAAGCCACATAGAGAACATTCTACTTCATCAGCTACCTCCGTTTTAACACCGGCGTTTCGAAGAGCTAGGCAGGACGCATCGTATGTATGTATGTAGGTATGTGCACATGTTATTTTTTATGTGTGTGATTTGTGGAAGGAAATGCCTGAGTCATGCAGACCTGGTCAGCATTCAGAGAACTCAGAGGAATGAACCACCTGTAAATTGCGAAATGGCTTTTCTTCACAACAGAACATGTGCAACCTGTGGAAAGGTGTGCTTTTCAGTTGGAGGATTAAAAAGGCATGTTAAAGGACTTCATACCGAAGCACCTGCTAGATTTGACCTCTCACACCTGTTCCTTCTGCCAGCCAGGACAACTGTGCATCATGCAATAAAATGTACAAATCTTTGGTGGGGCTCAAGAGTCATACAAGGGACTCGCAATGCATTATCAGGGACTCATTTCAATGATTCTTTCCAGCAATGGCTTTGCTCATATATGAGAAAGCAGCTACAATGTGTACATATATGTGTGTATGTATATACAGATCTAGACTATGCATATATGTATATTTGTATGTACATACTTATATAGTATGTATATATGTATGTTATACCTGTAAGCTTGCAACCATGTTACCTTTATTTCTTAATCACTTGAATTCTTCCTACAAGAATGGGGCCAGTTTTAGATACAAAGCGCTATTATTGGAATGTGGATAATAGCAATGGTTAAAGAATTTAGAACAGTCTTGCACATTTTTACTGTTCTACTTTCAGATTGCGGATCTTTTTTAAAACGGGGGCCACATTTTTCATTAACGACACACTTTGAAACTTGGAACACTGGTAGAATGTGTCATATAAAATATCTTTTTCTCTTAGTCTTCTTAAAAAAAAAGAAATCCCTAAGTTATTCCATGTTAAAGTTGTCGTATTTCTGTAATTTCAACCAATCACTGACGTCCATTCAGCCGATATACATTAAGTACCGACTACATAAACAAACGATTCTGAAACAATTCTATCGGTGATAGGGTTAGGGTTAGGGTTAGGGTAAAACAGCAAATTTAAAAAGAA
>NC_069008.1:8467759-8469302 GCF_001194135.2 Octopus bimaculoides | reverse complement strand
AAAAAGAAAAAAGCAAATAAAACGAAGAAGAAAAAAAAGAAAATGAAAAAAGCAAATTTAAAATGAAAAAAGCAAATAAAACGAAGCTATGGCTTAATCAGCCAAAGGAGTAAATATAAACAACTGAATACTTGTCAGTGATTGGTTGAAATTATAGAAATAAGACAATTTTTTTACGTGAAATAAATTCGAAGACAAAAATATTTTTCTGTTCTGTAACACAAAATAGATAAGTATACGAAGTTTGAAAGTCTTTCGGTACCAAAAACACTACGTAAAACATTAATGAAAAATGTGGCCCCCGTTTTAAAAAAGATCCCAGATTATACTAGCAAAATATCAGACACAGGAGTGGCTGTGTGGTAAGAAGCTTGCTTCCAAACGACATGGTTCCAGGTTCAGCCCCTCTGTTTGGTACCTTGGACAAGTATCTTCTCCTATAACCTCAGGCAGACTAAAACTTTTTGAGTGGATTTGTAGATGGAAACTGAAAGAAGCCTGTCATATATTTATATATATATAGACAGATATATCTGTATGTGTGTGTATATTTGTGTCTGTGTCCACCTCCTCCACTACTTGATAACCAATGTTGGTGTGTTTACATCCCTGTAATTTAGCAATTTGGCTATAGAGACCGATAGAATAAGTACCAAGTTTTAAAAAAAATGCTAGTGTTGATTCTTCAAGGCAGTGCCCCAGTATGGTCGCAATGTTATGACTGAAACAAGTAAAAAATAAAGGGATAAAATGTGTGTTACTTTATGTGCTTGAAAATGACAGTTTTTAGAGCTTGTCATTGCACTCAACATTGCAGTAATTGCAGCTAAATGCACCACTAATTATAGGCATTAACTGTGTAGCATTTAAACAAGCTATATCCAGCCCAAACATTCTGCTTGCTTTATATTCAAACCCTGCCAGATTTGACCTCTCACACTTACAACGTCATTCTGAATAGGAACAATCACATCATGAACATTTCAAAGCTGTGAGATAATGAATGATTAATTGAAAACGATGTGAATAAATGAGCATCACTTTTGACAGAGTAATCAGAAATGTGAAAAGAGTTAAATAGGAATTCATTATTTCAGCAGAGAAGCTGTAGGTTTCATAGTAGTTCATCATCATCATCATCATCATCATCATCATCATCATCATCATACCACCACCAACACCATCATCATCCTTATCAGCAGTAGCAGCAGTATCATAACTCCCATAACCATGGTAATGATGGCGATGACCATGAAGAAGAAGAAGAAGAAGAAAGAGAAGAAGAAGAAGAAGAAGGAGAAGAAGGAGGAGGAGGAGGAAGAGGAGAAGAAAAAGAAGGAGGAGGAGAAGAAGAAGAAGAAGGAGGAGGAGGAGAAGAAGATTTTTAGTGAGTATAGAGATGTTAGAAGTAGATTTATGCCAAGTGTTGGAAGGCTGAAGTATGACAGACGGGAGAACATAGGTATCTTTGCTATGGAGGAGACACAAGGGGACAAGACATTATATTTGGCTGGGAGAGAGTAGGTGAGAAGGAGGTAAAAAA
>NC_069008.1:8466430-8467307 GCF_001194135.2 Octopus bimaculoides | reverse complement strand
AAGAAGAAGGAGGAGGAGAAGAAGAAGAAAAAGAAGGAGGGGAGGAGGAGAAGAAGAAGAAGAAAAAGAAGGAGGGGAGGAGGAGAAGAGGAGGAGGAGGAGGAGGAGAAGAAGAAGAAGAAGAAGGAGGAGGAGGAGAAGAAGATTTTTAGTGAGTATAGAGATGTTAGAAGTAGATTTATGCCAAGTGTTGGAAGGCTGAAGTATGACAGACGGGAGAACATAGGTATCTTTGCTATGGAGGAGACACAAGGGGACAAGACATTATATTTGGCTGGGAGAGAGTAGGTGAGAAGGAGGTAAAAAAAGGGGGGATGAAGGTGGTAACCCTTATCTTTTTGGTGCTAGATATCAGTGTGTGTGTGTGTGTGTATGTGCATGCCCATGTGTATATGTATTTAGGGCTGGTATGAGTGTGATTCTGTTTGTGTTTGTGCAGCTGTGGTGGGGGAAAAGCTTGTTTCCTAACCACATGGTTCCGGGTTCAATCCCACAGCGTGGCACCTTGGGCAAATGTCTTCTACTATAGCCTTGGGTTGACCAAAGCCTTGTGAGTGGATTTGGTAGACTGAAACTGAAAGAAGTGCTTCATATATATATATATATATATATATATATATATATATGAAGCATATATACATATGTGTATGTATGCATGTGTGTGTGTATGTATATGTGTATGTATGTGTATATATATATATATATATGTTTATATATATATACACACACATGTATGTATATGTGTGTATATATATATATATATATATACATATATATGTATGTATGCATGTAGGTATGTATGTATATATTTATGTGCATGTGTCTTTGTGCCTGTGTTTGACCCACCCACCCACCAACCCTCCCACCATAGCTTGAC
>NC_069008.1:8461375-8465573 GCF_001194135.2 Octopus bimaculoides | reverse complement strand
ATATATATATATATATATATATATATACGACGGGCTTCTTTCAGTTTCTGTCTACAAAATCCACTCACAAGGCTTTGGTTGGCCCAAGGCTGTAGTAAAAGACACTTGCCCAAGGTACCATGCAGTAGGACTGAACTCGGAACCATGTGATTGGTAAGCAAGCTACTTACCACACAGCCACTCCTGTGCCTATGTGTGTCTGTGTATGTATAATTTTCACAATTTGTGTAGCTGACTTCTATAACTGTCAATAATGTGTATGATGTCGTCCACGTTTGGATGGCCCAAAGAGTATTCATTATTTCAATGTAGTGGCCTATGGGGTGGCAAACTGGCAAAATCGTTAGCCCAATGGGTGAAGTGCATAGTGGTATTTTATCCATCTTTGTGTTCTGAGTTCAAATCCTGTCAAGGTCAACTTTGCCTTTTATCCTTTTAGGGTTGATAAAATAAGTACCAGTGAAACCCTGGGGTCGATGTAGTTGACTAGGTCCCTCCCCTAAA
Organism: Octopus bimaculoides; assembly: GCF_001194135.2. NCBI lineage: Eukaryota > Metazoa > Mollusca > Cephalopoda > Octopoda > Octopodidae > Octopus > Octopus bimaculoides. The sequence goes on along the minus strand of NC_069008.1, from coordinate 8,465,069 downwards.
ATGTCATGCATAGTTCCATACATATATAGATACATACATATATGTATCTATATACACATGTAGTAGCATATGTGTGTGTGTGTTAGTGCGTGTGTGTGTGTGCGTATGTGTGTGTGTGTGTGTATACATGCATATATGTATGTACTTGCCTTTAGTAGAAATGATTATTTAAAGTACCTCAAGGCAGCTTCACCAGGTAGTATGTTCAGCGATATTTTGTCCATCTTTATGTTCTGAGTTCAAATTCCACCAACGGCGATCTTGCCTTTCATCCTTTTGGGGTCGATAAAATAAGTACCGGTTGAGTACTGGGTTGATGTAATCAATTATTCCCCTCCCCACAAAAATTCAGGCTTTGTGCCTTTAAGTAGAAAAGATTATCATCATTATTATTATTATTGTTGTTGTTGTTGTTGTTGTTGTTTCTGTTGTTGTTGTTGTTGTTGTTGTTCTTCTTCTTCTTCTTCTTATTATTATTATTATTATTATTACTAAGGTGTTGAACTGGAAGAATTGTTAGCACACTGGGTGAAGTGCTTAGTGGTATTTCATTCATCTTCATGTTCTCAGTTCAAATTCTACTGAAATTACCTTTCATCCCTTCGGGGTCAATAATGTAAGTACCAGTTCAACTCTGGGGTGAATGTAATCAACTATCTCGCTCCACGAAATTTCAGGCCTTGTGCCTATAGTCGAAAGAATCATTTCAATGTAGAGAAAGGCAGTGAGCCTGGCAGAATTGTTAGCGCATCAGGCAAAATGCATTGCAACATTTTCTCTGTCTTTACATTCTGGGTTCAAATTGCACCAAGGTCGAGTTTGCCTTTCATCCTTTTGGGGCTGATAAAATAAATACCATTTGAGTACTGGGGTTGATGTAATCGATTTACCTGCTCCTCTGAACTTGCTGGCCCCATGTCAAAATTTGAAACTATTATTACAATATAGGGGTCTTGAGGTTTCTGTGTGTCAAGTTGTGTGGTTGAGAAATTTGTTTCTCAACCACATGGTCTTCAGTCAGTTTCACTGAAAGGTACTTTGGGCAAGTGTCTCCTACTATGACCCTGGGCCGACCAAAAACCAGGTGACTGGATTGGGAGATGGAAAAGGAAAGAAATTCATCATATCTGTTTATCTATCAATTATCCAACCATCCAACCATCCAACCATCCATCCATCCATCTATCTATCTATCTGCCCATCCGTCTGTCCGTCCGGATGTCTGTCTGTCTGGCTGTCCATCTGTCCGGCTGTCTGCCCATCCATCCAGCCATCCAGCCATCCATCCGTCCATCCGCCCATCTGTCCATCCGTCCGTCCGTCCGTCAGTCCGTCCGTCTGTCCGTCTGTCCATCCATCCAGTTGTCTGTCCATCCATCCATCCGTCCATCCATCCATCTATCTATCTATCTATCTATCTATCTGTCTGTCCATCTGTCCGTCTGTTTGTCTGTCTGTCTGTCTGACCAACCATCCATCTGTCCGTCCGTCCGTCCGTCTGTCCGTCCGTCCATCCGTCTGTCTGTCTGTCTGTCTGGCTGTCTGTCTATCTATCTATCTATCTATCTGAGTGTAAGTGTAAAAGGCTGGATATTGTTTTTTAAGGACGGCCAAAAAAAAAAAAAAAATATGTACCATCACAAAAGTCAGCTGCCCAACTGATGCAAATTTTTTTTTATTTTGAAAACCAGAGTGAAAGAGGATAACTATGCACAAATGCTTCAAAACCTCCAGATTATAGATTCACATTTATACCAATAAGTGACATCCTAGATGAGCTTGGATTTTCAGAAAAAGAAATCAACCAACCAACTCACACGTTACAAATACAATCTGGAAGTGGAATGTTATTTATAAGCAATACTTTTCTCAAGGTTAAAATGTGAATTTGTTTCTGTTATCTTACATTCCAGCGATGGAGCTTTGTATCTTTGTTAGAAACCAGCTCCTTCTTCAGACGAAGATTTCAAATAATTAAAAACACAACAGAACATACATACATACATACATGCATGCACTCACATACATACATACATACATACATACACACACACACATACTTACACACACACACATACATACATACATACATACATGCATATATACATACACATACATACATACATATAAACATACACACACATACATACATACATACACTCATACATACATAATAAATACATGCATACATGCATACATACATACACACACACACATACATACATACATGCATACATACACACACACATGCATATAAGTGTGCGTGTGTTTTCCTTCTTTTTCTCATTGTTTGAACTTCAGAAATGTCATGCATACTTCCATACACATATGCATCTATATACACATGTAGTAGCGTATGTGTGTATATGTGTGTATGTGTGTGTGTATGTGTGTATGTCTGTGTGCATACATGCATATATGTATGTATTTGTGTGTGTGTGTGTGTGAATGTATATATTGTGTTATCATTGCATGAGGTAGCTAGCCGTTTCCATGTAGGTATGTGTACACATGTATTCACAAGCATTGATAACCATTGATAAGGTCTAAGATTATGTTGATTTCAAATTTTGGCACAAGGCCAGCAATATTTTGGGAGGAGGAGAGTTGATTACATCAGCCCCAATATTCAACTGGGACTTATTTTACCGATTCCCAATCAGAGGAAGGGAAAGTCAACCTTGGCAGGATTTGAACTCAGAACATAAAGACATGAAATGCTGCTAGGCATTTTGTTCAGCATGTTTATGATACTGCCAGCAAACTGCCTAAATAATGATCCTTTCTATTATAGGCACAAGGCCTGCAATTTGTGAGGAGGGGGTTGTTGATTACATTCACCCAAGTGTGTAACTGGTACTTATTTCATAGACCCTGAAAGGATGAAAGGCAAAGTTGACCTCAGTGGAATTTGAACTTGGAATGTAAGGATGGATGAAATGCTGTGAAGCATTGTCCCCAGTGTGCTAATGATTCTGCTAGCTCACTGCCTTAACTGTCTTAATAATAATAATAATAATAAGGGTTTCCGATTTTGGCACAAGGTCAACAATTTTGTGGGAAGGGGTTAGTCAATTACATCAAGCCCAGGGTTCAAATGGTACTTAATTTATCAACCCCAAAAGGATGAAAGGCAAAATCAATCACAGTGGAATTTGAACTCAGAACATCAAGATGAATGCAGTGCCACTAAGCCTTTAAGCATTTTGCCTGGTGTGGTAATGATTCTGCCAGCTCTTTGTCTTACTTTCTTGTGAAATATTAGAGTATCATTATGTAGCACAAAGCTCACTCATTGTGAAAGAATGATTTTACTGATATGTGTGATAGACATCACAGGGCTGTCTTCAGGTGTGGGCAAACTTGACTGCTGCCCAAGCACAAAATGTGTCTAGGGACTTGATACTCATCTATATTGGGTATAATTTTAAACTGCATCTAGTAGTGAGGCCCTTGTTTGAGAAGTCCAGAGTTTTGAAGTGTGTAGAACCATCTTTTGTTCCGAAATCTACTTTGACCTGGAGTAGTAGCAACTGTCTTGGTTCCAGTTATGGGTTAATTAGCATATTAGGGTTTTCCTACCTATACATGCAAAAACTGGATCCAGCGGCCCTGCAGGCCCATCACCAGACTTTGGCACTCTGCAGAGTGGTGGACTTCAGAATATTCTGGGTGGGCACTAATTTGTATTGTG
>NC_069008.1:8460117-8460910 GCF_001194135.2 Octopus bimaculoides | reverse complement strand
CAGTGTCTGCCTCCATCCTCAGTTGTCTTGACCTGTTCTTGCCACTGGATCACAGATGGTCACAAACCATCAGTTATCAGTCATCCTTGAAGATGACTAATTGGCCCTCATCACTTCCATGGATGAACATGACTCATCTGTGAAGCTGTCAATATAAGTAGAAGCCCAACTGCATTTCTTTCCCTGCTGATGAGGGACGCTGGCTAAGATGGCTTTCAGACAACTTGTTGCATCAATGATTCTCAACCCTTTCTTTATTTATGAAGCCCTTTGATTTCTGTTTTGCTCCACTGGACTCCCATAGCCATTCAACGTATATATAATAAAATCCTACTGTATTTTTATAATTAAATATTGTTCTTTTATTGTTTTATTTGTTTCAGCCATCTGACTGCAGCCATACTGGAGCACCGCCTTAAAGGGTTTTTTAGTCAGAGAAATCAACCCCAGGACTTATTCTTTGTAAGCCTAGAATTTATTCTATCAGTCTCTTTTGCCAAACTGCTAGGTTACTGGGATGTGAACATACCAATATTGGTCGTCAAAGGATAGCGGGGTGGGGAGACAAACACAGACACAAAGATACACACAGATATATATATATATATATATATATATATATATATATGTGAGTAAAAATAAATACAATAAAAGGGTTTTGTATGATCGTGTATAGAGGAATATATTATTTTATTTAAAAGAGTTCCAACTCTGTCTGTTTTTTATGTTTTATTTATATTCTTGTAAAATTAATGTGGGATATAGAATATGGAATATATAATATATAATATAA
>NC_069008.1:8453706-8458367 GCF_001194135.2 Octopus bimaculoides | reverse complement strand
GTGTGTACATATATAAAGGGTTCTTTCAGTTTTAGTCTCCCGAATCCACTCACAAGTCTTTTCTCAGCTTGAAGTTAAAGAAGAAGACACTTGCCCAAGGTGCCACGCAGTGGGACTGAATCCGGAACCATGTGGTTGGGAAGCGAGCTTCTTACCACACAGCCACACCTGTGATTATAAAAAATAACCTTTACTCAACACGCTACGCTGTGTGATCGAACCCGCGACATTACGGTTACAAATCAAACATTTTGATCATGCATATAAATTTTAAATAAATCTTAAATGGATTCCAGTTGAGAACCACAGCGTTACACATACAAACACACACACAAAATACATCCTTGGTAAATACCATAGCTGGCAGCCCTCCACCTAATCGGTGATGAGTGTGTGTGCGTGAATGTTTGTCTGTGTGAGTTCAGAGAGGATTAAATGTCTGGAAGAGAACCTGTATGGAAGGGGATGTGCATTTGTTTATATATTAACAGCAATGTGTATGCCAATAATACATATACGCACGCAAAAACACTGACTGGCAGACACAAATCAAATAAATACATAGGTGCGTGTGCACAAACGCGTTTGATTGGTCAACTAAATTATATAATCATACACACACACACACACACACATACAAACGCACCTATATATATATGCGCTGTCTCATCCTCCCTCCGTCCACTTATCTATCTATCTATCTATCAGTCGTATACACAGTTGCTACACAAATGTTTCATCTATCGCACATATAACTCGGTACATACAAACGTTGGCCATACACGTGTGCTGTCTGTCTGTCTGTCAGTCGCTGTCACTTTCTTTTTCCTTTCTTTCTTTCTTGCTCTCTGTCTCTCATTCTTTCTCTCTTTCAAACTCTCTCTCTCTCTCTCTCTCTCGCACACACACACACACGCACAACTTATTACATAGAAACGGACTCGTACATATACACTTTGTTTTTTCTCTCTCTTCTCTCCCCCTCTCTTTTATACATAAACAAAACCTGATGCACCCAAACGTACCCCCCCCCCACACACACACACACATAATGCCATAATGATGCAAAGGTACACTAGGCAGTTGCCCGGTGGTTCACGGGTCCAGGGGCCCAATTCTGATTTTATGTATGACGCGGCTTGCTGTCAATAAATAAATATTATTGGTACATCGATTTGCCCGGGGGTCTATAATGCAGCTAATGGATCCTGCACACACACACAACAGACGCCTAACTACTTTTACACCTGTGATCGAAATGGTTAGAGTAGGGAGCGATGGTAAGCAAAGGAATGACGTTCTCGTCCTTAACCCACGGTAGGGTACTGCTTATCATATCTAAACTACCCCAATACTTTTCAACCTCGTCCTTACGAACCCTAATGCGGTGGGTCTCAAAATGTCAAATCCAAGCCCCTAAACAAGCGGAACCAGGGTCCATATGGCTTTTGGAGGTTCCTATAAGATTTTCTTGTTAAATATTATGTACAATAAATTGGTTATACACAAAATATTCTAACAATTTTTTATAGGACTGCATCTCCTAACAATATTCGATTGTAAAAATGATACGATTTTTTCAACTTTGGATAGGTATGAAGGTTCACCTGATTACAATGGGAATCAAAGGGATCCATAGATGAAAAACGGTTGAGCATCACGGCCCTAAATGCTGTCTTAGGGCATGGACACACTGGGCAACTTCTAATCTGTAGTTTGACCATTCTTTCCACAGACACATACACACACGCACAAATTATATCTATCACTTATAGAATTAAGCTTTGTTTAAGTTGATATTGTTTTCTAAATATTAACGGACTCCCTGTTAAATACCACAGCTAGGACCCTCCCTGATCGGTGATGAGTGCAGGTGTTTGTGGTGTGTCACGATTTGCTCAGGATTCTACAATGCTGCAAAGACGGGCCCGCCAGCCCCTCTTTCCTAAATAGTGAAAATTTTACTAATGAGAAGACAATGATAACAGTAGAAAGTCAGAGCTCACATTATTTTGCTTTCTTCGCCGTGACAAAGCAGACCAGTTTTAAAATGATTGAAAACCTTTTAATCTTGTCTGTCTGTCTGTCTGTCTATCCCTTTTTCAATCATTATTCAATTCCATAACCTTTCCTTTATTTCGAAGACACCTTTCTATCAGTTGTCTATCTATGCGCAACTTGGTACATATAAACGCGCAAATACAAATATTCTTTCTGCTTCTCTGTCTCTCTTTCTTTCTCTCTGTCTCTCTCTCTCTCTCTCATACATGCGCACGCGCGTATAGACATAGATACACATACACGCACAGACACACTCATGCATGCACAAACACAACTACACGTAGTAGATATATATACACACACACACACGCACAGACACATATACTCTTTCGCATGCACACATACACACACACAGACACACACAGACACACACACACAAACACACACACACACACATACAAACTGAAACGCGCGACAGATATGCATACGGAAATCAACACGCATACATTCACACAAATATATATACGCACGAAGACACACACAGCTTGGTACACACAGACGCGCCCTTTCTCTAACACAGATATCGGATAACATAAGGTGATAAAAAAATAAAATAAATTCAATTTCCGCAACAATGGCATCAAGAAAGCCACCACCATCGCCACCACCGTCACTACTTCTACCATCTTCCTCATCGCTGCCAATATCCTCACATCACCGACATAAAGAGCCTCACCACTATAACTACTGACACCAGCAACGAAAACAATACCTCCGCCGCCATCACCACTACCATCATCATCACCATTGCCACCACTAACACCACCACGATCACAGTAACATCAACAACAACAGCAACAGTAGTTCATGGCTGTGCTAAACATGACATCAACATCTTGTGGATGTAAACATCTGCACGTGATAACACACTTACTGACAGCCAATCAGAATGCGTCCTTGTCTCTCCAGTCAGTCAATGGCCAGGAAACTACAACAACAGCAACAACAGTTAGAACGACGCCGACAACACAAACCTTCGAGAAAGACTACTACGTCCTAGCTTGACCTGCTAGAAACAGTAGCCAAATGACCCGCAATCCACACCCGACACACCTTAATAATTGAAGGATGATGAATTTAGAATTAAAAATTGGCATGATGGTCGTGGTTGGAACACCTCTGATCTCAAGTTTGATTAGAACTAACCTGAGGTTAAACAAAAACGACAACAACCTCTACGTCATTACCCGATCTGCTAAAAATAGCAACGAAAAGTTCCTCAATCCACACCTGACTCATAAAAAATTGAAGGATGAATCTTGAATAAATATTTTCGTTTTGAATGGCAGGATGGTCATGTTTGGAACACCCATAAGTCTGTTTGATTAGAATGAACCCAGAATTAAAGCAACAACGAGCACAAGCCCTGCGTGGTCGCTCGATTCTGCTAAACGTAGCAGCCAAATATCTCTCGGCTCAAGAATCAACCCTGTCGTTTAAAATTGAAAGATAACATTGAAGATGAGTAGAAAGGATGGTCATAGCTGGAACGCCTCTGATCATATGTCTGCTGGGCCAGAACTGACCCGGGGTTAATCAGCGACAAAACACACTAGCAATAGTTCTTAGTTTTTAGTCTTCAGTTGTTATTGTTCAGCCCACGGCCAGTCCTGTAGGGACCAACCTGTCTTTTTCCTACTTGCAAACCCAGGCTCCGCTTTAAATTACGCATCATTTACTAACATAATAATAAGTGAGGGATTTGAGGGAGATTTAGCTGCTACTTCTGCTACGTTTAGTTATCGAGCATGGATCTTCCTCTTTTGCTCATTGCGCACAAGCGTGGCTGTGTTGTATGAAGCTTGCTTCCCAACCACATGGCTCCAGGTTCAGTCCCACTGCATGGCACCTTGGGCGAGTGTCTTATATATATATATATACTAGCATCCTGTATAGGAGAGTGGGGAAGGTGAGCATTGTGATCTTTGTCACTTAAGCATCATGGAAACCTGCTTAAGCCCTGACCTTATGAGTCCCTGGGTTTGTGACAGACCTAACCTAATATGAGCCAAGAAAGTGCTAGAGATAGCAGCCAAATTTCCCTTAAGCAATATCTTACCATCTGATAGAAAAAAGAGCAAGATACATGTTATAATGTAGCCTTGAATACATTGACTGATAAGATGGCATGACCATGACTGGAACGGTTCAATCAAATACATAAAACATAAAACTTAACAACAACTAATATAATTACAAAAAGGAAAAATGTATTACTTGATGCTTTGAGAAATAAAATTGGAACTAATGAATTAATTGAATTATTCATGCATGCATACACAAGCATGAACACATACACACATATCTTAGGACTTGTTACTTGACAAATATATATAAGGTCATCAGCTGTCGAACGCCGAAGAAGGGAAATAACCCTGAAATCCGGATACGTTCGTGCTGCTGGTCGTGGTGAGAGGGATAACTCCCTTGGCAAACAGGACACAGTCGTGTGTCGATAAGCCAGCTGGAGGAGATGTCCTCCTGGGGCTAAAAGCAACAGTAACATCCACCCCTAGGGGTCAGCCACACTTAAGTGGCAATATACTACACTTTATCGTGCAGTTACTGTTAATACTTCATTTAGAGAATTAACATTGCTT
>NC_069008.1:8447233-8448148 GCF_001194135.2 Octopus bimaculoides | reverse complement strand
TCTCCCACTCTCTTTCTCTCGCTCTCTGTCTCAGTCTCTGTTTCTATCTCTCTGTCTCTCCCCCCCCTCTCTTTCTGTTTATGTGTGTCAGTATATTTCTCTTTAAGAGAGAGAAAGTGTTTTGTGTCAATGGTGGTCAATTAATAAATCTGAATCTCTCTTTCTCTCTTTCCCTCACTCCAAATCTTTCCCTCTCTTTGTTTTCTCTCTCTCTCTCTCTCTCTCTCTCTCTCTCTCTCTCTCTCTCTCTCTCTCTCACTCCCTATCTCTCTCTCTCTGTTTATGTGAATGAACATATTCCCCTACGTGTATAAGGAGGGGGGGAATTGTTTATTGTCCATCGTGTCCACTCTCTCTCAAACACATTCATTCTAGCTGTATGTTAATTTTTACGCGCGTGCGTGCTAGTGTGCGCACGTTTGTGTTTGTGTATGTGATGTATGTGTGTGTATGTGTTTATGTATGTTTGTATGTGCGTGCGTGTGTATGTGTGTGTGTGTGTGTTTATGCGGGTGTGTGCGTGTGTGTGTGTGTGTTTGCCTTCAGTACTAAAAATGTACAATCGCCAAAGCAGTTTGATCGTCCACTCAGCCAAATTGCCTCATTCTGTAAAAAGAAAGAAAATCTCATATTTAACAAAATAAGGAAACGAAAAATGTCAAATCAGTTGTTTATGCTTACTCTTTTATTCTTTTACTTGTTTCAGTCATTTGGCTTCGGCCATGCTGGAGCACCGCCTTTTAGTCGAACAAATCGCCCCCCGGACTTATTCTTTGTAAGCCTAGTACTGATTCTATCGGTCTGTTTTGCCGAACCACAAAGTTACGAGGACGTAAACACACCAACATCAGTTGTCAAGCGATGGTGGGGGAGGGGGCAAAACACTGACACTCAGATACACACACACACACGCAT
>NC_069008.1:8446323-8447223 GCF_001194135.2 Octopus bimaculoides | reverse complement strand
ATATATATATATATATATATATTCGACGGGTTTCTTTCAGTTTCCGTCTACAAAATCCACTCACAAGGCTTTGGTCGGCCCGAAGCTACAGTAGAAGATATTTACCCAAGGTGCCATGCAGTGGAACGGAACCCGGAACCATGTGGCTGGGAAGCAAGCTTCTTACCACACTGCCACTCCTTGATTTAATATAATCTTGTTCTCAGAGACATTTTTTCTGACTTCTTTTTTACGTTTTTATCTGACGTTTTCCCTTTGTTTCGTTTGACCTATCAGTAACAGAGTGTAACACGATTTTTGTCTTTGGGTAGCAACTGCTATTTCCTATTTGCTTACCCATAGAAAGTATGAAAAATATGTAATATATTCTTCAAACTTTGCTTTTCTTACATTCAAGCCTCAAAGAATCCCTTTCAACACATGGCTATGATGCTCCTATACTATCCCTGCTCATTGGTAGAGATGCACATATTGTCAGCCACTAAGGGACATGCTCAAGTGGTTATGGACAAGTAACTGACAAGCAAATTTGTGGTATTGAGCAGAATATTTGCTACAACGATGTTTCTGTTTAGCGGTAATTCGTCCATCTTTACGATCTTTGTTGAAATGTCGTCGGGTTCGACTTTGCCTTGCTTCTTTTCAGGGTCGTTTTGATACGTAGCAGTTGAGCACTGGGGTTAATTTAATCGACTTAGCCCCTCCCTCAAAATTGCTGGCCATGTGCCAAAATTTGAAATCAATACAAAATGTCTAAAGGCGACGAGCTGTAACACGCCGGGCGAAATGCATAGCAGCATTTACGTTCAGAGTTCAAATTCCGCCGAGGCCGACTTTGCTCTTCATACTTTCAGGGTCGTTAAAATAAGTCCCTGCTGAGCACTGGAATCGATTGAATTG
>NC_069008.1:8440512-8446313 GCF_001194135.2 Octopus bimaculoides | reverse complement strand
CTCTCTCCCTCTCTCTCTCTCTCTCTCTCTCTCTCTGTATGAGCATCTAGTTATTCGTTTATGCCTTTCTGCCCAAAGGCTGTAGCCATGCTTTGGCACCGCCAGTATAATCAACCTTTCAATGTCCATTCTTATGTGGATTGGCTTTTGATGAAGGAGGGAGCTCGACATAGCTGCCCGCTTGTGTGTGTGTGTGTGTATATGTTTGACCCCCACTCCCGCTTGACAACCGGTGTTGGTGTGTTTACGTCCCCGTAAAATTAGCGGTTCAATAAGGACCGATAGACTAAGTTCCGGGCTTAAAAAGAAAAGAGGTGTCTGAAATTTTAGAAAGGAAAACAATTTGCAATGATACCAAGGGCGTAGTCAGATTTCACCTGAGGGGTTTCTCAATTATTAAAAAGGACCAATAGTTAACCGTCGAGATTGAAAATAAAAATAAAAAAGAAAAATTAAGATAAATGTTTGACTGCAATTATATCTGCACAAGAGTGCAGGGGTGGTGTAGTTCAAATCTAAAACAGCTCCGTTTTTCTAGCTACTTATGTAGATAAATTGCGTAGGACTAGTTAGACAGTTTACATGTGGCTTGCTCCCATCGCCTGTTGCTTCATTAAGAAGTTATTTTGCTTTGGCAGATACAGAAGAATGAGCTAGTACATTCTTAGCACTCATTGCTTTTTACTTGACTAATTGTGAAAAGAGCTGGAAGTAAACTGAAAGTAGTTCTGGAAAAAGTTGTTCAAATGGTCAATTATAGTAAAAGTAGACCTCTTAAAACATAAGCTATTTGCTCATATTTGTGAAGAGGTGAGAGCAAAGTTTTTGAAAGTTTATTATGTGCACGGATGTTCGTTGGCTCTCAAGAGGTCGAGTGTTTTGTCGTGGGTTAACCGTGCAGATTACGGTCGTAAAAAAAAAACGGTGAAAGTAAATTGTGTTATAAACTGGAAATGACGACAGTGACACCCAAAAATTTAATGGAAAGAACATGAAAAACTCCGTCGTTATGTCACACCCACTGGCACCTCAGAAAACAGTGCCGTGAAATATTTCAGAAGAAGCAGCTACTATACCCAACAGCGACCATCACTTAGAAATTTGATTGTTTTCATCTTATATTAAATAAATGTACAGTTTTCATGTTATATTAAATATATATATATATATGTTCTATGCATTGGTTATGTCACATCTTGTTTATATGAAATTATAGGAAGTCACCGTCGTCACTTCCGATTTCTGTTGAAATTTACTTGTATTATTTTTAGGACAATTGACTTTCGTTTCTTCTTAAAAGCAGTAAACTGCATTTTAAGCTTGTCGTGTATATGAAAATCACAAACACACACACACGTGCGTTTGTATGTATGTATGTATATCTGTGTTTGTATGTATGTATATCTGTGTGTGTGTGTGTGTGTGGAGGCGCAATGGCCCAGTGGTTAGGGCAGCGGACTCGCGTACATAGAATCGCGGTTTCGATTCCCAGACCGGGCGTTGTGAGTGTTTATTGAGCGAAAACACCTAAAGCTCCATGAGGCTCCGGCAGGGGATGGTGGCGAACCCTGCTGTACTCTTCCACCACAACTTTCTCTCACTCTTACTTCCTGTTTCTGTTGTGCCTGTAATTCAAAGGGTCAGCCTTGTCACACTGTGTCACGCTGAATATCCCCGAGAACTACGTTAAGGGTACACGTGTCTGTGGAGTGCTCAGCCACTTGCACGTTAATTTCACGAGCAGGCTCTTCCGTTGATCGGATCAACTGGAACCCACATCATCATAAGCGACGGAGTGCCAACAATATCTGTGTGTGTGTGTCTTTGTGTCTGTGTTTGTCCTCCAGTACCACTTGACAAACGGTGTTGGTGTGTTTGCGCCCCCGTAACTTAGCGGTTCGGCAAAAGGTATCGATAGAATAAGTACCAGGTTAAAAACAAAAGAATTAAGTACTGAGGTTGATTCATCCGACTAAAAATTCTTCAAGGCGGTGTCGCAGCCACGGGTTGCAAATAGTTGATTGGAACCTTTCCACTCAATTATTTTCCAAGCAATCAATTAATTTTAATTGGGATACAGGCCAATCAATTATGCCGAACGTAAAACCACCATATATTTTGGAGCCAAAATGAAAGGACAATAAAGAGCACGTCTTATAGTTTCAAAAACTTTATCAGAAAACGTTCAACGATCAGTTTTATTAATTTAGAATAGGGAACAAATAGCATATATACTCTAGATTATATAGAAGTTGAAAAACAAATGAATTGAAAGTCTTTAATTGAAAGAATTTCTCAAACGAGTTGCTCAATTAAAATGTTCTAATTTAGCAAAAGGTCATGAACGATTGCAGATTTCTGAAATTAGATCTTCAATCGCAGAAAGCGCGATTGACTTTTAGAAATAATTGCATTTCTAAATTCATTGGTGATCGAAAATCATTGAAAGCGTAACCTGTTGAGCTGAAGAAACGTTCCAAGATGGACGTTGGTAGCGAAAATCTACAGTTCAGATATTGCTGATGTGAAATTTTATCCTTTTTTGTGCTTTTTCAAACTGAAGCAAAATCATCTTCTACAAGTAAATCAGACTGTTGTGACGTGTCTGTCACCACTTTCAGCTGTTGTAGAGCAGCCACTTCATCCGCAGTTAGCTCTGCTTCTGCATGTTATAAAATCTCCACAACTCCACTATCAAAATTTGGGATGTGCACAATGGCTGTCGATGGAAGCAACTATTTTTTAAAACTCCTCGTAAGGATACAATGCGAGAATTTCGTCAAAAAGAATTCGCGGATCTCCCAAATTTATTTCTGTTCTTTGCAAGGCGACTGTTACTGAGCGTAACTTTCCTATATTGTCTTTTAGAGTCTGTAGATCGTTATGATCGCATGGAGTCTACAATCAGCCAGCTTTGGATCGCCTAGAAAAGAGTCTAAAAACGGCTTGAGCTGGATTTATCTCTCAATCATGTCATAAGTACTGGACCAACGGGTTTTATTATTTTCTTTTTTGTATAGGTTGCAAAGGCGTTTTTTCTCGAAGTTTACCTGCAAGTTTTAATGATTTTAGCTTGCCTACCAACATGTTAATTTCATCAAACAGAACTTCCTGCTTGTCGAGATAAGCAGAAACAGCTAGATTGAATTTATGAGAGGCACATCCAATCAATGCTATTCTACACAAATTCGCTACAGATTCATTCACTTCAATATTTTCTCCGGTAATAACTGCAACATTTTCAAAATTTTTGTCATAGACATTTAACACATACTCTATAAATTCGACATAATCAGAAGCAGTGAATAATGTTTCACTTAACATTGGCGAAAATGCCAGCAAAACAGTACAACAGTCATTTTGATAATTGCATAGATAAGATGCAAAAAGTCCAATGAAATGCGTCGAACCCTTAGTCCAACCGTCGATTACCAAAGAAAATTTACTTGGAAGTTCATTATACTTTCTTTTCTATTTCTTGTGTAAGTTTTTCCATGTATTTCTTTAAGTTCACATTTGTCATATTTCCCAAGTTTGTGTACTTACGAGTCAGTGGGTCTTCAGTAAAGGAAACACATACCCACTCAATCCAAACATAAACTTTTAAAGCCTAGCGACTGACCAAACTACTTCTTGGTGAAAGAAAACTCGATAAAGATGGTTGTCTAGTTGCTTGTGTAGTAGGTTACTCTGGATGCATTTTTTTTATATGATTCATAAGATTCGTCCATCCAGTTCCTTTTTTCTGGGTCAACTTTTTTCCACACTTGCATTTCCATACATGTTCACTGTCTGTTCGGTTAAAATATTTTCTGACGGTTTGCTCGTTTTCTCGCGGCATGGGTTAGTTTAAAATAGAAGATCTTTCGTCACAGTTTAGAATAGAAGATATTTCGCCACTCCACTGATGAAAGTCTGATTCAGTTAATACGTTGGAGCGGAATTCAAGTTACAACTGCGTTGCAGGCGAAGTTACCATTTAATGACTTGACGACAGAATGTATGAATCATTCTCGACAGCAATTATTTGACAACATACACAATAGCCAATTCCCAAACACGACAGAATGTGTGAATCATTCTCGGCAGTCAGAACTCGACAGCGATTATTTGACAACATACACAGTAGTCAATTCTAGGAACTGACAGAATGTATGAATCATTCTCAGAGGTCCGAATCAAGCATCAACACTTGACAACATAAACAATAGTCAATTCCTATACAGGACAGAATGTGTGAATCATTCTCAGCAATCAGAAAAAAAGCGTCAACACAATACCTCAAATAATAAAAGAACGCTGTATTTGCCAATTGAACATCAAATGAAGTATGAGCCATTTGAAAAGCTTTTGTTGATAATGTTGCAATTAACCGTAATTAATTGGGAAAGACATCCTCCCGCACCCTCCCCACCCCCATTTCCTCCCAAATTAATAAATTTTTTGTCAAATTTCGAAATGCCGATTTTTGCCGATTTTTTTTGCAGATTCGTATTCTCCGTAGCCGAAAACGGAGGTTTGTGCAGAAAAAAAAAAGGGGTTTTTTTGTGGAGGGACAAAAGAAAATCTTGCCATTAATTGCAATCACTTGATATGACAGCAATCAATTATCTAATTGGCAGTACGACTCCACTCAATTAATTGGACCAATATATTGCAATTAATTTTTCATTAATTAATTTTTTACAACCTCTTGCCCCAGCATGACCGCAGTCCAATGACTGAAACAAGTGAAAGATAAATGTACTATGGTGTGTTTCACCGTAGAATCGTCTAATTAAGCAGTCCGAGATCTCTCTGGCTCATGTGACTTTAGATGGCTGACAAACCGAGCCCTTGAGAGAAGAACTCGTCCATACAAATTGCATCTCAACTCCTGCTCGCTTTCTGCTGTCACTACAACTGGATCCCGCTTGCAGAGCGTTCATTCCAAAGCATCATGCGCCATTCGCTTTTGTCCTAAGACTCCACACCTGTACATCATGGAATCTCTCCCCCTCTCTCTCTCTCTCTCTCTCTCTCTCTCTCTCCATGATGTACAGCTTTCTGTCAATGTACTAAGACGTCCATATCGATCTCGAACAGCTTCAAGGACCGCTTTCTAGGTTTGTGCTGAGGCCTTTTCCCTCTGGTCAGCTTCCCATAAAATATTTGTTAGGGTAGACTTCCATCTTCCATCCTGACATGACCAGCCCAACACATCTGGTTCAAAATTATTCTCTCCTAAAGCCTGTGACTTCCAGCTTACAGTAAAAACATACATACATACATACATACATACATATAATATAATATAGAATATATATCAACATATTACATTATATCTATCTATCTATCTATCTATCTATCTATCTATCTATCTATCTATCTATCTTCTGTCTGTCTCTGTATATATGTGTGTGCGTCTGTGCGTGTGTGTTTGCGTGTGTGTGTGTGTGTGCGGGTATGTGCGTGTGCGCTCGCGCACCTGTGTGTGTATGTCCGCCACTACATTCCTCCATGGCTAGATTTAATTTGCGTATACAAATTTAATCTGCGATCCATGGGACGAGCCGTTTTAACGATGCGTCCTGCCCGAAGCTCGTCGAAACGCCGGTGTTAAAACGTGGGTAGCTGATGAAGTAGAATGTTCTCTATGTGGCTCGTGTGTTCTCGTCTACGTTTGTTTGCAATGTCCTGTACCCAGATATGCACCTATACATACAGGTGGATGTCGGTATGCACATACCTGTACGTATATATGCATATACTCATTTACTATTTGTTTATATATATATATATATATATATATATATATATAT
>NC_069008.1:8436976-8438167 GCF_001194135.2 Octopus bimaculoides | reverse complement strand
TATATATATATATATATATATACATACATATATACGCACACACAAACACACGCTTGCACACACACATACACACACACACACACACATATATATATACGTGTGTTTGTGTCTGTCTGTGTCTGTGTCTTTGTGTCTGTTTGGTTCCCCCTACTCGCCATCGCTTGACAACCGGTGCTGGTGTGTTTACGTTCCCTTAACTGACCGGTTCGGCAAAAGGGACTGATAGAATAAGTACCAAGCTAAAAACAGAAAAGAAAAAAGTAGTGGGGTCGATTCATTCGACTAAAAGTTCTTCAAGGCAGTGCCCCAGCATGGCCGCAGTCTAATGGCTGAAACAAGTAAAAAACAGAAACACAAGATATGGAATTTCGATGAAGGATGTTAGTAGACAGATTTGACCCCAGTACTCGACTGGCCCTTTATTTTATCGCCCTATCCTAGAAGCATGACATGGAGAACATCAGAAAAACAGGTTTGCGGTATTTGTTTCGGGGTCTTATTTTTTAAGTTCAAATCCTGGTGGGGCTGGTTTTGCTCAGGGTCGCAATTTTTAACGTTGGTCTAGAGATGATAACTTCATGTGTGCATAAAATTATTTTCTACACGTGGAATCTGCGAATGTTGTTTGTCAAATCTGCGCATCTCACTCTCCCAAGTAAGTCTGCCAGTCTACTCAATTACTTGTTCCAGCAACTTCTAAAACTGTATGTATGTATGTATGTATGTATATAATAATACAAATATGTGAGTATATGCATATATACGTACACGTATGTACATACCTACATCTACATGTATATATAGATGCATATCTGGATACAGGACGTTACAAAAAAACGTGGACAAAATGAAAAACAGAACATAAACAGAGCACAGAAAACAAACAGGCCACATAGAGAATATTTCCTTCATCAGCAGCCCCTATTCTAAACTAAGCGTTTCTGCTTCAGTCGTTGAACCGCGGCCATGCTGGGGCACCGCCTTGAAGAAGCTATTTTATTTTAAAGCCTGATATTCATTCTATCTGAGTCCTTTTGCCGAACCGTTAAGCTACAGAGACGTAAACACACCAATACCGGTTGTCAAACGGTATTGGGAACAAACACACACACACACACATACACACAACGAGCTTCTTTCAGTTTCTACCAAATCCATCCACAAAACTTTGGTCGGTCCCAGGCTAAAGTA
>NC_069008.1:8435205-8436436 GCF_001194135.2 Octopus bimaculoides | reverse complement strand
TATATATATATATATATATATTTATATTTCTCTCTCTCTATATATATATGTATGTATATATATATATATATATGCACACGCACACAGATTTACACGTTATGTATGTATGTATGTGTGTGTGTGTATGTGAATGTATGCGTCTACGTTTACGGATGTATGTAATTTAAGTACACAAACAAGTAATATATATATTTATATGATTTAATAAACAGAGTATATAAAAATATAAACCTTGTTTATTAAATAATATTTATCTCTCGCCAGATGGAGTACTATCTTTGTTGATCATACCTTCCCAGAACAATACACACGCACACACACGCATGTTTTTAGTCCTATTTTTCCTGTTGCATCACCAAATCTAATACGTATATAGATAATTACGTAAATAGACAAAAGTATTCAGACGAAATAATGTGAGAGAATATACAAGGAAGAGACGTTATTGGATATTGAGAGAGAGAAAAGGTGAGTGTGAGAGAGATAAAGAGAGAGAGAAGAGTTGAATGAGAAGGTAAATAAAAGATAAATGTAAATAGAGCTGTAACTGGAGTCAGCTACGTTTGCGAATGTGTGTTCGTGCGTAAGTCAAAGTACAGTTGACACAGAAATATGTGTGTGTGTAAGTGTGAAGGGCGGGGGCCTTTATATTTAATGTAGCGTGCCAACAAACATGTTGGTTTTGCCTGAAAATCTCATCCGTAACAAAAATTATATAAACGACTCTTGATGTCAATGAATATTGCTGGTCAAGAAAAGAAAGGGAGACAATTCCAAATTAAAATTGATTTTTAACTTGATTGTGGAGATGGAGTGAGTGATTGTTATCTGTACTTAGTTCGGTGACAATTTTGTTATTATAGAGAGCTTTACACTTTGAGTTCATTTTGGCTGAGGCCGACTTCACCTTTCATTCTTTCGGTGTCGATGAAATAAGTACCAGTTGAGCACTGGTACTTATTTTATCGACACCGAAAGTATGAAAGGCAAAGTCGACCTCAGCGGAATTTGAACTCAGAACGTAGCGGCAGACGAAATACTGCTCGCCGCTTTCTCTTTTCTTAATAATAAAATTGCAAATGAAATTTAGTGATTGACAAAGAAATGGGTAAAAAAACAATTTAACTTCTCTATTAGCAATTTCTAAAAACAAAACAAAACCCTGTCATTTATATACATCTATCTTTTCTTGGCATGCTCTAGGATTTTATCACCTGCCCATCAAGGCAAG
>NC_069008.1:8433771-8434451 GCF_001194135.2 Octopus bimaculoides | reverse complement strand
TCTCTAATTTCTTATGTACTTTGTACTTCTATTTGTAAACCCGGTTGGCAAAATAACATGGTTTGTCATAAACACCTGTACTTTGTGTTTTTTTTTTTTTGTCACTTTAGCTATGAATTAAATTAATGAATTCAACGGGATACACTGTCTGCAAGTAGTTGGGTTCAGCATATTATCCTCCATTTTCTAATTGATATATATATATACATACATATAAAAATATGTGTGTGTATATCTATGTGTGTTGCGTGTATCTATGAGTGCGTGTCTTTGTTCCCCTACTACTTGACAACTGGTGTTGGTATGTTTATGTCCCGTAACTTAGCAGTTCGGCAAAAAGACTGATAGAATAAGTACTAGACTTTAAAAAATAAGTCCTGAGGTCACTTCATCGACTAAAGCTTCCTCAAGGTGGTGCCCCGGCATGGCCACATTCAAAGGACTGAAACATCTAAAAGTGTGTGTGTGCGTGTGTGTGTGTGTGTGTGTGTGTATGTGTGTGTGTGTGAGTGTATTTGTGTTTGTCTCCCACCACTGCTTGACAACTGATGATGGTTTCTTTACGTCCCCGTTATAAAGCAGTTCGGCAAAAGAGGCTGATAGAATAAGTACTTGGCTTAAAAAAAAAAATGAAAAAAAGATAAAAGCACTGGGATTGAGTTGTTCGACTAAATCCTTGG
>NC_069008.1:8429643-8432806 GCF_001194135.2 Octopus bimaculoides | reverse complement strand
CTCTTGTTCTATTGCGCGCCAAGATGCAACCCGACCAATCGCAGACTTCAGATAAGGTCGCGTGAGACAGTCTTTTCTAAACCCCAGTTTGAGCCGACAGCATGTTATAAAAGCCAGCTTTTCACCGTCACAGTCAGTCAATCCGGCTCCAGACTTTCTGAGATCTAGCCGCTGGCCACAGAGCACACAGCCAGTTCCGGCGACGACACAACAGCAACCACATGGAGACTCTTCAACACTTCGTCCAGCAGCTTACGACTAGCTTCATCTTCGTCGCCTCCAGCTTCTTAGCGTCAGCATCAACTTTTTGCTACGTACACAGCCACCAGCAACGCTCGCACAGGTTCTATCTCCACACTGTTTGTGAATTACTTTACCATGGTTAATAGCGAATACAACCTGCGAGAATTCCTGTACCAAGTAACCGGCAACAGCATTGAAGCCACGACTTCTCACGACATGTGCCTCTTCCCGGCTCTGCATTGCGGCCTCAACTTCTTGATACAGTACCTCAACCACCGTGTACCTTGACTACGAACTGGTATTTACTATCCTTGTGTCTGGACTTTCTTCTAACATTCTTATAGACTCTTTTCTATGCTCTGTATTTCTCGCACACACATACATCCATGTTTGTATACACATACACTTTGTTTACATGATGGCCTGTCTATTATTATGTTTATATGTCGCACTCACACACACAGACACACAAGTTCTCTTAAACCTTCTACCGGTTGTGTCTCTCTTTTCCTTCTGGCACTTATACAGCATTTATCCTCTTTTCATATTTTTATTAGTATCGACCGTGCGATGTACTAAAGGTGCCATTCCCCGTCACCTCTCCTGATCGCAGGGTCCTTACATATTATTTTGTTTACCATTGGTAATCTTTAATCCTTTATGAATAGTTTCTTTGTTAAACCGTCACTGTTGAATTAAATAAATGTTTGTTCTGACCCAATTATCATTTTTATTATACTTTCCCAATAATCTGAGACGGTGAAAATATTGCCCAATCACAAAAATGGCCGCCATTTGTTGGCGTTTGCGCAGATCCCATTTATTTTAACAATGTGCGCAGATAGGTGTTGCCAACAGTCAGTGGGAAAACAACTGCATGTATGTATGTACATGTAAGTATGTATGTATGTACATGTATGTATACATATATATACATACACGTACACACACATACATACATGCGTATATGCATGTATGCATGCATACATACATACATACACACATACGTACATACATACATACATACATACATACATACACGATGGCCGTCCACTCGTGACCGAGGAAAACCAAATTCTGCGCTCAAGACTACCTTATTCTTTACATTTGCGGCTCCGTTGGTGGCTAATGAGCCCTGCTCTTGACAAACATACACGACTGCAAACATTGCAGACCAAGCCTTTCCTATTCATTACACTAGCAGTGCGTTTTCGAGCAGCACGCTTAAATTCTTCATGAAGAATATGTGCTCTTTCAAAGGTATCGATTGCCTCCTTTATCTGTTTCCTCCATCCGTGGCGATGACAAGCATTTCTCTCCCATTCAGCCTCCCGCATTTCACAGGCCTTTGATGAGGACTTTACACAGTCCTTAAATCCAGTCTTAGCTTCTGCCGGGGTCGCTTTCCACTAACAAATGTCCCATATAGCATCTGATAGGGATCCTGCTATCATTCATTCTAACAAGGTGTCCAGTCTAACATAACCGGTGCTTGTGCACCATCACCTCAATACTCAGGATATCGGCTTTCCTCAGAACCTGTGAATTTGGAGATTTTATGGCCCAGCCAACATTCAGAATGTGTCTCAGACATCTCTGATGCAAGTGTTCAAGGACCTTTACATGACGTTTGTAAAGGGTCTATGTGCTTTGAAAAATATCCGATATATTTATGTGTGTGTGTATGAATATATATATATATATATTCATACACACACACACACACACACACATATATATATATATATATATATATACATATATATATATTCACACACACACACACATAAATATATAGGATATTTTTCAAAGCACGGTGAGTCCTTATTCATGTAGAAGTTACATCAAAATTGGTTGATTTTGTTTTACTCCAATATCGTCATTTTAGTCATTCAGTTGAACTTAGGTCAAGTTTCTTACCATTGTAACGCATTGTAGCTACTTAAAAAACGTCCAACCGCTCGCTACTTTATACAGAATGAACATCTTAATTCTGACAGCGCTACGAGCTTGTCTTTTTATTGGCTAATTAGGTCCCTACTTATTGGCTGATTAGGTCCCTACTTATTGAGGCTTAATACAAACACAAAAAGTAAAATCTTATGATGATAGGTCTGTCGAAAATATAGGCATTCGTAAATGTGTGATGGCGAAAACAAATCGCAGCCTCTTCATAAACCACTCTTGCGGACTGTCATCAATGAGCCGGCGTTACGACCGCTGTAACAAGTCAGAATATATCCCTGCGCAGACTATACCCGGGGCTATACCACCTTCAGGCAGCCAGCCCAGGGTATATATCCCTGTCCAAACTATACCCCTGCTTGCGGAAAAATAACACAGATGTTCCTCACTTATAAAAGTTGCCTCAGAACATATACAAAATTTGATTTCAATCGATGAAGAATTAAAAGTTACGTGTAAATTTCGATTCAAACATAGCAATTTAGAATTATCAAATGCAAATATTCAATGTATCAATATAAACCCATTGGATAGGTAGATTGGGGAAAAAATTAATGACTTGCGCAGTGCACCTGTACTATGAGTCATAGACTAGACTCGCACAAATGTTTGCCATTCGTGTTGGGTTTATATTGGTACATTGAATATTTGCATTTGATAATTTTAAATTGCTATGTTTAAATCGAGATTTACATGTAACTTTTAATTCTTCATCGAGTGATATCAAATTTTATACAGTTCTATATTTAAGAGATGAGGAATTATGTACATTATTTACATTTGACGGATATTTGACCTCATCTTGTTTGTTGTTAACACAACATTTCAGCTGATATACCCTCCAGCCTTCATCAGGTGTGTTGGGGAAATTTCGAACCTGGGTTCTCTTCTTCTTCTTCTTCTTCTTCTTCTTCTTCTTCTTCTTCTTCTTCTTCTTCTTCTTCTTCTTCTTCTT
>NC_069008.1:8426655-8429570 GCF_001194135.2 Octopus bimaculoides | reverse complement strand
ATAATAATAATAATAATAATAATAATAATATTGTCATAGGTGCCCTGGGAATGACAGCGAAACGGGCTGATTACTACCTAGCTCAGATACCAGGAAACCCCAAAATGGCTGAAGTTCATGGGAACTGCCCATATCCTACGTAAAATACTGTCTATGTGATCTCAAATTTTAAAGCAAACACATAATTTTCTTATGGTTTCTTAAACATTCACTTGAACAAAACTGTACAAATCCAAATATATGGTACCCTAGGCATAACACCTACATGAACTTCTAACTTGTTGTCTCTTGAGGTCTCTGGGTGAGACTTGGATCCAACTTGTACAAATGCAAAACAAAAGTCAAACAGAAAATAATAATAACATCTATAAATACCTTAGAAATGAGAATCCAGGTTCGAAATTTCCTCAAGACACCTGATGAAGGCTGGAGGGTATATCAGCCGAAATGTTGCGTTAACAACAAACAAGATGAGGACAAATATCCGTCAAATGTAAATAATGTATCAAATTTTTTGTATGTTCTGAGGCAACTTTTATAAGTGAGGTACATCTGTGTTATTTGTCTGCAAGCATGGGGTACAGTCTAGACAGGAGTAAATTCTGGCCTGGTTAACTGGATGGGATATAGTCTGAGTTAGTCCAGACTAGCCCCAAGTATAGCCTGGGCAGGGGTATATTCTGGGCTGTTACACCGCTAATTTTCAATCCTGTTTAGACTTTTTGAGCCCATACCCCCGCACCAATCGATAAATCTGCAGAGAGACGCCTACATTCAAGTACGTGTGTGCGTATGACCTACGCGCGTCGCTTCAAATGCATTCTATTTGTAAGGTTTTTTCTTTAACACGTAAATTAGGGGTTCTGTGTAGTGCGTGGATGTTCAATGGTTCCAGTTTTAGCTAAAACTGGAAAACCTTGGGTTTTGAACATTAGAACTCTGAAAAATGGTGACCCCTTCGCCTTAAAATCGCCAGTTTGGAAACCAACGGTTTATAGGAACAGGGAGCTCCTCCAACTTCTTAAGGATTTCAGATCGAACTGCAAAACCAACACCAACCTCTCTGTGCTCCTCCTTCGGTTTCCCCTTCCAAAAAAAAAAAAAAAAATGGTGTATCCACCTCCTACTTCCTCAAGCTGACCATCACCTTCTACACGAGTCTCTGAAAGTGCAGATATATCAATGTTAAAACAGTTCAGCCCACGAGCAATAAGTGCAGTGCGTCTTTCAGGCCCACAGTCACTCTTATTCCACAGAGTGTGCACATTCCAACACAAAATATTCAAGTTCCAACCAGATTTTATAAGTATTTTCTTTGCTTTTCGAGCGCAGGTTGGATATCCGCCAGTCGCGCTCAACTGACCAAATAGAGAAAGACAAGCAATCTTTGGTTCACCTTTTCTAGAACCTTCCCAGCCTCCGGGTGAGCAGTGCCATCCCCAAATGGAACTGCTCAGACACCCATGCAGCAACCGAATCCCATTGATGGTCTTGGGCGACAAGGAGACGGCTTTATATCTAACTTAGGTAGCCTACGTGCAGGTCGGTGACTATATGCTTCCAACCCGTCAGCTCAGCATGCTTCGTTTCATTCCCATCGCCGCAAGACTTCCGAATAAAAACATATAAAAAATAAAAAATAAATTAAATAAACATACATACATACGTACGTACATAAAAGACTGGATATAGCTATCTAGGATAGATAGGAAAAAAAGTATGTACTGTCATAGAGGTCAGCTGCTCAGTAGACGTGAATATCTCTTCAAAAATCAAAGAGACAGAAGAGAGCTATGGACAACTGCTTCAAAACTTCAAACTTTTGTATCCAGATTATAAATTCACATTTATGCCAATAATAATTGAACTTGGTTTTGAGAGTAAATGCCAAAATGACAATGTGGATAGGACAAAGTTTTCAGAAAAGGATACCGACTATATAACATACACATTACGAATACAATGTGTAAGCGGAATAGTAAAAATATGTGAGACCTTTCTGAAGGTCAACATGTGATATTGTAACCAACATTCAATGATGAAACTTTGTACCGTATGTTAGAAACTAACTTCCTCCTGACAAGAAGACTTCAAAT
Source organism: Octopus bimaculoides (assembly GCF_001194135.2). Taxonomy (NCBI): domain Eukaryota; kingdom Metazoa; phylum Mollusca; class Cephalopoda; order Octopoda; family Octopodidae; genus Octopus; species Octopus bimaculoides. The sequence continues at coordinate 8,427,474 of NC_069008.1, read as the reverse complement.
AGTTAAAGAGAGAGGGAGAGAGAGAGAGATAGAAACCTTCGAATACATATAGCAAAACGTTCTAGAGACTCCTCACGGGCCCGACACAGGTACACACAAATGGAATGCATAAACACACAGAGGCACATACAAATGGAATGCATAAACGTATGTACGTACGCGCAGCAACACACACACACACACGCGCGCACGAAATTGAAGCACAACACTTTATATTAAAGTGTAAAAACGCCTGAAGTGCAGACTTTTGTATACTAAAGTAAAATGCATACATATATCTCTTTTATCATTTATTTGTTCCGGTCAGTTGATCGCGGCCATGCTGGGGCACCATCATTAAGTGTTTTAGTCGAACAAATCGAAACCAGGAGTTGTTTTCTTTTAAGCCTAGTCAGCCCGTCAGTCTCTTTTGCCAGACCACTAGGTTACAGAGACGAAAACATACCAACATCGGTTGTTAAGTGGTGGTGTGGGACAAACACAGACACAAAGACACACACACACACACACACACACACACACACGCATACATACATACACCTTTTTATCATATTCATATTTTTTAAAAGACTACCATTCGATAAATTATACAAAATTCAAAGTTTATATCTCTGAAGAGCAGAAGAATTGGCTATAAATGTTTATCAATATAGGATTCCATCATTAGGACAGCACTTCTGCAAAACGATCGTAAGATGCTTTAAAACTTAATTCAAAACTTTTAAACTGTCATATTTATTATTATTATTATTATAAATTTATACTTATACATATTTACATATATTTTTATATATATTTTTAATAGAACAATTATTCTAC
>NC_069008.1:8422841-8425252 GCF_001194135.2 Octopus bimaculoides | reverse complement strand
GTTTAGCATTCTGGCTTTTTTTCATTTTCCTATATATATATATATATATACACAGAGAGAGAGAGAGAGAGAGAGATAGACAGATAGATAGATAGATAGATAGATAGATAGATAGATAGATAGAAAGCAACACAGACAAAGAGGGAGAGAAAGGGAGTGGGAGAAAGAGGGAGATGAGAGTCTGTTAAAGAGAATGAGGTATGTAGATAGCAAGAGAGAATAAGTGAAAGAGTAAAGTAGTGAACGCGGAACAAGATGACTAAGAGAAAGATAGATCTGTTTGCGTGTGTGTGTGTGTGTGTGTGTGTGTGAGTGTGTGTGTGTGTGTGAGTGTGAGTGTGTGTGTGTGTGTGTGTGTGTGTGTGTGTACGTATGTGTGTGTTAAATACGAGTCAAAGAGTGGACGAATGAAGTAAAGATATATTGAATGAAAGAAAGAAGTAGAGATAAAGAAACACACACACACACACACGCAGACGCGCACACGCATGCCAGAATGATAGAGACAAAGAAAAGCAAAGGGATAGACAGAGAGAGAGATTTTGTGAAGAAAAGGTAGATATGATAAGGAACATGAGAGAGAGAGAGAGAGAGAGAAAGAAAGAAAGAAAGATAGAGAAAGCGAAAAATAGAAAGAGAGGGTGGAAGAGATGGTGAAGGTGAAGCAAATATGTAGAGATAATACTCATAGAAAAGAGAGATTGTAAGAAAGATGTAGAAATATTGATAGAGAGAGAAATATAATGGAGAGAAATAATGAAAGAGAGAGCAAGAAAGGAGAAGCTGTGTTTGTACGTGTATCAAAATGTACGCAAGTGTGTGTGTGTGTGAGGGGAAAACGAAATACACACACAAACAGTTGGCACTGGGATATTTCCAGCAACAAGAAATAGTGAGGCAATCTTGCTTACGTGTGTATTCCTGAATAATCCGGGTGCATATACACGCCCATATATATGTGCATACACACACACGCTTTGTTTATGTTGTGGATTTATTTCTTAATACGCCAGTCACTGAACGTAACAATTATATAACACATAACACGCAAACACACACACACACACACACACACACACGCACACATGAAAAGATTCTACACATATCTCAGATAGGTGTGTGTTGATGAGTGTGTTTTGGGCCGAGAAAACAAAACAAAATAAACTAACATTTTTATAAATATATGATATAATAAAAAATGATTTAATTTAATATTTATATAAACGTGTGTGTGTGTGCGCGCGCGCACTAAAGATCACCCCGTACATACTCACACACACACACACACTCACACGTCCTGCCCAATTCTTTACTCAAAACATCCCCCTCCTGTTGCCTCTAAGCTGGGAGGTTCAATTCGTGTCAAATATATATACACGCATACCTGCGCATATGCACACACACGTACAATACAGACATATATACAGATGTATACTCGCGTATACACACACGTACAGATGTATACTCGCGTATATACACACATAGGCTGATGCTGCGTGTGTCTGTAAACAAAACATACTTGTAAACAATATACATGCACAATGGATATTATGTTATCATATACATAGATGTATATATAAACACCTCCTCATACACAACTCATTCAGTGTGTACACACGTAAATACATAGCATTGGAGTTTAACATTCGTAAACAATGGACAAGTCGTAGAAATACACACACATACATGTGTGTGTGTGTTTATACATATATATGTGTTTGTGTATGGGTGTAAGTATTATATATATACATTTTATAGATATAGATTACATATTTACAGTTAATTCATTTGGTTACAACATAAGCTAGCCAAAATGTGTGTTTGAATAAACACAATACGTGCATTTTGTTTATATACATACATATATATAAACATTATATTAAATATTTTATTTTATATATACATATATTTATATCTATTAATATATATATAATATGATGTTTAATTAAGAATTCATCAGCTGATCTGTGTACGAAACTAGACCAAAACACAAACCATCAAGGAAAGAACGTGTTTAAATTCAGTCGATCCGGAGGAAATAGCAGCTAAATCTTTCACAAATCACAGCCAACTTATCAACAGCTAAATGTTTGAGAAAATTTGAGACGGGATAGCCATGGCTTGAACATATTTTGTTCATAAGGTCTGGTTAAAATAGGGATGACCAACGATTGACCAACGGACATAAACAACAGCAACAACGACGAGACCAAAACAGTGAGGTTTGTATATATATGTGTATATATTTATACATAAACACACATAATTATGCAAACACACGCGCACAACCAAACACACACACACACACACAGGGGCATACCACACTTTTGTTGGTATGCCATCTATCTATCTATCTATGTTATCTAACTATATACATACCTATATATATATATATATATATATATATATAT
>NC_069008.1:8418522-8422672 GCF_001194135.2 Octopus bimaculoides | reverse complement strand
TATAACACACGCATAATATGTCTGTCGATGAATATACGATGTTTGTATGTATAATATATACTTAAGTCTATACTTGTATGTATGTATGTATGTATGTATGTATGTATGTACACACACACATCTATCTATCTATCTATCTATCTATCTATCTATCTATCTATCTATCTATCTATCTATCTATAGGCATACTTACATAAGTGTACCCCACCCAACTCTGACTTTGTTTCTTCATAACTTTTAGAAAAATGGATATTTTTTAATGAAATTTCCTACAAATACTTTTCAGATGGTGTAGATTACGATTATATCGGAATTTAATATCTTGTAGATATACGTGATATGCGTCAGTATATGTGTTGCTGACCAGTTTTTTTTTTTGTTCTTCACATTCAGTTCCGTTATAATCATAATCTACTCTAAGATGTAATTGTAAAAAATTTCATTAAAAATACCCGACTTTATTGTTTTAAAGTTATGAGGAAACAAATACGACTCGTGTGATTTTTCTGAAACTCCTTTACCTATCCCTGGAAAATATTTTTACAACGAATTCCGATATAATCGGAATCTACGCCATCAGAAATGTATTTGTAGAAGATTTCATTGAAAATTATTAATTTTTCTGAGAGTTACGAGGAAACAAATCGGCGAGGGGCACACTTGTGTAGTTATGCCCACCCCACTCAGGCATACTTCTATCGACGCAGGCAAGGACAAGTGATTAAAAAGTTCGCTTTGTAATTTCATAATCATTAGGCCCCGGGTTCGATCCCTTACGACGGCACCATGGGCAATAACATTATAATATAGCCTATAACCCTAGAGACTCCTCCTCCGATGGATTGTATCTGTGATTACATATAATTTTCTATTTCCTTTTTTCTTTTTTTTTTCTCATCTATCTCCCCGTATGCCTACCAGGTTGTCTAGTTGAATGTCTCTTGTAGGAGACACAGCTATGCAATTTAGTAGATATACCGATTCTCTAATCAGTCTAATAGACAGAGAAGCTGGTTGGAAATACTCTCCAGCTAAAACAATCAAACTAGCTATTTGTCCAGCTGGTTTCTTGTCCATATGTTTGTGGCTCTATCAATATCCGTTTCTCTGCCTTCATCAAATTATACCTGTTGGTCTACACATCTCTCTATCTGTCTGTCTGTCACTGTATATGTATCTAGCTGGTTAGCTAGATACATTCATCAAAATCTACCTGTCGTTTTACCTGTCTGACTAACGAGCTATCTAGCTAGGAAGACAGGTAGCACGACATCTAACTTTCTAGCTAGAACAAGTATATTTTGATAAATCTATCTATCTTGCTAGCTACTATATACAGCTAGATAGCTATCTATCCGTGTCTCTGTATATCTGCATTTATGTAACAATTGTTTCGTCTCAGGTCCGTCCTGATCGAGAAAACCTGTTATCAAAGATGTTCCATATATGACCAACACGTCTATTTTTAAGGTGTTGTGTTTCCAAGACTACAATATTTTGTACAGACGCTTTTTCTTATTTTTATGACAGTAGGTGCTTATTTGAGATCGATTTGGTTACTATTTGTAACAAGTTGACAGATCACCTCTCGAATAGATATTCATCTGTTCATCTGGGCTTGTCTATCTATCTGTCTGTCTGTCTGTCTAGTTATACTTTTGCTTAATTCATTACCTTCTTGCACATCAGTCTGCTAACCTACCTATTTAACTACCAATCAATCAATCTATCTAGCTATCTGTCAGATTTCTTTATCCATTAATCAATTTAACTATCGAGTGATTAATCGATCTATCTATCTATCTATCTATCTATCTATCTATCTATCTATCTATCTATATATATATATATATATATATATATATATATTCTGTTTTATCTCACTAAATCTCTGTTTAACAAGGTAAAAACTAACGAGCCAGCTCTATGTTTGTGTTGTACTTCATTCCTCTATTTTCCCATCCATCCTTCCATTCATCCAGCCAGTCAGCCAACCAGCCAGTTCTGTTTGTTGATATGACGCTACCATAACCTTGAATAAAAACCACACACACACAAACATACGAGAGAGAAAGAGAGAGATAGTGGGGAGCCTCTACCTAGTCGCTCTATAGGTTAGAAATAGTAGCATTCAGATCCTTTATATCACTCCCTCCCATCTTAAATTAGGAAGGGACGCATTATATAATTTAGTCATGCATTTATCTCCCAACATAAAAAAAAAAAATTGATAAAATATATAAAATAAAATAAACAAATGGGATAGTCACGATTGGATCAGATTTGATTATAGTAGCTCCGTTCGATCGATCAGAATGGAACTGGAGCTAAACAAGAATATGTACAAGCGCGTGCATTGAGCTTACGAAGGAACTTCCCCGTGATGTGTAAAAAAAAAAGCTGCTAAATCTCTCTCAGATCACAAACTACAGTTTGAAAAAAAAAATCAGACACATTAGATAGTGTAGTCCTAGATATACTGTGTATAAAATATATAAATGAATAGACAAATAAAAAGATAGGATGGTCGCAGATAGAACGTGTTTGATCATTATTCCACTCGATCCGCGGTTGTTCTTGAAGAGATGTGCAGTAACAAACAAAATAAAAGTCTAAACAATAATATAATATATGTATGTTAGAATACTATAATGTATGCATATATTGTATGTATATACATCAGTGTTGATAGACTAATGTCTAGATATATAGTATACACACATCAAACACCCAAACACAACACAAGACGCACACGAGGCCAGCTCAAGTCTGCAAGAATAGCAATATACTTTTGTAAACATAACGCATATTATTCACGAATACACAAACTTACGCATATACCTACCTTCTTGTGTGTGTGTGTGTGTATGTGCATGTGCATATGTGTATGTTTGAAATGTGTGTGTATATATGTATACACCTTCAATTTGTAAACACGAGGAAGGTCATTGAATGTCCCATACTCAAATTTTTATACATTTATTGTAAGTTGTCGTCATTTCATAAGTCGTTACTCCTCGATGAACTTCCTATCTATCTATCTATCTATCTATCTGTCAGTTTGTCTCTCTCTGTATCTCTCTCTCTGTATCACTCTCTCTCTGTTCATCTGTCTGTCTCTCACTGTTCATCTGTCTGTCTCTCTCTGTTCATCTGTCTGTCTCTCTCTGTTCATCTGTCTGTCTCTCTCTGTTCATCTATCTGTCTCTCTCTGTTCATCTATCTGTCTGTCTCTCTCTGTCTCTCATTCTCTCTCATTAAATTATTACAGTGACAAGCTGGTAGAATTGTTATTATGCTGGGCAAAATGCTCTGCAGCATTTCATCTGTGTTAGTGTTCTGAGTTCAAATTCCACTGATGTTGATTTTACCTTTCATCCTTTTGGGGTCAATAAAATTAGTACCAGTTAACCACTGGGGTTGATGTAATCGACTTAACACCTCCTGCCAAACTTCCTGGCATTATGCCAAAATTTGAAATTATCATATTATATTATATGGCTTTGTGATAAGAAGCATGCTTCCCAACCACATGGTTCCAGGTTCAGTCTCAGTGTGTGGAAATTTGGGCAAGTGTCTTCTACTATAGCCTCAGACTGACAAATGCCTTGTGAGTGAATTTGCTAGACTTCTGTCTACCAAATTCACTCACAAGGCAAAGAAGCCCATTATATATATATATATATATATATTTATTTATTTATTTATGTGTTTCAGCCAAGTGGCTGCGGTCATACACAGATATAGGGTAAAATTAATAATTGATAATTGATTTTACCAAGTAGTTTGGTATGTTAAAAGAACCATTATCGGTAAACTTATACAAAATTTTTTATAATTATAAGCATGGCTGTGTGGTAAGTAGCTTGCTTACGAACCACATGGTTCCAGGTTCATTCCCACTGTGTGGCACCTTGGGCAAGTGTCTTCTACTGTAGCCTCGGGCCGACCAAAGCCTTGTGAGTGGGTTTGGTAGACGGAAACTGAAAGAAGCCCATCGTATATATGTACATATATATGTATGTTTGTGTGTCTGTGTTTGTCCCCCTCAACATCGATTGACAACCGATGGTGATGTGTTTATGTCCCCGTAACTTAGCGGTTCGGCAAAAGAGATCGATAGAATAAGTACTAGTCTTACAAAGAATAA
>NC_069008.1:8415665-8417523 GCF_001194135.2 Octopus bimaculoides | reverse complement strand
GGGAAAGGGGTGGCAGCATGGTCAGTGATGAATCTCACTTTGGAGTAGGTAGAGGTAAAAGAAAGTCTGAGTGGTTCAGGGAGGAGGAGGAGGAGGAGGTGATAATTGGCTATACATAAAGGCAGGAGCGGGTAGAGAGCAGCAGTATGATAAAAAAAAACCATAGACAGATGAGAATAATGAGATGATGCAAAGTGTGTGGAGGGGTGGTGATGGTTTGTGCGTGAGTGAGGGGAGGAGCCAGTGAGAAAATGATGCACAGTGCGAGAGATGGAAGTCAGAGATATATAGGAGTGGATACAATGAGTGATGAACAAAGGTGGTGGATAATGCAGAAAAGTAAACTTTCCTAGAGCTTGAGCAACCCATGAGCTTCTCTTCTGTTTTAACAGCCATCTGCTGACACATGTACAGCCTCTACAGTTGAGCCCATGGTCTCCATCATCTGTGGAAACCTTCACGTTGAAGGCCTTTTCATAACTGATGAATAAACCCTGTCTAGTGGGTGATTATTGGATTCTCTGATCTTCTGCATAAGGATCCTAATACACACATGTATGTATTCTTTTCTTTTACTGGTTTCAGTCATTTGACTGTGGCCATGCTGGAGCACCACCTTGAATGGTTTTAGTCAAACAAATCAACCCTGAGACTTATATTTTAAGCCTAGTACTTATTCTATCAGTTTCTTTTGCTGAACTGTTAAGTTACGGGCATGTAAACGCACCAACATCAGTTGTCAAGCAGTGATGGGGGACAAACACAGACACAAAGACACACACGCATAGATAGATATATACATACATACATATATATATAATGGATAATGAAGTGGAGTCGATGCTAGATGTGTTGAAACAATTGCTGTGATTAATAATATATTTGTGTATATTCCATCTGCTGTCTTTCATTTGTTATATATATATATATATTGTTATATATATATATATATATATAAAATTGGACATAAGAAGCATCAGATGTGGTGTGCAAGAGAGACGACTGCACTGGAATGGTCATGTGTTATGTATGGATGAGGACAGCTGCGTGAAGAAGTGTCACACCTTGACAGTGAAAGAAACCTGTGGAAGAGGTAGACCCAGGAAGACATGGGATGAGGTGGTGAAGCATAACCTTCGAATGCTGGACCTCACAAAGGCAATGGCAAGTGACCAAGGCCTATGGAGATATGCCATGATTGAGAAGACCCAGCAAGCCAAGTGAGATTGTAGTCGTGGTCAGTGCCAGTGTTACATAACTGGCCCATTTAAAAGCACCCTTCAATCGTTGGCTGATATTCTGTACTTACGAAGACCTGATGAACCTAGCGAAATTGTAGTTGTAGTGAATGCCAGTGCCGTCTGACTGCCACCCATGCTGGTGCCATGTAAAAAGCACCATTTGAGCATGGCTGATGCTAGTACTGCCTGACTGTCACCCATGCCAGTGGGTGACATTCTTTCATGGCCAATGCCAGTGCTGCCTGACTGGATCCCGTTCTGGTGGCATTTAAAAAGCACCCACTACACTCTTAGAGTGGTTGGTGTCAGGAAGGGCATCCAGCTGTAGAAACCTTGCCAAAATCAGATTGGAGCTTGGTGCAGCCTCCCATGCTGCCAGTTCTCAGTCAAACTGTCCAACCCATACCAGCATGGAAAGCGGATGTTAAACAATGATGATGATGTTATATATACAGCAGGCTTTTTTCAGTTTCCTTTACCAAATCCACTCACAAGGCTTTGATTGGCCTGAGGCTATAGTAGGTGTCATGCCATGGGACTGAACCCAGAACCATGTAACCTTACCACACAGCCACACATATGCCTATATATATATATATATATATATATATATATAT
>NC_069008.1:8412210-8415538 GCF_001194135.2 Octopus bimaculoides | reverse complement strand
ATATGTATATATTATATTGTATATATATATGTATATATATATTTGTATTTGTAGATGGTCATTTTTTTTTGCCAAATTAACACACGCACTATATATTCGTTTTTCACTCATTTATTACTATTCTTATTCTAACTCATGTCCATTATCTGGAAATCTTTTATCACACATCTGTGACCTCCTCAGTGATACTTTTTGTCTTCATGTGTGCTCTTTCTCTGCTTCTTCCATTTTGTTCTTCTATGATATGTATCCTTATATGCGCATGTGTCTGTATTTGTGTGTGTGTGTGTGTGTCATTGTTCTTAGTAGCACTATGACCCTACCCTCAGGGCCATTCCTTACTCCATTGCTGACTTTTTGTACCGTTCTTGTAACTCACGGTTTGTGTTTTTGCCCACACTGCTGTCATTATGGTAGTTATTGTTGCTGTTGTTGTTATTGGTATTGTTGTTAGTTGTATTGTTGATATTGTTTCAGCCGTCTGTGCAGTTACTGTATGTGTGTTTGTGTGTGTGTGTATATGGTTTCACTTCCTATGTTGTTTGTAACTGTATTTTTATACAGTTTATTTTTGCTTTCTTTTATATCTCTAATTTTTTTTTAATATTCATCATAGGTGTCGGCATATATGTCTATTGTATGTGTATTATGCTGTTTGTATGTTTTTTTATCTAGGTCGTCTTTAGTTGTCATATTGTATGGTGGTGGGTGTTATTGTTCCATTCATCTTTTCCGTTGAAGCTCAGTCTGTCTGTTGCTATATGTGTAGCCTCTCTGATCTGTCTAAGTGTCATGTCAGTTCTATGCATTAATAATACTTTGATCTGTATGACTGATCCTCTATGTTCTGCTTGAGCATGTTGGTAGAGGACTGACAAGCCTTTCTCTTCTTTGAGCTCTCACCAGTGTTCACGTATACACTCTCCCATGCTGCATGCTGTTTCTCCAATGTAAGTAGTTGTCATGCTTCTGCACTGTAGATTGGCCTTATTTAATGTTTTTCTAAAAAGGTATGCAAGTTCACCGCCAAGGGTAGCATCAACAAACATGGCACTCTGGTATTTTTTGCAGTCATACCAAGTGTTGGCCTTATTTATCTTATTACTGGTCCTTTCCATGCTGTCCAGGATTTATTCCTGTACAGCAGGCAGATTGCCTTAGCATCACTCTCTATGATGGCTCTGTACCTAGCCCTGGCTCCTTTGTACACTCTAATCCTGTCCCTTTGATTGTAGCCAGTGAACTGCATGCAGTGGATTAAGTGTTGTATGTATCTTTCCAATTCCATAGGGTCACACGTGCAAGACACATTCTTCATCACTCTCACCAAGTCTGCTATAAGAATATTGAACTTGGCATTGTCCGTAATCGCTGTGTTCTTGTGGACAAGGTATTTAGAGGCCATGGGTTTAGCATAATGGGTGTAATGGATCTGGACCTTATTGTTCTTGGTTTCTAACCAGAGTTCCATGTCTAAAACTGGTAACCTATAGAGTTGGGGTGCTTGTTAGGGTAGTTTATTATTACTATGATACTCTGGCGGATGGAGTTAGCTATTTGCTGGATGCTCTCCATAGTGTTAGCTTCTAGATAATCAACATTGTCTTGTAGGGTTGCTTTGGCTACTATATTGATATCATCCACATAGTGGGAGTACATGGTTAAGGTTATATATATATATATATATATATATATGCATATATGCAGGAGTGGCTGTGTGGTAAGTAGCTTGCTTACCAACCACATGGTTCCAGGTTCAGTCCCACTGCGTGGCACCTTGGGCAAGTGTCTCCTACTATAGCCTCGGGTCGACCAAAGCCTTGTGAGTGGATTTGGTAGACAGAAACTGAAAGAAGCCCGTCGTATATATGTATATGTATATATATATATGTCATTTGTGTGTCTGTGTTTGTCCTCCCAACATCGCTTGACAACCGATGCTGGTGTGTTTATGTCCCCATCACTTAGCAGTTTGGCAAAAGAAACCGATAGAATAAGTACTAGGCTTACAAAGAATAAGTCCTGGGGTTGATTTGCTCGACTAAAGGCGGTGCCCCAGCATGGCCGCAGTCAAATGACTGAAACAAGTAAAAGAGTAACAGAGTAAAAGTATGTATATATATATATATATATATATATATATATATATATCATCATCATCATCATCATCATTTAACATCCGTTTTCCATGCTGGCTGGCATAGTTGACAGTTTGACTAGAGCTGTACCAGGTTCCAGTCTGATTTGGTTTGGTTTCTATGGCTAGATGCCCTTCCAATTACTTTAGGGAATGTGTTGGGTGCTTTTTATATGGCACTAGCATGAGTGCTTTTACATGGTACCAGCCTGGGTACTATTCTGTGGCACTGGCACAGGTGCTATTTATGTGGCACTATCAGGAGTGCTTTTTACATGGCACCAGCAGAGGGCTCTTGCAGGCCAATCCCTACTGAAAAACAGGGAAATTGGAATTAACACTTCCCCTGTGGAGGACAGGTCTTCTTGAGCACAGCAAGGTACCAGATATCTCGGTCCTTTGTCATCTCCTCCATAAGGTTCAGTGTTCTGATGTCATCCTTCAGTATTTTGTCCCGTGTCTTCTTGGGTCTCCCTCTTCCACAAGTTCCAGCTATGTTTTATTTTTATATATTTTCTAGAGATATTCACAGATTTCCAGATGTTTCTTGTGTAATTGGTTTCCACTGTAAAATTGTGTCTGCTAGATGATACCCATAGACAAACTTTCTAAAGCAAACTACAGGGTTTATACTTAAACTGAATTTATTTATGTATGCATGCATGTATGTTTGTTCTCTCCTGTTACTAATTATTCAAATTCTTTCTCTGAGAAAGGAGCTGGTTTCTAGCAAAGATACAACGCTCCATTTTTGCTATGTAGATAACAAAACCAATGTCACATTTTAAATTTAAGAAAAGTCTTGTATACTTTTACTGTTCCACTTACAAATTGTATTTGTAATGTGTGAGTTAGTTGGTTGATTTCTTTTTCTGTAAACATTAGCTTAACCAGATTGTCACTAATGAATTTACTCACAAAACCAAAGGCACCAATTATTATTGGTATAAATGTGAATGTGTCCATTTGTCTGTCCATCTGTCTGTCCATCCATCCACCATCTATGCTTTGAGTTAAAAATTTGCTGAGGTTGGTTTTGCCTTTCATTGAGGTTGATATAATTGACCTCCGCATCCTCCAAAATTTCAGGCCGGCCTTCTGCCTATAGCAGAAAGAAAGAATGTATGTATGTATGTATGTATGTATGTATGCATGCATGCATGTATGTATGTATGTATGTATGTATGTCAT
>NC_069008.1:8410881-8411442 GCF_001194135.2 Octopus bimaculoides | reverse complement strand
GACAGAAGTCTAGCAAATTCACTCACAAGGCATTTGTCAGTCTGAGGCTATAGTAGAAGACACTTGCCCAAATTTCCACACACTGAGACTGAACCTGGAACCATGTGGTTGGGAAGCATGCTTCTTATCACAAAGCCATATAATATAATATGATAATTTCAAATTTTGGCATAATGCCAGGAAGTTTGGCAGGAGGTGTTAAGTCGATTACATCAACCCCAGTGGTTAACTGGTACTAATTTTATTGACCCCAAAAGGATGAAAGGTAAAATCAACATCAGTGGAATTTGAACCATCCATGGCAATGTCAGGCATTGCTTTCCCAGTCAATCTCTTGCATGTCACAAGTCCTTAATGAAGACTTGACACAGACTTTAAATCGCAGCCTTGGTTTCTGCTGGGGTCTCTTTCCACTAACAAGTTCCCCATATAGCATCTGTTTAGGAATCCTGCTATCCTTCATTCTAATAAGGTGTCCAGTCCAATGTAACTGGTGCTTGTGCACCATCGCCTCAATATATATATATATATATATAATACATACATACACACACACATATA
>NC_069008.1:8405655-8407583 GCF_001194135.2 Octopus bimaculoides | reverse complement strand
TATATATATATATATATATATATATATATATGTACATATATATGTATATATATATGTGTATCATCATCTATATATATATGTGTGTGTGTGTGTGTTAAACGTGCATGGCTCAGTGGTTAGAGTGTCGGGCTCACAATCATGAGGTAGTGAGTTCGATTCTTGGACCAGGTTGTGTGTTGTGTTCTTGAGCAAGACACTTTATTTCACATTGCTCCAGTTCACTCAGCTGTAGAAATGAGTTGCAATGTCACTAGTGCCAAGCTGTATCGGCCTTTTGCTTTTCCCTTGGATAACATTTGTGGCATGGAGAGGGGCAACTGCTGGTCTTCCATAAACAACCTTGCCTGGACTTGTGCCTCGGAGGGTAACTTTCTTGGTGCATAACATGGTCATTTATGATGGAAAAGGGGTCCTTATCCTTTTTGCCATGATATATATACCAGTGTTTAGACATAGGCAAACTTTAAGGTAGTTAAAATATGTTTGTGACATATTTTAGTCTGTCTTTTAGCAGTTGAAATATGTCACAAACGTATTTCAACTAACCTAGAGTTTATTGCATATATATATATGTAATGTACAGCTGGCTGGCTGACATGCACATTCCCACGCATACATGTATACACATACACCCATGTACAAATGCATGCATTTACATATATATGTGCGTGTGTGTGTGTGTGCATACACACACCCACATGTCTGCACTCACAGTTTTATTTTCTCGTATACTTTTGTCCCCCTCCCCATCACCACCACTTCACACTGTGTTGATGTTTCTCCATTTTGACTCATTTTAAACAGGTGATAGCAACTTTTAAGATTCTTCAAATCCAGTTTATTAAATTATTTCTTGGTGATATATAATGATATATTTAGATTTTTTTTCCTTTGTTATAAGCAAAGCATCTTTATCAATATGAAACACACTAATACCCAATCATATAAGAACCTATTTGTCTGCATTTACCATTGAAAAATTCCTATTTGTGCTGTGACAGAGTGTCTGTGTGGTATACCTACACAAGTGTGCCCTCACTGATTTTGTTTCTCCATAACTTTCAGAAAAGCAGATTTTTTTTAATGAAATTTTTTACATATATCTTTCAGATGATGTAGATTATGATTAAATTGGAATTTATTGGGAAAAAATAATTGGTGGGCGCACATATATATATATATAAATATATATTGACAGACATCACATATATATCAACAAGTTAAAGCTTGAAATCTTGAAAAAAATTGTGATGGGTCAATATGTATGTGTATGTCTATGCATTCATCAATTTTTTCTTCTTGTTTTTTTCCACATTGAATTCCAGTGTAATTGTAATCTACATTATTTGAAAAGTATCTGTAGCAAAATTTCATTCAGAAATATTCTTTTTTTTCTGAAAGTTATGAGTAAACAAAGTCCACTTTTGTGAATTATCCAAAACTGCTCTACTCCACCTCTGAAAAAGTTTCTCCTCAGTAAATTCCAATGTAATCATAATCTATATCATTCAAAATGGTATTTGTAGAAAATTTCATTGAAAGATATTCATATTTCTGAAAATTATAAAGGAACAACGTCCACCTTGTGCATTATCCAAAACTGCTCCACTCCACATTCAAAAATGTTTTTCCACAATACATTCTGATGTAATCCTGATACAATCTGAAAAGGGATTTGTAGAAAATTTCATTAAAAAATGTCCATGTTTCTGAAAAATGTGAAGAAACGAAGTTGTGGCAGGTATGCTGATTATGCCTGTTTTATGCAGTTTTGTTGCTGGAAGTAAAAATCACAGCTGACTGTATTGATGTGTTACCGTACAGCTGGTTGGCTGATAAGCTGGTTGGTGGATGATTAGGCATTTATTGCTGTTGCATTTTGATGATGATGATGGTGGTGATGGTGGTGGTGGTGGTGGTGATGATGA
>NC_069008.1:8404617-8405556 GCF_001194135.2 Octopus bimaculoides | reverse complement strand
GTGGTTGTATTGCGATGGTAATGGTGGTGCTGCTGGTGGTTTGTGGTGGTGTGGTAGTTGTGTTGTTGTGTTTGTGTGTATGTGGGTGATATCCTTGTTGTTGTGGCTGTAGTAGTAGTGGTGGTGGTGATGGTAAATATGTAGTGGTATTGTGGTAGTGTTGTTGTGCAGTGTGGTGTTGGTGATGGGGGAGTTGTGGTGTAGTTGTGGTGGTGTCAGTCTGGTGATGCAGATGCTGATAATGATGATGAAGGTGGTGGTGGTGGTGCTGTTCTAATAATTGGAGTTGGTGGGGGTAATGTGCTTGTTGTAATGATAGTATGGATGTAGTAGTGGTAGTGGTGGTGAGGTTGGTGTTGTTGTTCTTGTTGCTAGTGGCGGTGGTGTTGTTATTGTTGATGGTGGTGGTTGTGGTGGTGGTGGTGGTGGTACTGGTGGTGATGGTGGTTGTAGTGGTGGTGGTAGTAGTGGTGGTGGTAGTGGTGATGGTATTGATGGTGCTAGTAGTGGTGTGATAATGTTATGGTTGTTTACAGATTGAACCCTATGATCAAAGACATTCCAACCACGACCACCTCATCTATATTTCATGTACCAGAAATCCAGCACTACTACATTAACCAGTGTCTCATTTTTTAAAGACCATAGAATTTGGTCTGAGGAGTTTTAGTTGTTATTTCTATTAGGTCTAGTGTTTCTCAACCATTTCTTTTTTACCTATGGACCCCTTTGATTCCTATTTTAATCAGATGGACCCTCCTAGCCATTTTGCTGTTAAAAAAATCCTATTTTTACAATTAAATATTATCAGAAATTGTATGAAACAATAGGGCCTGGGGGGTGGTTCCACATTCTTCAGAACCCTGTAGTTCCCAAACCAGGGCTCCACTACTGGATACACCAGGGCATTTCTTCTTCTTCTTCTTCTTCTTCTTCTTC
>NC_069008.1:8401663-8404092 GCF_001194135.2 Octopus bimaculoides | reverse complement strand
TCTTCATCTGCTTCTGGTGAAGCTACTTGATATGATGGAAAAAAGTGATGCCTCTCATGTGTTCTTTTGTGTTCTCTCTCTTGTTTCTCCTGATTACAAGTAAGCTCACCACCATTGATTCACTGTGAGGAAAGCTTGCTGAGAAAATATATCCATATTATCTCACCATTAATAGTTAAAAGCTATTTTATTGAATTAAAAAACAGTGAATTGATGACAGTGAACTTTCCCTGCAGTGAATTGATGATGGTGAACTTACCAGACATGATTTCTCCCCAATAGCTAGAATAATGAGCTCCTGTGTTTGTTGCCATTCATCGCTACATGGTCACTGTCAACTTATATATATGAATATGACCGTCAGTGACAGACTATCTTATCTTTGATATTAAAGACAATGGCTGTCAGCAATGTCTATAATGAAATTTAAAGTCAATATTATCTCTGCACAACACTGTACCCTCACCTTCAAAGCCAAGTAGTTGAGAAACAAGCTAGAGCTAGATCACTGGCTTTGCAATGAGGTGGGTGTTATTTCAGAATTCCCTTTTCCAAGAGAGATAGTTTACCCTTTAGCAATTTAACCAGCCATATCCAGTCCCAATATTCTACCTGTTTAATGTTCAAGCTAGTTAGATCTGGCCCCTCACACATAACCTATCATGTCATTCTAAAACTAAACACTCACGTCATTGAAATATCAAAGCTACAAGCTAATGCATGATTAGTCCAAAACACTGCAAATAAATAAGCATTGCATTGATAGAGTAACCTGAATGCTAAGGGGTTAAACAAAGTCTAGGGTGTCTCTCACTCCCAGATGTTGGATGGTTGTTGACTCCACTGAGTTCATCTGTCCTTTGACAGTAGATCTTGGTGCAGTCCTCTGGTTCATATGCTTCTCTCAGCTGCCAGCATGGAAAACAGATGACAAATGATGTTGTTGATGATGACTTATATATACATACATATATGCATATATATATATATCTTAATATACATGTGTGTGTGTGTGCATGAGTTCCCTATGATGCCCTCCTATGTCCTTGAGCAAGACACTTTATTCCACGTTGCTCCAGTCCACTCAGCTGGCAAAAATGAGTAGCAACTGTATTTCAAAGGGGCCAGCCTTGTCACATTCTGTGTCATGCTGAATCTCCCTGAGAACCACTTTAAGGGTATACATGTCACCGATGTTATCCAAAGGAAAGGCAAAGGGGCCAATGCAGCTTGGCACCAGTGACATCATCACAACTCATTTCTACAGATGAATGAATTGAAACAATGTGAAATAAAATCTCTTGCTCAAGGACACAACATTGTTGCCATTTTATATATTTAATTTTGTGCATGCACATTGTTTGTTTTTGATTTTGTTGTCTACACAGTATAGTAGGGTCAGTTGGGCACCATCTGTGAGAAAAACAGCACCATGACGCAATTCACTCTGCCAGAAATTTGGAAATGACATGCTGTACTGCTTGGCAATCAGGCCAGAAGCTCCAATATGAGCATTTCAAGATGTTTGGGTGTCAATCTGAGGGCAGGGCAATCTGAGGACATGTATCAAGTGTGATAAAAATCAAACATTCAGTCATCATCATGGTGTTTAGAGTGATGGCAATGCTATGCCTCCATTCATCTTCCCACACAGCCTCAGACTCAGCACAGAGGCCTACATCAAGTGCCTGGAGGAGATAGTGCTATCCTGGGTCAAGAGGGTGGCTACTGGAAGACCCTATGTCTGGCAGCAGGACTCTGCACCCTGCCACACAAACAGGAGAACCCAGTCATGGCTGCCAGATAATTTCTGTGACCACACCACCTCTAAATATGGCCACCTAACTCCCCAGACTGCAACCCCCTTGATTATTTTGTGTGGGGCACAGTTGAGTGAGAGACCAACAACAAACCTCCTTGTAACACCAAAGATGAACTGAAGGCAAGGATTATGGCAGCATTCAATAACTTAAACAAGGAGACTGTCCAGAAGAATTGCAGGAGATTCTGAAGTCGTCTGGAGGCCATGTTTGAAACCAATGGCGATTTTATTGAATAAATTTACTCTTTGGTATTTCAAGATATTTTTATGTAATTTTGGTAAATATATCTGTTAAAATGAGATGTCAGTGTTATTTTCGTTTTTGCGTAATTTAGACGACAGTTTATTCACCACACCCTGTACATGTGTGTGTGTGTGTACATCATCATCCTCATCATCATTTAGCGTATGTTGTCCATGCTGGCATGGGTTGGACGTTTTGACCAGGATTGGCAAGCTGAAGGGCTGCACCAGACTCCAGTCTAATTTGGCATGGTTTCTACAGTTGGATGCCTTTCCTAATGCCAACCACTCCAATATATACACATACACATCTATATCTACACACTACGTATGTATATGTATATATATATATATATATATATAT
>NC_069008.1:8398150-8401476 GCF_001194135.2 Octopus bimaculoides | reverse complement strand
TACACATATATATGTGTGTGTGTGGTATAATTATAAACAGAGCAAATTTTAACCATTTCTCTGCTGAACAACCTTAATTGATTTTCTGACAGTCTCCAGAGAAACAAGCAGCCAAACTGTTTATATACTCAACAAATGCAGCAGTTACTCTATGAAGGGGTCCCTAATTTGCATACCAATCATCATCATTTAGCATCCATTTTCCATGCTGGCATGGGTTAGATGGTTTGACTGGAACTAGTAAGCCAAAGAGTTGCACCAGTCTCCAGTTTGATGTGGTTTGGTTTCAATGGCTTCATGCCCTTCCTAATGCCAGCCACTCTGAGAATGCCTTTTATGTGTCACTCTCCACATTTCGGTTTGACATGTTTTCTCAAACACAGCAAATCACCAAAAGTCTCAATCACTTGTCATCAACTCCATAAGACCAAACACCTGAAGATCATGTTTCACCTTCTCGTACCATGTCTTCCTGGGTCTACCTCTTCCACAGGTACCCTCCATACACACACACACACACACACACACATACACATGCTGACACACTCACACACGCATGCACACATGCTCACACACCCACACACACATGTACTCACATACATGCTCACACATATATATGCTCACCAACACTTATATATACATAAGACAGTAAGGTCTTAAGAATTGAGGGAGATTTGGCTGCCATTTCTACTGTGTTTAAAAATGATGTATGAATCTCCCTTGCTGGTTTGGCTTCAATATTGATTTTAGCACTTGTGGTGGGCGCACATATATATATATATAAATATATATTGACAGACATCACATATATATCAACAAGTTAAAGCTTGAAATCTTGAAAAAAATTGTGATGGGTCAATATGTATGTGTATGTCTATGCATTCATCAATTTTTTCTTCTTGAAAAAATAAGCACCACATTTGACAGAATAATCTGAATGCTAAAGGGTTGGAGGGATGTAAACAAACCAACACCAGTTGTGAAGTGGTGGTGATGTATTGTTAGAAGTGTTCTTATTTTCCCTTTTCTTTTCTTTCTTTGTTGAATGAGCGATAAATTGGATTTACTTCATAATACACAAAATATTTAAACGAAAATTTTGTATACAATTCCTAATAATATTTAATTATGAAAATACAGAAAGATTTTATTTTTATATGCAGTGAATGAATGGCTATTATGGAGGTCCAGTAGAGTAAAATAGGAATCAAAGGTGTCCATAGGTAAAGAAAGGGTTGGAATCACTGGTGTGACCCTTGCTGTCATAGAAAACTGGAAAACAAACACAAAAAGGAACAAACAACACACATATTTGTGTGTGTGTGTGTGTGAGCCTAGGGAGTGTGATGGTGGTAGTGTTGGGGGTGATGGTTGTGGTGGTGGTGGAGGTCGTGGTGTATCTGATGGGGGTTGGTGTGTGGTGGTGGTAGTTATGGTGGTGGAAATGGCAGTGGTAATTCTGTTATGTTGCCGAACCAAGTGAGTCAGTGAGTGTGTGAGCCAAGGGAGACCCTTACGTAGTAGCTAAACCTGGTAGAAATAGCAACCAAATCTCCCTGAAATCACACTTTTGAAATTTTGGCACAAGGTCAGCATGCTTAAAGTAGGCCCATTCACTCAAACCATATAATAATAATAATAATAATAATAATAATAATGATAATAAAAATAATCGTTTCAAACTTTTCCTCAAGGGCAGCAATTTTGTGGGAGGGGATGAGTCAATTACATCGATCTAAGTGTTCAACTGGTACTTATTTTATTGACTCCGAAAGGATGAAAGGTAAAGTTGATCTCGGCAGAATTTGAACTGAGAGCGTAGTGACAGTCGAAATATCGCTGAGTGTTTCATCTGGTGTGCTAATGATTTTGCCAGCTTGCTACCTTAATAATAATAATAATAACAAGAGCACTTGGAGAGCACAAACTTCCACCAAGGCAACACCAATGTCCTCTCAACGATTCATTGGAGATGATTTTTAAAATGAGACTATCTGAAATAAACTTGACTGCTCTCACAAATGAGAATACTAAAAATTAAGTAAAAAAAAAAACAGGAAAAATAATCCAGAATCCTTGTCTGGTACTTGATAGATCCCAAAATCTAATCAGTTTATGCCAGTCACAAGGCTAAACATCCCTGAAATTTTCATTTAAATCCATCCAGCGGTTCTTGAGATGTCTTGTCCATGGACAAACAAACAAACAAACATGGCTGAAAACAATACCTTCACCTTTGCTAAGGTGGAGGTAAAAATAATCCTTTCTCCTAAGGGCACAAGGCCTGAAATTTGGTGGGAGGCAGATAGTCAATTACATCGACCCCAGTGTTTCACTGGCACTTAATTTATCAACCCCAAAAGGATGAAAGGCAAAGTCAACCTCAGCAGAATTTGAACTCAGAACATAGCGGCAGATGAAATGCTGCTAAGAATTTTGCCCAGCGTACTAATGATTCTGCTGGCTCAACGCCTTACTGATATTGTTAATAACTGATTATAATCATAATAATCCTTTCTACTACAGGCTTGCTAACGATTCTGAATAATAATAATAATAATAATAATGATAATGATAATAATAATAGCAAAAAAAAGAAGAGTGTCGTTGTCATCAAGTGAACGATATTTCGACATCTTGTGTGTCTTCCACAGGTTCAAAAAATAAACGTGTCAATCTACTTCATTTTCGTTAATATTTATAGGATTGACGTAACTCCTCCAGAAGATATAGAAGCAAAAAGAAGAGTAATAATAATAATAATAATAATAATAATGATGATTTTAAATATTTGGGTCAAGGCCAGCAATTTCTGGGACATGGGTAAATTGATTGACCCCAGTGCTGAACTGGTACTTATTTTATCAACCCCCAAAAGGATGGATGGTGAAGTCTACCTCAGAAATCTAACATATGGTCATGACTGGCTTGTTTTATCAGATCCGCTTGGGGCTACACTTCATCCATCAGAATAACATGAACCACTTAGGCCCTCATCACATCTTGGAGTTTAAATTTGAGATTTTGATGATGTGACTTTATTTTCAAAATGACATTGTAGGGTAGGTGTGAGAGGCCTGACTCAGCCAGTTTGTACATAAAACAGGTAAAATATTAGGTCTTGATATGGCCAGTTTAAACTGGTTTAAATGAAGAAGTTATGGCTGGTTTAAACTGGTTTAAATGAAGAAGATATGGCTGGTTTAAACTGGTTTAAATGAAGATATGGCCAGTTTAAACTGGTTTAAATGAAGATATGGCTGGTTTAAACTGATTTAAATGAAGATATGGCCAGTTTAAACTGGTTTAAATGAAGATATGGCTGG
>NC_069008.1:8395993-8397066 GCF_001194135.2 Octopus bimaculoides | reverse complement strand
TAAATCTGTCTTGTTCTTGTTTAACCCTTGCCCAGCCATAATCAAGCAGACCTATAAATCAATGCTACTCCAGCTGGGTCTTTATCTAGTCTTTCTCCTCATATGCAACATACCCAGACTGTGCATCATCCAACATGGACTTTTCTAAAGACTATAAGGGGACTTGACTGTTATTTCTAGCAGGTCTATCGACCTTAATGTGAAAGCCCCCTCATTGATTCATACATAATACATACATACGCACACACACATATATATACACGCACACACACACCATACATACATATATACCTTTATATATGCATATATGTCCATATATATGTATGTGACTAAATATATATATATATATATATATATATATATATATATATATAATCACACACAAACATTCTTATGCATACATACATATATACATTCACACATACATACATACATACATACATGCATGCATACATATGTACGTAATACATACATAAAATAGTAAAATGTGATTTGAGGGAAATTTGGTTACTCTTTCTAGCAGGTCTTAGTTACCACCACATAGAAGTTCCCTCATTGATTCATACTTATTAATGTGTGCCTGTGTGTGTGTGTGCACGCGTGTTTGTATATATGGAGTATGTAGATACATGCATACATGCATACGTACAAGAGTGTGACTTGAGGAAGATTTGGCTGTTAATTCAGACAGTTCTCGCTCCCACATAGACGTCTCCTCCCTCATTAGCTCATCAGGTTGGGGTCTATTGTTGATGGTGGAGAAGGGAAGCTGGTAGTGCTGTTGATATGTCTGGCAGAGACGTTGTGTTAACGGTGGCGGTGGCGGCTGAAGTTTGGCTGGCTCTGCGGTGTTATTTATGGTGGTGGTGGTGGTGGTGATGGAGATGACAGTGGCAGTGATGGTGGAACTAGCGTTGGTTTATCAGATGGTGATGGTGGTGGTGGTGGAGAGGTGTCTGGTGTAACTGGGTTTATATGTGATGGAAGCCAGACTTGCTAGAAGCAGTAGCCAGCCTTATGTATGTATGCATGCATGTATGTATGTATGTATGTATGTACGAATATGCGTATGC
>NC_069008.1:8394610-8395658 GCF_001194135.2 Octopus bimaculoides | reverse complement strand
TATATATATGTATATATGTGAGTATGTATGCGTATATGTGTGTATGTATGCCTATATATACATGTATGTATGTATGTATGTATATATATGAACGAATGGATGGATGCTTTTAATTATTTGAAATATTCTCCTAAGAAAGGGCAGGTTTCTACAAAAGATAACGAAAACAATATCACGTTTTGAACTTGAGAAAAATTTCGCATATTTTTACTGTTCCACTTACAGATTGTATTTTGTAATGTGCAAATTAAATGGTTCAACTTCTTTTTCTGTAAACATTAGCTTAACCAGATTGTCACTAATGAATTTACTCACAAAACCAAAGGCACCAATTATTATTGGTATAAATTTGGATGGACAAGCTGGAGCTTTCGAAACAGTTGTCTGTAGTTATCCTAGGAATAAATGTGAATTTATAATCTGGATACTGTGTGAATTCTATGTATGTATGTATGTATGTATGTATGTATGTATGTATGTGTGTGTGTGTGTATGTATGTATGTATGTATGTATGTATCTATCTATCTATCTATCTATCTATCTATCTATCTATCTATCTATTTATCTATCTATCTATTTATCTATCTATCTATTTATCTATCTAATTCCAACTTAGTTTGATTTTCACCTTTTATTATTTACAATTTTTACAGTTTTACAATATCGTAATAATGGAATATTATATAGTTATTGTGATAAAACTAGTAGGATCTAGTGCAAAACGGGGGCGCCAGTATTTTCTTAACGAAACACTTTGAAACTTGGGACACTGGTAGAATGTGTCATATAAAACATCTTTTTCTCTTAGTCTTCTTAAGAAAAATTATTATATTGCAACTTATTTCATGTTAAAGTTGTCGTATTTCTGTAATTTCAACCAATGACTGACGTCCATTCAGCCGAATACAGTAAGTGCTGACTATGTAAACAAACGATTCTCAAACGATTCTGGCGGTGATAAAATTATTATTTCCTTGTCAAAAAATGGCTGAAGCATATTGGCAGTAGCTAATAAACCTTTCTATTATAGGCACAAGGCCTGGTTTT
>NC_069008.1:8390496-8393837 GCF_001194135.2 Octopus bimaculoides | reverse complement strand
TATATATATATATTACTAATGGTAGAATGGTTTTTGTGGAAGTGTTCTTATGGTGTATGGGTGCCCTGGTGCTGATGATGCTTGTCAAACGTTTGAGGTTGTGGTGGTAGTAGTAGTAGTAGTAGTAGTAGGTTTATGGTGGTTGTGGTAATGGTGGAGACAATAGTGGTAACGTAGTGGTGTGATGTCACCATGTGTTGATACTGTTGATGATGATGATGATGATGATCGACCTTGGGCTAATCTGGATCGAGCAGACGTATGGATACCTTTTTGTTTTTTTAGACAAATCTAGAACTACATAACCTAATGTGTCCCCCCCACCACACACACTGTTTTTTTTAAAGATTGTAGGGTTATAATATGAAGGAAAATTTGGCTGCTATTTCTATTGATTCTATTTACTATGTACGGGCCTTCATTGCTCACTGTCATAGATACATATGCCAACAGAATGCGATTTGAGGGAGATTTAGCTGCTAGTTCTTACAGGTCTAGCTACCAAGTAGAGGTCTTCCTCGTTGGCTCATACATATATGATTTTGCAGCTATTTCTGACTGCTCTAGCTACCATATAGAGGTCTCCCTCACTGGCTCACGTATATATGTAGAGTAGCCAGGTGTGATTAGAGGGAGATTTAGCATCTATTTCTAACAGGTCTAGCTATCATAGAAGTTGCCCTCTGGCTCATACATATTTATGTACATAAAACAGTTGGTGTGATCTGAGAGAGATTTAGCTACTATTTCAAACATGTCTATCTGCCATATAGGGTTCTCTCTCATAAAAATGCACATAAGACAGTAGGTGTGATTTGAGGGAGATTTCGGTGCTATTTCAAACAGATCTAGCTACCATATAGAGGTCTCCCTCATTGGATCATTCGTACGTACACACGTACATACATACATACATACATACATACACACAAACACACACACAAAACAGTGGGTATAATTTGAGGGAGATTTAGCTGCTATTTCTAAGAAGTTGAATGTCTGTTGGTAATTGAGTTGAATTTGTTGTTAGTCTGTATTATTGTTAATCGTCTCTGTTCCAAGACGTTTCAAGCTGTGATCAACCTTATTTCTTTTTAGGCGCGTAGTATATTTTGCATCTGGAACCACATAATCTATTTAAAAAAAAAGAAAGAAAAGTGGGGAGTAAAGTGTGTGATTTGAGGGAGACCGGACTGCTGTTTCTTGATTGATGGAGCAAGTAACTACAATATAGCTTCCTCCATTCAGTGGCGCGTGGTTGTGTGTTTTGTTGAGGTTGGTTTTTTGTTTATGTTGTTGATTTGTTTACATTGATGCGGTGTTGCTGTGTGAATGCTACACACACAAATGCGCGCACGCACACACACACACATGCACGAACGGACGCGCGTGCACGCATGCACAATTAAAGGCGCAAGCAATGCGCAGGCGCAAAGTGCATGCCCCACTAATGCCAGCTCACACGTTTAAAAAAATGTTTCCGCACACTCAAACCCAAACACATATTTATATACACACACCTAAACATGTTTACGCACACACACAAACGCACATTTATGCACACACACACACACACACGCACACACACACACACACACACAAATATATTTACGCATTCGCATGCGCACACAGACAGACTCATATTTATGCATGCACGTACGCGCGTGCACATTCACACCACAACACACATAGACTCATATATTTACACACAAACACACACACACACGCCCAAACATATTTACGCACACGCATGCACACATACACAGGTATACGAATATATTTACGCATTCGCATACACACACACGCACACATTCAAGTACCCAAATACACATTTACACAACTGAACACATAGATAAACACATCTAAACATATTTATACACCTATACACATACACGCACACTTGTAGACAAACGCATAGAACTTGGATGTGTATGTATGATGGCTGTGGGGGAATTCTGTGCTCGCATGCACTTGTTTATGGGTTGAAGGTCAATATGTACGAAGAATATAGACAAATAGACTGGTATGTTGATGGATAGACGAGCAAATTGATAGACAGTTTGACTGACTGATTGATTGATTAATTGATTGATTGATAAATGGATAAACAGACTGGCAGATAAAGAAAGAGAAAGAAAGAGATATATAGATAGACTGGGAGATTGATAGAAGGATATGTAGAATGATAGACGGAAAGCTAGATAAATCGGTGGATTGAAAGATTGACAGATTGATAAGGAGACAAACTAATGAATGATTGATGGATGGATGGATGGATAGATAAATGGAATGAAAGGAAGAAAGATAAATAGACAGACAGACTGACAGACAAATAGACAGATAGATAGAGAAAGATGGAAAGAAAGATGGATAGACGGACAAATTGAGGAGACAACAGATAGATAGATAGATAGATAGATAGATAGATAACCAAAGAGGAATAATGGAAAATAAATCGATGGATGGATAGACGCACAGATTGAATAGATAGATAGATAGATAGATAGATAGAAAGATGGAGTGATGGACAGAGATAGACGAATACGTTGCTAGATAGCTAAATTGATAAATATATAAGTGGACAGGTAGCTAGAATGGATGAATAGAGGAGAGACTGAAGACATACTGCCAGATAGATGGATGGATAGATCGAGATGGAGATAGATTTATAGATAGCTGTAAATAATTAGAATGACAGACTGGTAGGTACACATTAGTTTACAACACTGCGCTCTGGGTTCAAATCCTACGAAGTTTATTATTATTATTATTATTATTATTATTATTATTATTATTATTATTATTATTATTATTATTATTATTATTATTATTATTATTATTATTATTATCATCATCATCATCTTTTAGAGTCGATGAAATAAAGTACCAAGTCAAGAATTACGGTCGATTTAATTTGATTTCCCTTATGAAATATCCAAGATGGAAATGCAATTATTTTAGAAAACTGATAGAAGCTAGTTGGTGCACACACTTTTTACTCACATATTTACACGTCTATGCAAAGCAATTATGTACACGTGGATTTACACGAGTATATATACTTGTATGTATGTATGTATGTATGTATGTATGCAGATGACTGTGACTTAGTCACTCATACAGTGGATGACATGCAAATACTCATGAATTGCATTTCTGCTTCTTGCAAGGCATTTGGACTTAGCATTAGCCTGGACAAGACTGTTGTAATGTTCAAGCCTGCACCAGGAAATCCATATGGGAAACCAGCTATCTTGGTTGAAGGAACAATTCTGAAGGTAGTAGACAAGTTTGTCTACCTGGGCAGCACACTCAGCCATTCTTGCTTCCTGGATGAGGAA
>NC_069008.1:8388287-8390120 GCF_001194135.2 Octopus bimaculoides | reverse complement strand
GCCTGTCTTCGCCACAGCTGGAGGAAGCAGGTTAAGGAGGGGATCGACATTTTTGGGAGAGCACGTATCCAGCATGAAGAACTTAAGCGAGCTGTGCAAAAGTGCACGACTCGTATAGTGAATTGGGAAAGCTTGGTCTGCAATGTTTGCAGTCGTGTATGCTTGTCAAGAGCAGGGCTCATTAGCCACCAACGGAGCCGCAAATGCAAAATATAAGTTAGTCCTAGAGCGCACAATGCTCCTGAAGGTCGGCAATGGTCTTCCTCGGTCACGAGTGGACGGCCATCATGTATGTATGTATGTGTGTATGTATGTATGTATGTATGTATGTGTGTATGTATGTATGCATCGGATTCCTCTTATAGCCACTCTTTATCCCCGCAGAACTGGTCCCTCGTAAAGACATCGGAATCGTTCGAATCATTTGAGCGTTACAGTGACTGGTTCGGGAAAGAAATTTGCTTAGCGGGTGCCAACTCAGGTCCCAGATTTTTTTACAAGAAAGGTCTTATTGTTTTTATTTATTTATTTTTGTTCTTTGTTCTTTGAGAAGAAACCTAACTTCCAGCGACTTTTTAGAGATCCCTTTTTATTCACTGTTTTCTAAACGTGAGAAAAGTAAGTAGGGCTGCAACTTTTGATTTGGCACCCCACAAAAATTCTAGGGGCTGCACTTGCATTCTCTGATCTCTGGATTTCATCTGTTGACTCTCTCTCTCTCTCTCTCTCTCTACACATACATACATACATACATACATACATACATACATATATATATATACTTATATATAAAGTAAATGAATAGAAATCGAACCGGGGAATGTGTTGTCATAAGGCACTAAAAGAGAATAACTATCCCCAGGCACAGCAATATATATATATATAAACGTCGCCCTTTCAAAGCCTAGCCAGGCTCATGGGCCCGATTTCCCGGTTTCTATACCGTATGTGTTCCCCCAGCTGGACGGGACGCCAGTCCATTGCAGCGTTACTCAAGAAACAGGAAGAAAGAGTGAGAGAAAGTTGGGGCGAAAGAGTACAACAGGGGTCGCCACCCACCCCCTGCCGGAGTTTCAGTATTTTCGCTCAATAAACACTCACAACGTCCAGTCTGGGAATCGAAACCGCGAGTCCACTGCCCAAACCACTGGGCCATTGCGCCTACACACACACACACACAGACACACAGACACACACACATACACACACACACACACACACATATATATTTTACTAAAAAGCTCAGACAGAAGGTCAAATTTAATTTAAAAGCCATTGAAATTCGAGTAATTAAATATTTGACGTCCTGTTATTATCTTCGATAATACGTGACATGTACTTAATAAGAACAGAGTTATATAATAATAGCCATTTATTTGTTATGGGGAAAATATCACGTTTTATATTCTCCAAATAAACAACTTCCTCCGGGGTTCATATACACACACGCACACATATATATATAATACGCGAGTTACAAAAGTAGGCGCTCGTTTTATAAATTATATATATATCGGCAATACTTATGCATGTATAGGTCGAGGGCAAATCAATGCACCAAACCCTATAGTATTTATTTATTGATAGTAAACCACAGCGTACTAAGTCTCTGTGTATGTGTGTGTGTGTGTGTGTGTGTGTGTGTGTGCGTATCGTCGGGAGGTCGGCGACGATAAACGGTAAGTAACAATGTGTCTGATGTTTCAGCTTTCAATTATGCACACAGACACACACAGATACACACACACACAGACACACACACACACACACACACACACACAGACAGACACACACACACAAGCACACACACACACAGACACGCGCACGAACACA
>NC_069008.1:8383102-8383916 GCF_001194135.2 Octopus bimaculoides | reverse complement strand
CATCATCATCATCATTATTATTATGATTATTAATACACTATGTATGTTTTTTATATTTAACATTTTATTAACGTTATTGATGTTATTATTATTATTATTATTATTATCCCCATCGTCATCATCATCAACATCATTATCATTGTCATCGTTTTTATTTTCCTCTCATCATTTCATTTAAACCCCTTCACAACAAATTGTGCCCTGTCCTTCTTAATGTCCCCCTCATCTATACCCCTGTGGCAAATATAAAAGAAACCATCATTGTCAAATTCACCACCACCACCACCATCATCAACACCACCACCACCACCACCACCATCACCACCACCACCACCACCATCACCACCACCATCATCTTCATCCCTGTATATTTTTTTGGTTTTTTTAACCCATTCCATTCTATTTAGCCCTGCCACACACACACACAGACTTTGTCTGTGCGTCAACCCCCACCTCATCTGTCACCCGGATGCCAAATAAAAATAAATCATCATCATCATCATCATTTGTAGTAGTAACAGTAGTGGTGGTGCTAGGGTTGTTATTAGTATTAATAGCAATAGTGGGCGAATAACACAGGTTATTATTATTATTATTATTATTATTATTATTATTATTATTATTTAGCTGTGTGGTAAGTAGCTTGCTTACGAACCACATGGTTCTGGGTTCAGTCCCACTGCGTGGCACCTTGGGCAAGTGTCTTCTACTAGACCCTTCGGCCGACCAAAACCTTGTGAATGGATTTGGTAGACAGAAACTGAAAGAAGTCCATCATATATATGTATATATATATATATATATATATATATAT
>NC_069008.1:8380604-8382328 GCF_001194135.2 Octopus bimaculoides | reverse complement strand
ATTATTATTATTATTATTATTATTATTATTGTTATTATCATTATTATTACCTTTATTACTTTGGAAATCTTTGTGCCTTTTTTTGCGTCCCAGGTAGAGTGAACAAGTTGTTGAATAGGGAGGGATTGATGGGTGGGAAATGCTTTCAGTGTTTCTCAACTGGGGTCCATATAAAGTTTTGTGGGGTCCATGCAACACAATAATAAACTGCAGTGTGTGGGGATTCATAACAGTATTTGAAGAACCCCTGGAAAATAATTTGTTTTAGATGTATGTGTTGGTATCATCATCATCATCATCATCATCGTTTAATTGCTGGCATGGGTCAGATAGTTTGACTGAAATCTGGAGAGCCAGTGGCTGCATCAGGCTCCAATCTGATCTGGCAGAGTTTCTACAGCTGGATGCCCTTCTTAGTGCCAGCGACTTCAAGAGTGTAGTGGATGCTTTTTACGTGCCACCGGCACATGAGCCAGTCAGGAAAGCCTGGCATCGATCACATTCAAATAGTGCTTTTTACGTGCCACTGGCATGAGAATCAGTCAGGGGGCACTGGCATCAGCCATGTTCAGATAATGCCGTTTACATGCCACCGGAATGGGAGCCAGTTATTGCAAAAAAAGCTGGAAAACATTTGGCATAGTTCAACCTACACAAATTAATGTGTAAAAAACAAACTAGGAATTTAAAAGGAGCATCTATAAAGCTAGTTTTTAAAGATCCAATGGCTATTGGGGTCCACCAGAATAAAATAGTAACCAAAGGGGTCCTAAGATGAAAAAAAATGGTTGAGAACCCCTGCATTAGATTGTGATGGATGTGTGTCGATGTTGTTTTAGTTGTTATGCAGCCACCCAGCACAATTCAGTTCTGAGTGACTAGGTGTATGTATCCAACCACGACCATCCCTTCATAATCCTTTGGGTAAAGAACACATAGGACCACTTGCATTCTTTTATTCTTCTATTTGTTTCACTCATTTGACTGTGGCCATGTGGGAGCAGCGCCTTGAAGGATTTTAGTCGAACAAATTGACCTGAGGACCTTTTGTTTTTTCTTGAGCCTTGTACTTATTCTATCAGGCCTTTTTGATGAACTGCTAAGGTATGGGGACATAAACACACCAACACTGGTTGTCAAGCAGTGATTGGTGGTGGTGGTGGTGGTGTTGGGGGGGACAATTACAGACATAAAGACACATATGCAACAAACTTCTTTCAGTTTCCATCTACCAAATCCACTCACAAGGCTTTGGTCAGCCTGGGGCTATAGTAGAAGACACTTGCCCAAGGTGCCATGCAATGGAACTGAACCTGAAACCTTGTGGTTGGATAGCAAGCTTTTTACTTTACAACCTTGCCTGCACTTAAGTTTTTTTTTCCTTGAAGACAGTTGCATGTGATTTGAGGAAGATCAGGCTGCTATTTTTAATAGATCTAGCTACCATATAAAGTTGTCCATCATTGGCTCATACATACAAATATACACAAGATAGTAGGGTATGACATGGGGGAGATTTGGCTGCTATTCTTAACAGATCTAGACACCATGTAAAGATCCTCTTCATTAGCTCATACATACAAGTATATATGCATAAGACAATAGGGTGTGATTTGAGGGAAATTTAGCTACTATTTACATCAAGTCTAAATGCTACTTATAGATCTCCCTTGTTTGGCTCATATATATATATATATATATATATATATATATATATATATATA
>NC_069008.1:8372843-8373576 GCF_001194135.2 Octopus bimaculoides | reverse complement strand
TCCAGGCAGTGACCTGAATAATAATAATAATAATAATAATAACAACAACATTGAAAAATACCTTAGGAATAAGAACCCAGGTTCGAAATTTCCCCCAAGACACCTGATGAAGGCCGGAGGGTATATCAGCTGAAACGTTGTGTTACAACAAACAAGATGAGGATAAATATCCATCAAATGTAAATAATGTAAATAATTCCTCATCTCTTAAATATAGAACTGTATGGTGCTTATTTCATTGACCCTGAAATGATGGATGGCAAAGCTGACCTCAGTGGAATCTGAACTCAGAATGTAAAGAAAGGCAAAATGCCACTAAGCATTCTGCCCAGCATGCTAATGATTCTGCCAACTCGTTGCTTTCAGATGAAGTTACATTATTACATACACATTAAGGATCTTTTTTAAAACGGGGGCCACATTTTTCATTAACGAAACACTTTGAAACTTGGAACACTGGTAGAATGTGTCATATAAAACATCTTTTTCTCTTAGTCTTCTTAAAAAAAAAAGAAATCCATAAGTTATTCCATGTTAAAGTTGTCATATTTCTGTAATTTCAACCAATCACTGACGTCCATTCAGCCGATATACATTAAGTGCCGACTACATAAACAAACGATTCTGAAACAATTAACCCTAACCCTAACCCTAACCCTAACCCTAACCGTAGGGTTAGGGTTAAAGCAAATTTAAAATGAAAAAAGCAAATAAAACGAAGGTATGGAGATTA
>NC_069008.1:8371207-8372405 GCF_001194135.2 Octopus bimaculoides | reverse complement strand
ATATTACATGCACATTAACCCTTTAGCATTTAAATCAGCCATATCCAATCCAAATATTCTGTTTTATGTTCAAACCAGTCAGATCTAGACTCCTATCTTACCATGCTGTTCTAAAAATATGCGATCACATCATTAAAACTTCAAAGTTATTGAGAAATGCATGATTAATTAAAAGCAGTGTGATTAAATAAGTATTACATTTGATGAAGTAATCTGAATATGTAAGGGTTAAAGCAGCGAGCTGACAGAATTGCTACTATGCTGGGAAAAATGTTTTGCAACATTTCTTCCAACTTCATATTCTGAGTTCAGCTTCTGTCGAGGACAACGTTGCTTCGCATCCTTTTGGGGGTCAATAAAATAAGTACCAGTTGAATACTGGGTCGATGTAATTGACTTATTCCCTCCCCCCAAAATAGCTGGTCTTGTTCCAAAATTTGAAGTCAATATCAAAGCCCAATATAAGGTTGTGATCTGGTGGAATCTTTTGCACACCAAACATTTGTCTTTATGTTCTGAGTTCAAATTCTGCCAAGATTGATTTTGTCTTTCATCCTTTTGGGGTCAGTAAAATAGCACTAGGGGCAATGTAATCAATTTATCCCACTCCCTGAAGATGCTGGGCTTGTGTCAAAACCCGAAACCAAATTATTTCAAACTCCCTATCTTTTTACCTCTTTTCTTTACTCCTGCCTTATTGTAGTATCCTGTAGGGTGTCACTTACCCTGCCTAACTGAGATTTGAAACCGAATCTATAGGACTGATTCCATTGTGTTTTATCTCCATGCTGGGAGATTTATGAGAAACATACGACCTCCAGACACCTTTGCTGGTCACTGAAGGGTCAGTCCATTATTTTAGATTTGACCAACTTCCTGGCCACACCCTATATATATATAACTTGAGATCAACACTCTCTTTCATCCTCTTCAGTTAACTATTAATACAGAGCACACATCTCTTTTATCCTTTTTGTCTTTTACTTGTTTCCGGCATTAGACTGTGGCCATGCTGGGGCACTGCCATCAAGAATTTTTAGTTGAATGAATCGACCCCAGTACTTATTTTTTAAGCCTGGTACTTGTTCTATTAGTCTCTTTTGCTGAACCTCTAAGTTACAGGGATGCAAACACACTAACACTGGTTGTCAAGCGGTGGTGGGGCACAAACACAGACACAAAGACACGCATATCCCCC
>NC_069008.1:8366211-8369572 GCF_001194135.2 Octopus bimaculoides | reverse complement strand
GGGGCTGAAGGGGGGAGTGGTGAAAATCCAACAGATTCCTTTGGAGTTTCTTCAACAAGATCCATCAGTTTACTCCTACTTCATCACTCTGTATGTATGTATGTGTCTCATCACACACACACTTCACTCATCACTCACTTCACTCATTGCTCACATATGCACTTCAGTCATCACTCACTCCACTCATCACTCACTTCACTCATTACTCACATATGCACTTCACTCATCACTTACATGCACTTCACTCATCACTCACACCCACACATCACTCACACTTTACTCATCACTCACACGTCTTCACTCATCACTCACACACAGTCTGATCCTTTATTCTACCTGCTGTTGGTTCTTGATTACATGGTGGACCAAAGATAACCTTGAAAAGTATAACTTAGAACAGTCAAGATGGGAACATCCTACTCAAGATCACCCAGTGTCACATAGGCTCCTGTGGAGTACAGCACACAGAATCAGATATAACCAGGGAAACTAAAAAAAAGTGGGAGCTGCAAGGAAAGCAAGATTCCCACTGGATCCTGATTCTTTTATCATGTAACCCCACTCTAATTGTAGAATTTATGCCAATATTGGTTTCAAATTTTGGCACAAGGCCAGTAATTTGAGGGGAGGGGTACATTGTTTACATCAACCCCAGTGTTCATCTGGTACTTATTTTATCCACCTTAAAAGGACGGAAAGTAAAGTTGCCCTTGGTGGAATTTGAATTTAGAGTGGACGAAATACTGCTAAACATTTTGTCCAGCATGGTAACAATTTTACCAGTTCACTGTCTTAATTTATGCCAATATTGACCAAACAAAACTCTTCAGGACCCTCGAAGAGTAAACCTGATAACACTGTATAACGTGATTTTTACCTTTGGGTAAGCAACTGTTATTTCTTATTTGCTTACCCCTACAAAGCATGAAAAATTTGCTGATATTTCCTCCAAACTTTGCTTCTGTTACATTTATTCAAGCCCCAAAGAATCCCTCTCATCATATGGCTGTGATGATCCCCCACGTGATCAGAGATGCACATATTGTCAACTACTAAGGGACATGCTCGAGTTGTTAAGGTCAAGCAAATCTGTGGTATTGAGCAGAATAATGGCTATAATGATATTTCTGCCTCAACAACCCAGCACTGGATCTGTCTGAAATGTAATGGAAAATAGGTCAGTTTGAAAACATCGATGTCCAGGTGACAAAAGCAAAGTTTGAAGGGAATCGTGGTCATTTCCTTTGATTTCTAGACAGAAGGACAAAGGAAATTACACAGCGTAGTCTGGTCATCTTCAGAATCATGAAGGATGAATGTCACCTTCTCACCCTCACTTTAGTTATCATTCACTAATCCATCATTGTGCTTGTGCTCACTTTATTCATCACTCACATTCACTCATTCTTCACTGTATCTCCATCGATTCTTGCTCAATCCAAACACTCAACTCATTCACTCTGCCTTACACCTCTCCTGCACTCACTCAGCACCATCACTCACCTCTATTATGTTTTTTCCTAACACTGTTTCAACAGATTCTGTCATTCCAACACTCATACTCATATATCACCCACTCATTAGTATTTACACTACTCAGTTATTATCAACTGAGAATCACTTATCTAAATTTCGTATATTTCCAGAGGAAAATTCACACGAGTGTAAGTGAAGCTTTCATCCGACTCGATCTCAGTGGAGCTGTGAAGGATGTTCGGAGATTCAACTATGTTTGTTCTGTGAGTAAACACTTTCACTCACCTTAAATATATATATTGTAAGTGTGTGTGTGTGTATTTTATCTTTTACTTGTTTCAGTCATTTGACTGTGGCCATGCTGGGGTACTACCTTGAAGAATTGTTAGTGAAATGTCTCGACCCCTGGTACTTGTTTTTTTTTAAAGCCTGGTTCTTATTCTGTCAGTCTCTTATGCTGAAGCGCTAGGTTATAGGGATGTAAACACAATAACACCAGTTGTCAAGTGGTGTAGGGATACAAACACAGACACAAAGACACACACACACACATGCACACACACACACACACACACACAAACACACATGATGGACTTCTTTCAGTTTCCATCTACCAAATCCACTCACAAGTCTTTGGTTAGCCCAAGGCTATGGTAGAAGACATTTGCCCAAGTGAGACTGAACCTGGAACCATGTGGCTGGGAAACAAACTTTACCACTCAGCCATGCCTAAACACAGGTATGAATTATACTGTGTAACATGATTTTTACCCTTGGGTAGCAATTGTTATTTCCTATTTGCTGACCCCTAGGAAGTATGAAAATTTTGATTTTGTTATGATATTTATTCAAACCATAAAGAATTCCTCTCAAGACTTGGCTATAATACTCTCCCACTACTCTTGCTCATGATCAGAGATGCCCATACTGTCAACCACTAAGAGACATGCTCAAGGGGTTAAGGTCAAGCAACTGACAAGCAAATCTGTGGTATTGAACAGAATATTTGTTAAAACAATAATTCGTCATGTACTTAGAACTCTAATTCACATAATAATAGTGATATATCTAACTTAAGGGTTCTCAACCATTTTTTATCGATGAACCCCTTTGATTACTATTTTATTCTGGTGGACCCCATAGCCATTTGATGTTTAAAAACTAGCTTTATAGAAACTTCTTTAGAGAAAGAAACCTAGCTGTGAGAAGACCTGGAATTTGGGGGACTTATTTTTTGCACATATTTTTATCTGTCCACTCAGTGGAATCTGTCTTGTACTGGAGTCTTGTATTTGTTGTTGGTGGATGATCAGTCTATTTCTGAGAGTAAGCTTTGTTTGACCTGTATAATCTTCTAGTTTCCATCTACCAAATCCTCTAAGAAGGCTTTGATCAGCCCGACGCTATAGTAGAAGACAATACACATCTAAAGCAGGGTCTGTTTGATATTTATTAATTCATTTATAATGTTTAAAATGTATCATACTATACTATGTATGAGATGGAGAAAAGTAAAGAACACAATTTTATCTAACAGGGGCAAGTTAATACATTTCTGAAGCAGAGGTAAAGAACAGCTTTTATCTTTTTTTCTTTTACGTGTTTCAGTAATTTGGCTGTGGCCATGCTGGGGCAGTGCCTTGAAGCATTTTTTTTGCTGAACCACTTAGCTACAGGGATGTAAACAAGCCAACACCAGATGTCAAACGGTGGTGGTTTGTTCACCAACACGCACACACACTCCCGCAATATATTAATCAAGGTGTACAGTATTATGTATCATTACCCTGTACACTTTGATTAATATACCCACTCTACTGACAGATATACGAGTGCATTTTTTTCTGACTTATGAACTCTTAGACATCTATATATATATATATAT
>NC_069008.1:8363674-8366113 GCF_001194135.2 Octopus bimaculoides | reverse complement strand
TATATATATACAGCCCAAGGTAGTTTTTCTACCTGGCAGGCTCCTGTCAACTGTCCTACCCATGCATGCATGGAAGATGGACGTTAAACGGCAATGATGATGATGATATATATATATGACAGGCTTCTTTCAGTTTCCTTCACAAGGCTTTGGTTGGTCCGAGGCTATAGTAGAAGACACTTGTCCAAGGTGCCACGCTGTGGGACTGAACCCAAAACCACGTGGTTGGAAAGTAAGCTGCTTACATAGTCATGCCTGCACTTATTCTTACCATACAGCCTCACATAGCTATTTCTATTACACCATATGCAGATGAACCAGCTTCAAACATAGGGTCTGTTTACTCAATAAAGAGTACAGTATTCCTGGATTTCTGGGAGCTGGATAAGCAGTCTGTTATTCTATGTGACTGAGGAACGGGGGTGAGGGTTCTGTGAGAAAGAGAGGGTGAGGGGGTGTCAAGACTTGAAATTTATTGGCCCGGGGGGGGGGGGGATAGTTGGTGATAATGACTGTAGTGATTCAGTGGTACTTTAGTTATCAACTGTTGGAAGTTTATAGAAAACCATGAAGCATATAATTTCTATGAAAATCTGTTTATTTTTTTCCTGAAGTGTTTGATTCTTGAGTTGATTAAAGCTCACATATGTCGTACTGATGATGAAGTCTTTGGGGAGAACATCTTTGAAAACAATTCTCTTTTGATACACTTGTCATTTCTAACACAGTCACACGGAGTTCTTGAAATGTTATGTCGAGGGATTAGTTTTTAACTGATTTCTTCTCACCCGATGGGCTAGCTTAATATCTGTATTGATTTAAAGATTGTTTATACTAATGCAGACATGGAAGTAATTTACTTATTATAAAATATAATAAAATAAATTTTCTTTGCATGTTTTAAGTTGCGAAACAATTGTTGTGATATAAGAATTTCCAGTGGTTAAATAAATGTTATCATGCTGTATCTCTCTTGTTATTTATAACTTTATACACTCCTTATGGTTTTCTTTTGTTCTGTACAATATATTCTATGTTTTGTAGATTGATACATTAAGGACCTTTTTTTTATATGAGTAGCACCAGATTAGTTGAATTCATATTTTGTAACTTAAATTTATATCATCATCATCATCATCGTTTAACGTCCGCTTGCCATGCTAGCATGGGTTGGACGATTTGACTGAGGACTGGCGAACCAGATGGTTGCACCAGACTCTAATCTGATCTGGCAGAGTTTCTACAGCTGGATGCCCTTCCTAATGCCAAC
Source organism: Octopus bimaculoides (assembly GCF_001194135.2). NCBI lineage: Eukaryota > Metazoa > Mollusca > Cephalopoda > Octopoda > Octopodidae > Octopus > Octopus bimaculoides. The sequence continues at coordinate 8,364,843 of NC_069008.1, read as the reverse complement.
CACTCCGAGAGTGTAGTGGGTGTTTTTACGTGCCACTGGCATGAGGGCCACTCTGGCAGTACTGGCAACGGCCATGCTCAAATAGTGTTTTTTACATGCCACCTGCACAGGAGTCAGTCCAGTGGCACTGGCAACAACCTCGCTCAAATGTTTTGTTCACATGCCACCAACACAAATGCCAGTAAGGCGACGCTGGTAACGATCATGCTCGAATGGTGCTTTTTATGTGCCACTGGCACAGAAGTCAGACAGCTGCTCTGGCAGTGATCCCACTTGGATGGTGCTCTTAGCGCTCCACTGGCACGGGTGCCAGTCATTGAATTTGGTTCAGTTTCAATTCCACTTTCCCCAACAGGTCTTTGCAAGCAGAGTTTAGTGTCCAATGAAGGAAGGTTAGCATGAGTGCCAGTTGTCAAATTTGGTTCGATTTCGATTTCACTTGCCTCAACAGGTCTTTGCAAGCAGGGTTTTGTGTCCAAAGAAGGAAAGGTATGCATAATTGGGCTGGCTACACCCCTGGTAAAAGCAATGGGTTATGGTCTTACTTGTCTTGCGGGGTCTTCTCATGCACAGCATATTTCCAAAGGTCTCGGTCACTAGTCATTGCCTCGGTGAGGCCTAATGTTCGAAGATCGTGCTTCACCACCTCATCCCAGGTCTTCCTGGGTCTAGGGGTTGGACAAAATATTGGAAACACCTTAAAATTTCAAACAAATTTATTTTAATATGGGGTAGGATTGCCTTTGGTAGTAATTACAGCTTGAATCCTATGAAGTATGGACTCGTACAAAGTTTAAATTGTTTCCAAAGGAATTTTTGTCGATTCTTCATCTAAAACAGTCTCCAGTTCTTGTAGTGATGATGGTGGAGGATATCGACTCCTTACATGTTTTTCTAAAATGCACCATAAATGTTCAATAATGTTGAGATCTGGGGACTGCGGTGGCCAGATAAGATGTTCAACTTCACTAGAATGTTCCTTGTGCCATTCAGTAACAACTTTAGCTGTGTGAATTGGTGCATTATCATCCTGAAAGATTGTTTCCCTCCGGAAACAGTTCCGCAGTCACAGGATGAATTTGATCAGATAAAATGTTTAAATAGTCTTGACTATTAATTCTGCCATGAAGGGAAACCATTGGGCCAACGGATTTCCAAGATATAGCCCC